>NW_020174048.1:671065-704036 GCF_003031525.2 Neophocaena asiaeorientalis asiaeorientalis | reverse complement strand
GTGGCTTGCAGGCTCTAGAGCACAGGCTCAGTAGTTGTGGCGCACGGGCTTCGTTGCTCCGTGGCATGTGGGATCTTCCCGGACCAGGGCTCGAACCCGTGTCCCCTGCAGTGGCAGGTGGACTCTTAACCACTACGCCACCAGGGAAGTCCAGCCTCTCAGCTTCTGCCTTCATCCTCCTGATGTACCGCCCGAGGCCCCCGTGAGGAGGCGGTCTGGCCTGCTAGAGGACGCGTCACCATGGGGACGAGAGCTGAGGCAGCTCAGCCAACAGCCATTGCCAACCACCAGATGCGATGAGTCTGGTCAGCCCTCTGGCTGGACACGGCCACGTGAGGGACCCCAGGGCAGGCCAGCCCAGACCCTGCAGCCCACCCGCATTATGGAAAATAATAGGTTCTTCTCAGCCACTAAGTTTTGGGGATGGGTTGTTATGTAGCAAACCCGAACGGACACAGCTGTCTTGACCCTGAGGAGGAGAATGACCCCGATGAGTTGATGAACTCGACCATGTGAGCTTCCTGAAAATGGCGGGAAGATGACATTGCTGACTTTCTGGTAGCCTCCCTCCCGCCAGCTGAGGCTCACAGCTCCGCCAGGGCACAGCTGGACCAGAAGCCTACGGCTTGGGGCCACGTGTCTCCCAGGATGACGCCGGCTGCAGGTGAGGCGGTGAGCAGGATGGAGGTGAGGCGTGTTGCTGACAGCTGCTGGGGGCTCCGTGGTTGACTCGGCACTCCGCAGAGCTGGCCAGGGATGGGGGCTCAGGGAGGCGCCCACCTGCCGGACGCGGCAGCCCCCAGCAGCCTGGGGTGGCCTGGATGCCGTGGGTGCAGGCTGACCAGTTTGGCTGGGGGAGGAGGGTGTGTGTTGCCCGCTCTTCCCCCTCGGCCCTGCCCATGGGTTCAGACAGGTCCCACCTTGGGTTCTCCCCTCGGAAGCAATTCACGTCTTTAAAGCCAGTTAATGAGCTGATGAGATTAGCAGTGGCTGCCAGTGATTCGAAGGTTCATTTCCACCGGGCAGACTCTTAGGAGCATGTGAGGCGCAGTGCTGACTCAGAGGCCAGAGGATGGATGAGGGCCTGGGGGAGTTCAGGCCCTGTGAGCGGAGAGTTCACCTGTTCTGCTCAGTCAGTCCCATCGTGTGAAAAATGGAGATAAATACGTGTAAGTTTTAAAACGTGTCTGAGTGTATATGCATTGGCGCAGAGTGGCCTTTTCCAGAACAGATTAGTTCTGACCCATGGCTGCACCTGACTCTGGAGCCCAAAGCTTCAGAAGAGCCCAGTGCGATGGATGAACTAAAGGAACAAGTCAAAGGTCAGGGGTCACAGGAAATTACAGGAACTTGAGACTCAAGGGTGCGGGAAAGCCAGATCCCCAAGTAGCCAGGTTGAGGCTGCTGAGGGGGGCAGCGCACTTTTATGGGAAGAAGGTATGCACTTGGCTCAGCTACTGGCCTGGGAACCGAGAGCTGAAAACAAAAGCCCTTCTGCCTCGTGTGCTGCTGGGGTCTGGTTAGAGCTGGAGGGTTCCAGAGTAAACCACTTCTAGGGTAAACGAGAACGCCTGGCCACATGTCATCAGTCGGGGCGCCCACTGTGTCTGCCGCCTGGTGCCAGGACACCAGCTTATAGGATGAGGGCCCAGGGCTCGCCAGGGGGCGGGTGCCCACGGCTGAGGTCCGCCAGACCAGCGAGGAAATCCTTCAGGCTGGGAGGGACAGCTGACTTTGGAAAACCCCTCGCCCTCCCTCTTTGGGGGGGGGGCCAGTAGGGGGGCCTTGCTGGGCGGGGCGTGGTGTCCTCTCTCCCCGCCCCCCCGCGGTCAGAGTTGCCTCTCCCAGCTGGGGGCCGGCCTGCCTGCTAGCAGGTGAGGCCTCCTGCTCTCGGCCGCCTTTTCTCTGTGTCTCGGGGCAGCAGCGGGGCTGGTCCCTTAGTGCCGGCCGACTCCCACGAGCCCTTTTCTCATTCCTCTCTGTATCCATTTCCCGGGGCTGCTGTGACAGTGACCACTGACGGGGACTCCCACGGCAGGGAGGTGTGCCGCAGCCTGGAGCCTGGAGGCCCAGAGCCGCGCGTCAGCCGGGGGCTCCTTCCTCTCTTCTCCAGCTTCTGTGCTGCCGACGATCCTTGGTGTCCTGGGCTCCGTCCCCGCCTCTGTCTCCACACGGCCTCTCTGTGTGTCTGGCCTCCTCTCCTCATAAGGGCAGCAGCCACACTGGATCAGGAGCCCGTCCTCCTCCAGGGTGACCTCATCTTAACGAATCACGTTGGCATCAACCCTGTCTCCGAATGCGATCGTGCTCACAGGTACTGGGAGGGACGCTCGCCAACCCAGAACACTTGATAAATGTTCTTTCCAGGCTGTTGCTTCAGTCCAGTGAGCATAAGGGCCCCCCCGGGACTGGCTGCTGCCCTGCGACGTAGGCTGGGCGGGTGGGGGGCCGGACGCAGGAGGTGAGGGTGGTGAGCGCACACGCGCTCTGTCCTCACTTCTTGCCGTTGCTCCCCAGCGCCTCCGTCAGGGCTGTGCTCAGCTCCCCTCCGACTGCTTCCAGTCCTGAATCTACAAGCTTCTCCCTTAACCGCATGTTCTCCTGCTGCCACTCTGGCCATACGGCGTCAATCAGTGAGAGCGCCGATTGGAAGTAGCATTTTCTACGGAGATGAACCAACTGCTTGGAGCGGGCAGTACGTAGGTGGGGAGAAGCGGACTCCCAAGGTCTGCATCTCACACAGGCAACAGCTAGCCCCCAGGTGTGCAGCAGCAGTAGCTAAGGCAACTGAATTGCTCAACAAGAGAAGCCACCAAATGTCAGGATTAACACAGTAACCGTTTATTCCTGGTGGGGCAGCTCTCCAGGTGGGGAGTCAAGGATTCAGGCGCTTTCTGTCTTGGGCTCCACTGTCCTCCACATGTTGTTTCTAAGGCCCGGGGCATGGTCTACACCCCAGCCAACCAGAAAGGGGGCAGAGAGCTTGGGAGGTGCAAGTCACTTCTTTCATGTTCTGCTGTACCTGCTGACACGGTGCTAAACAGGGCAGATGGAGCCCTGCCCTCATGGAGCTTGTAGTCTTCCTGGGTTTGTGTCAGTTTGGTTTCCAGCTAGGATTTCTATACCCAGCCCAAATCTCAATCAAGACGGACGCTCAATTCAATGTATTCTCCCTCGATAGCTCCTACATCTTCTCTTGGCCACCTGCCGCCAGAACTACCACAGCAGCCTCCCAGCTGACCCTGCCCCTTGTGTGGACTGTCCTCCACCCCTGCGCCGCGTTACCCACAGAGCGATTCTGGTAAACAGTGCTTCAGATTGTGGTGTGGCTACACGTACACTCATCTTCCAGTGCTTACTGCGTGAGTCCAAATCCCTTACGTAGAACGCGAGATGCTCTGGAATCAGGCCTCTGTCACTTTCTCCATCCCTGCCCCTCAACCCACCCCCCTCACCCCTCTCTTCCTGACCTGTGCACGTCATGCCTGTTCCCACCGAACCACGTGAAGTCTCCTGGACGTGCCACGTTGTTCCTTATCTCTGTGTCCTTGAAGAGAACATAGTTTTTTCCTCTTACCTCTTGGTGAACTCCCGTGAATTGTTTACTTTTATTTTAGCTTTATTTTTTTATCAAATATTAAACACACATAGAGTTAAAAGCTAAGTCATCCTCCAGTATGCGCACAAAGCTCAGAGGTCTCTTGTCCCCATTTATCTCTCCTCGGAGACAGCCACTTTCAACCCTTCTCTGGTTCTTTCGGTATTTATCTCCACATTTCTCAGTAAAAGTGCTTACTTAGATTGCCACTTCCTGAGATTTCAATTTTAGACATTTATTTGTTGAGTTCCTACAGTGAAAAAGTGAATTAGCTTTCCTTCAGCATATGGTATCCTCTCAGTGTTATAGTACAAATCTATTTTAGATGTTTTTACCTTACTATAACTATGTAAATTTCATTCAAAGTTGAGAAATGCAGTGCTTCCTTTCCTGCACGAGTTAACAACTGTCTTTTTACAACCCAAATTCTTCCTAGTTATCCAAATCCCTCAATTCTCGCAGGTATGCCCGATATTTCATCATTTTCATCCTGTTGGAGAATCTCTTGCTGAGGCTCTAACCTCTCCTAATCTGGACTTGTTTCCAGTTTCTCCTGTGGCACGGGACCCCCTGGGATGCCACCTTGTCATCATCTGGAGGTTCCCTTTGCCTTCCTCTCATGCTGAATCCCTTGTTTCCTGGACCTCTTGTTTTCCTCTCTCCTGATTTACTCCCTCTTTTTGTTGGAGCACTTCCTGCAGTAGATTTCTGATAAAGTGTATGTGAGAGGTAAATTTTTTTACAACTTATATGTCTGCAAATAATCTTTATTTATACTCATTTTTGATTTGAGATTTTGGCTTGATGTAGGCATCCCGGCTGGAAATAGTTTTCATCCAGGATTCTGAAGGCGTGTGTCTACTGTGGTCCAGCCTCCTTGGTTGCTGTTGAGAAGGCTCATGTTGCTCTGACCCTTGTTCCTCCTCTGCTCTGTTCTGGAACTCCGTGATGCTGCCCTGGGACACAGGCCTTTCTCATCCATTGTCCTGGGTACCTGGTGGGCTTCTGCGATTTGGAGACTCATGCCCTGGGAATTTCCTGTAATTATTTGCTGGGTGATTCCCTCCTCTCTGTTTTCTTTGTTACCTCTTTCTAAAACTCCTTCTGTTTGGACATGGGCCTCCTGGACTAATGCTGTAATGTTCAGTTCTTTCCTTCCTATTTTGTTTCATTGTGTTTTCACTCTACTTTCTGGAAGGCTTATTGCATTTGATAATCCAGTCTTACGAGCTGTTCATTTCTGACATCACATATTTAATTTCAGTTTTTGTGCTCTGAATGATCCCCTTTGTATAACTTTGCTGTTCTTATTTTGTCAGTGGAATATCTTTTCTTACCTCTCTAAAGATATTAAAGTTTCTATAAAGTTTGCTTCTTCTTGTATGGTCTTTGCTTTATGGAAATGAATGCTTTCCTGCTTGTCCAATGGTTTTAATCTCTGTATCTCACATCAGAGCCTCTGCACATATGTCTGATAATCCTCGGCTCTGGGTCATATTTAAGACGGAGGCACTAAAGGCCGATCGGAAGCTGCAGGTGTGTGTGGGGCGGGGTGGATGATTATGGGATTCAGTGTAGGGAGGGAAGTATGCCTTGAATTCAGGAGGGAACTGTGCCTTTAAGTTGGGAAACGTTAATATTAGTATCTCTAGTCTAGGTCTCTTTTTGTTGCCCACTCATGTGGCCTACCCTCCTGTCTCGACCGTAGAAGGCTGGACAGCTCGCCTTCTGAGACCCTACAGGGGTGGGAGCTGGGGGTGTCAATGTTTGCTTATTTCCCTGTCTTGAGCATGGCTTCCCTACATACAGCTGTACTGCGGTCTCCTGCTTTGCTCGCTCCAGAGGATATGGTTTCCCTCCAGCCTGTCCCCTTCTAAAGGAAACTTTCAACCAATCTGCCTGTTTTTTTTAATAATTTTTTAAAAATTATTTATTTATTTATCGGTTGGGTCTCCATTGTGGTGCGCGGGCTTCTCACTGCAGTGGCTCCTCTCGCTGTGCAGCACGGGCTCTAGGCGCACGGGCTTCAGTAGTTGTGACACGCAGGCTCAGTAGTTGCGGCGCACGGGCTTAGTTGCTCCACAGCATGTGGGATCTTCCCGGACCAGGGCTCAAACACATTTCCACTGCACTGGCAGGCGGATTCTTAACCACTGCACCACTAGGGAAGTCCCAATCTGCCTGTTTTTATCCCTGTTTGATTCACAGCTTTCACAGTTTCCTGGGAGGTTCTGTCCTATAATGTCGGTTACTCTTCAACCACCCACCCTGGCTGAGGTGCGGCTTTCCCAAATCTTTCACCTCAGTTCCAATCATCCATCTACCTTCCAGCTCCCAGGACTGTGTTACTGCTCTCACCTCTCCTTTCCTTCCTCTCCTTGTGGGTTTATACCTTTAAAAGAAATCCTGAACTATCTTTTTGGTGGGGATTCAGAGCGTGAATCAGTCTGCTGTCCTTACGGGGGAAAAGCACAAGCTCACCTCCCCTTCGGTACCTTCCCTAATCTCTGTCCAACCACCTGGCACAGCTGACCACTCCCTCCTTTGTTTGGGTCACTCCTCGACCTTAATTGTACCGTCTAGGTTGTATCTCCAGCTGGATAAGGTGTTCCTTGAAAGCAAGGACTGGGTCTTGGATTACTCACCTCCAGCCCTTGCCGCAGTGCCTGGCGTTCAGTCATTCGCTGACTTATCAAACGTTTGTAGAAGGATGTTCTGGACACAAATGTTGGGAACACAGAGATGAGCAGGACGTGGCTTCTGGCATTGGGAGGCTGACCTCAGTGTTGCAGGGTAGGGGGTAAAAACGACGTGAAACACGTAATTCAAATAGCCTTATATGTATGTGACTCTATCATATGCATTATATACACATACACATATTAAAAATGTGTAATGCTCTATATAATTTCTATAACAAATGCTATTCTTTCAAAATATGTCCAAAAGCGCAGGAGCTAATATGTGCCACCTATGCTCCGCTGTCATATTTATTAATGTGACACCATCCTATTAAGTGCGAAGGAATTGTTTTCCGAATCTGAAATGTGTGTGTGTGCACATGTGAAATACCTATTTATTGCTCATTAATTCACTGAGCATACCTTGCCAGCAGGTGGAAACAATGCGGAGGTAAATTTGTCTCTTTGAGGTTTTTTCTCTATTTTTAAATTGTGAGCCTCATGTAAGAGTCATGTCTGATTCACTCTTTTCCCGCACAATGCCCAGTAAATAGTTTTCTCAGGGTGCACAGTTCAAGGAAAAGACTTAATAAATATTTAATAAATGGATAGGTGGATGAGTAGATGGGTGGATGGATGGGTAGGTGGGTGAGTGGATGGATGGGTGAATGATGGATGAATGGACAGACAGCCTTTAATTTTACTAATGATCTCAATGTATGGACAGCTTTATGAGAATTAAGTGACATGATGTGCTAGAAAACACTTGGAAAACCCTAAGATTAAATGCATGAATTAAAACATTACTGTTGGGCTTATATTCTTTTTTTTTTTGCGGTACGCGGGCCTCTCACTGTTGTGGCCTCTCCCGTTGCGGAGCACAGGCTCCGGACGCGCAGGCTCAGCGGCCATGGCTCACGGGCCCAGCCGCTCCGCGGCATGTGGGATCCTCCCGGACCGGGGCACGAACCCGTGTCCCCTGCATCGGCAGGCGGACTCTCAACCACTGCGCCACCGGGGAAGCCCGGGCTTATATTCTTCATACTGTGTCTCTTCTCAAGACATCATGAAGTGTCCATAAGATCTTGGTACCAGTGAATGTCGGTTGTTGTCTGTGTGGCCTGCCAAAGTAGACAGATGGTCCTATGACCCTTCTCTGCTATTTGTGCTTTTCTCTTTCTTCTGGACCTTAGGACATGAAATGAGAAAAGGGACAAATGCCCTTCGTATCTTAAAGTGCTAAAGATAATCAGAAAAAGAGTGCTTCAGAAAATCAGAAATTTACTTATCAACCATTTGTATCCAGTTCTTTATGTCTGATGTTTTCAGTTTAGTGTAGCTTCAAGATTCCTCTTTTAAAAAAAGAAAAGAAAGAAAAAAGAAAAGAAAAAAAAGAAAGAAATCGTGAGAAACCCTAGGGAATTTTGAGTGTTTAGACTATGGACTTGACTTTACTATATTGAGTCACTGGTTGGGGGAAAGAGAGTGAAGAGCTTTATTATTCTTCCTGTCCCCAAGATCTGGAACAGTGATTCTCAATGGTTTTCAACTTGGCGGGGTTGGGGGGGGGGTGTTCTGCCCAGGGGGCAATTTGGCATGGTTTGGAGGAATTTTTGATTGTCGCTACTGCGAGGAGAGGATGGCAACCCTGGCATCTGGTGGAGAGAGACCAGGGATGCTGCTAAGGCTGTTACAGCCCGCAGGACCGCCCCATGCAGCAAAGAATGATCTGGACCAAAATATCAATAGTGAGAAACCCAGGTCTAGATGCAATGGAAACAGCAAAGGACTTAAGGGATCATGGATCATTGAAAAGGAGGGAAGAGTTTGACCAGACGGTTGCACACGGAGCACCTCTCTCAAGGATACCCAAAGACTTATGCACCCTCCCTCCTCCAAATCAATGAAAAAACTGGTCTAGGATTTTTTGCTCATTTTTCTTAATAATTGATTTATCTACTAAATCGCATAACCTAATAAGGCAAAGCAGAAATGCCTTCTTGCTGGAATCAAATATCAAGTCCATTAAAAGCTAATTTGGGGAAGAAAAAAGCAAGAACAACATTTCTAATAATCTCTTGTAAGGATGAGAAAAGCCAGATTATTTGGCTTTGGAGATCAGAATATTTTTAAATTTTTATGTATTTGTTTTTTGGCAGTGCTGTGCGGCATGCGGGATCTTAGTTCCCTGACCAGGGATCAAACCCATGCCCCCTGCAGTGGAAGTGCAGAGTCCTAACCATTGGACCACCAGGGAAGCCCCACAATTTTTTTTTTTTTTTAATCTAGAATTTGTCTGAGTACACCCTCCTCTCTAGTTAGAGAAATCTGCCTTATCTTCTAAGATACAACCTCCTTCAGAATCACCATGGTACTTCGTCCAAGAATTTGACTGAAATCTTGGATCCTTGTTTAGGAGGAAAAAATAACCAAATTTTACCGAAAATCTAAATTACTAAATAAAATGATTAGTGGAGAAAAAGCCTCAATGAAGTCGTCGGATGGAGAAAAGAAAGGGGTATTGCTTTAATTGGCTTTTTAATGATTCTGTATTTCTCTCTTTTGGCTTTTTTTTTTTTTGAGGGGAAAAAAACCCTTAAAATAGAAAGGTTAATCTAACTATACATTTTAAGCTTTTAAAGGCTCCATTACAGGACTTATTATGCTAAAAGAAACATACCTGGCATATTGCAGCTTCTAAGTGTATCAGCAATGCATGTAATGATTCCCTTAAAACACCGTGGTCAGAATTCTTTCACATTATTTCTATGTAAATTGGATGCTTCACAATTACTATAATATGTGTGAAATTCCACTTATTATTTCTTTTAACATAGAAACTTTTATCACTTAACTCACTGGACAGAATATTTGAGCCATTTGCAATCATTAGCGCATTTCTCTTTGGTCAAACCCTCACGGGATTATACTTTGGGAAAGACAGTGAATTATATTCATTGCAAGAAAACAGCAATTTTAAATATATAAGGGGCACCAGGAAACTTTTCATTTTAGTGCAAATTCAATATTACATCTTACTTCTTTTTACAGCAGGGTAAGCTTTTATCTTTAAGCAATTTATAAAACCCAGCGTGTAGTAGGAGTGAGGCTCACAGCGCAGATCAGTCTGACAGATAAGTAGAGACTGGGGTCAGGGTGGAGGCGGGGCCTTGCCGGGATTCAAGGCAATCGCTTGTTCCTGGGGGAGCTTTTGCTCATGGTCCTGGTGGAGGTCCAGCACGGTTCCACTGCCTTCTTCCTAGTTCCTGCACGGACTGCGTCCCGATGCCCCTGCCCCAGTCACCGTCAGCCCGCCCTTTCCCCGGACACCCGAGTGCCCCGGTGAACTGTGGGGACCAGCTGGCTAGGGATAGGCCCTCCCTATGGAGAATGTGGGATTTTTCCAAACAGATTTGGGAAAGAAACACAAAATCAGAAAAAGAGGGGCGTTATTATCTCTTGAGCTGATGTCATTTTGGGTCGAGGGACTCTGTTTGGAAATCTGACACTTTAAACAAATGCTCCAGGTATGGCCTGGTGCGTTTGGAAGCACCCTCTCTGCCTTAGTCATTTGAGATGCTTTCTAGGGAGGAGAAACAGCAGCTAAGTGGAGATTTGCCTATATGCCCCTGAATTTTACGACAAAGTGTATATACGTTTGTGTTTAATAAAGGATGGAGAAAATTAAAATCAGACCTTGATTAACAGCTAATTATGTAAACATCTAAATTATTGGGCAAGGTTTTTTTTTTTTTAAATTGTGCCATTTTAAAATGAGGCAGTTTTTAAGTGACATGACATGATATTTATTTCCCACATTTTATTCTCCGAACATTAACTAACAAAGACAACTTGAGAACTTTCAGTGGAAGCCCTTAAATATGGAATAAAAATTAAGTGATTTTTATTTGGACTTTTTTTCAACTATATCCGTTAAAGGGAAGATAGTTTACATTCCCCCAGAAAATTGAAAACACAATGGTTGTCATTTTTCTATTAATGTAATGTTACTTCACATTTCGATAATAATCTTTTTAGGCGTACATAGGAAATTTGAAATACGCTGTGTAATATACAGACCCATGGTTATCTGCGTGTTTGTGTGTGTGTGTGTGTGTGTGTGTGTGTGTGAATGGTTGGTAAACTGTGCTTCGGTTTCATCTGGAAGTTATCTTGCATAGACTTAACATTGGAACGTATTAACACTATAAAATTAATATTTGAACATATAATGAGCCTTATCATTAACTGTGCCCTACAGGAAGATGATTTTGGTTTTTAAATAAAAGATGGAGACTGAAATTCAAGTTCATTTCAGGTTCAGATGAAAAACAGGTAAAAAAAAATGCAGGCAGGCCAACCAGGCAGGCTGCATCTCTGTGCTCAAGAAGCAAACCGTTGTCAAACCAACTGGTTCTCCCAGGTCAGCACGAGCGAACCCAGCCACATGGATTGGGCACACTCGGTCATGGAATTGCTGGTCGTTTAGCCTCACGAGGAAGGACACACACATACACGCATGCACACGTGCATATATGTACAGCATAATCTGGGCGTATGTTGCAAATGACTGAAGGAGACAGCAGCCACCAAGTACAGCATAAAGGATCGTCACCCTGGGGTAGACTAAATAGAATGCATGAAGATCACATATCCGCTCTCACTTTGCTCTCCAGTAGAAATGCGTGCATTCCAGACACTGAGACCCTGTGCAGTCTTCTGAATAGATGTAGACACCCTAAAAGAATTAAGGACAGAAACGTGGAAGATGGGCAGCACCCTCTTTGGGTTGAATTATCAAGAAGAGACTATTTTATAAATTTTAAACTGTTAAATCTATTCGTAGCTAAAGCGGAGGAAAACCCAGTACGTTTTTTATTCTTTTCTTTTAGCCCGCATATTTTCAAAGACCTCCTGTAGTTAACATTATAATATAGTTAGTTGCTACAAATAATCGGGGTGATTATAGGAAAACTGTCAGTGTCGGCTCAAGGTCTGAAAAGGCTGCAGCAAATGGCTTTTCTCTTTGCCATGGAGACTGGGCTCTGTTTTTCCGGTTACTCTGGAAACCGGAGCCTTACTGTTGTTAGTCCTTTTCAGTTACTTGAGCTATTAAACCCTCTGGTTGAGACAAAAGGAGGGAGGTATGCAGACACTTCCTCGGAAAGAAAGCCTCCAGGCCCAAGAGGAGCAGACCCCAGGCTGCGGACGACGGTGTCTGTTTGCTCCACGTTTTTATCAGGGAGGCGGCCTGCCGCACTCTTGCCTGTGGAAGCTGCCTCCAAATGTTAGAATTTGTCGTCAGATGGCTGCAGCACGCCCTCACCTCCTCCTCCTTCCCCGGGAGACCTGCCTGCTTCTAACACCCCGAGTTCTCTGGGTACATGCCGCACATTTCAGTGTGAACGGGGGCAGGGGACTCAGAATGCAACAGTTCAGAATCTCTGGGCACAATGGCGTTTCTTTTTAATGCAAATGCACGTTTAGAGACTGTGTGCATTTTTGTTTTGTTTTAAGAAATCAGACCCCCCAAAACAGTAATAGTCTCTCCATCCTATTAAGAGATCAAATAATAACCCAAGAAGGTGTACACCATGTGTTATCAAATATTCTGCAGAGCAGGGAAAAAGCAATTCGGAAACTGGAGTCATAAGGAGAATCCTGGCTTACAGGCAAGCTACGTGGGTCCCTTCCTTTTTTCTTCTTCTTCTTCTCCTTTTTTTTCCTTCCGTTTTCCTCCAACCAGGAACGCTTTCTCACCTTCCGTAATAGGTTATTATTGCCAGCTTTTACGTTCATCTCACTTTTTGGTTAAAGTGTTCTCAAGGAAAAGGAATCCTCCCTGGAAGAAACAGAAGCCTAAACAGACCACAAATAACCTGCTTCTGGATGGAGCAGTACATTCCGGCCTAAATGTGGTCATACTAAGTAGCAAAAACAGCGCAGGCCCGGTGGAGATAAACCACTTTCAGTGGGCTAAGTATTCAGTTATTTTTCATTTGAACTATTAAATGTGTCACCCCAAACCCCCATTACTATTTTCTCTCCATCCTGCACATTACTAAGGGTTAGGTCCTGGCAGCAGAATTAAAACTGTAACACTTGCTTTTAAAAGGAACAACCAAATTAATAACAATGGATATTTGGTAACAAGGAGCAGCATTAAGAAGAAGGAAAAAAAAAAAGAAAGAAACGCTTTCTTTTTCAATCTACTCCCTGACTGCTGTTCAGTGGTTTTAGTTATTTTACCTCCAAATGGCAAGGAGGCTGCTGCCCTTCCTCCACATGTGATGGCCTTCATATTAGACCGAGGTGGCTTTGAGGACCTCATAACCACACACACACACACACACACACACACACACACACACACACACACACACACACACACACACACACACACACACACACACACACACACACACACGCACAGGAGCCTTTCTGCCTCTCAGTCCTGGCAGATGAAAAACAGCAATCACATAAACAAAGTTCACACCTAAGTGAACATTGCAGAGCCCATCCCTGGGGTCCCCACCCAGGTCAGTAATTCTCATGGTCGGTAACGGCTTCGTCCGACTCTGCCCTGACGTTACTAGGATTTTCAGAGCATCTAAAATACAGGATTCAAGATGGCACCGACACTACACAGAAGGCGATGTCATTTTTCACGGTCCTGCCATATTTTCAATCTAAGTCACACTGATTTGTCTGTGAACAAAAATTACATGGCAGATGGATAGAGGCTTACCAGTCAGAATTCAGCTCATGTTTAAAGAGGATTCAGAGCCCCAAGATATACCATTAACAATTTACTAAACATCACGACACTAGCTGTGGTTTTGGAAAAACACAAGTATAAGGGGATTCATAGAGCCCCACGCCCACTAATGTACATTGTCATTTATCCTGTGGATGACGGCATTCTTCACTCATTCGTTCAGTTTTTCCAGAGATATTTATTTAGCACCTACTGTGTGCTAGGTCCCATTTCTGGTGCTAGGAAGAGTTTCCTGAGCAAAGGCGTGCACATCTTTTGGGATTGCCCTGTTCAGGTGCGGTCCGATAACTGAGTTGCCTTCTCCACCCCTCTTAAAGGGGGGAGGGGGTGGAGGTCCCTCCCTGATTAACATACCACACACAACGATGGAGTGGAAATTATTTCGACCCAGGAAGATTGGGCTTGTTATATATTCCTTTTCTCTTCCAGTTCTCTCTGACCAATCAGGATAGGAAAATCCCATAAGCTGCGCGGGCTGCCTTTTTTCAGTCACTCATTAAGTTGTAATGTTTGTGTAGCTCTGTTCCTTTTCCTGATGTCTGTGCTTTATTTCGTACAGATCAGTGGGTGAAATGTACCTTTGGGCTCACGGCTCGTTCTGCACATTTCACCTTTGATATTTTACCAGACACCAGCCTTCTGGGTATCCCCTTTGTTCTGGACTTGTTATTAAAATTGTTATTGAATTTTGGCTGACTATTAGTAAATTAGTGTTTTCTGTAACTTTGTCAAAGTGCATTGTTTCCCTAAGTGAATTTGGTGGCTGCTTCAGAGATGCATATAAATTCTTAATTTGAATTTTCTGTTATTGTTTGAAAATGGTTATGCAGTATGTATGTCCTTTGTGTAATGTCAGACATAACTCTAGGGGTTTATATATTAAAGGCTGCCGTCTTTTATAAATTGCTATTTAAAAGTGAATTATTGCTCCTTTGAAACTAGAGTTTTCCAAACAGTAGCTTGTCATACCAGCCTGAATGCCAGATTCGTGTTATAATTTTCCATCAAACTCTGCTTTCCTTTAAGAGTAATTGCATGGATTTGTATACGCTCAGGAATGCCTAGATTGCCGCGGTTATCCTTGTGAGCCAGATTCTGTTCAGACCTCACTTACTCGGTAATTCTTTCCTTGATTACTCCAGCTAAAAGTGAGCTTTTTCTACTTGATTCAGAACAGTTATTGCCTATGAAGCTAATCTGACAGTTAAGACTATTGAGTCCTGTAATATTTCTACGGTGGTGGTACCACGATATTCTCTAAATTTCACTGTAATTTCATTTTCTATTAATTTATGTCTCATCTCTCCCAGTAGACCATTAACTCCTTGAGAGCAAAGATTACATTTTAAACGTCTAAGGATCTCCTTCCGCACCTAACCCTGCTCGCCGTTCCCAGTGCATGACAACCTGCCCTGCTCAAAATATTTCCCTTGGTTTGAAGTGAGTGGTCACTACCTGCTGGCGTGCACGTCGGAACTGAAATCATTTCTGATTTGTGAGGACAAGGGGTTGGGATTCCAGCCTACCCTTTTCTCCCTGGAGGCGTCAAAGCAAGTCACGTGCACTAGCATTTTGTTCCCTGTGAAACTGAGGTGATGCTTCTCTCGTGTCCTGTCCGAGCATGAGAGGTGACTGATGAAGAGACTGGTAGCAGGCAGGCTTGCTAGTGCCACGTGCTTGAGGAGAGACTGAGAAACACCCGGGACCCTGGGGTGGAGGGCGGGAGGAAGGCCAGGAGAGCCCGGTGGGTGCCATGCAGTGTGAGGGAGACCAAGGTGTGAGTGTCCCTTTGGGGGGTCGTGGCCTGCCCCCTTCCCCTTTCCCACTCCCATCCTGCTTTGCTGACATTGATGTTGAGTAGGACATTCTCCCACATCTGTGTGACCTACTGTACTCTGGTACCCTGCTGTACCTGCTGTACCTGCTGTACTGCTATACCTGTGTCGTGGAGATGACGCATGGCGTGGGAAGCCTAGCCCGCAGCACAAAGATGCTGGTTTGTAACGGGCAAAGAAATGGCCGATTTTGAAGAGCTCTGATTTCAGTTGCATCTTTTTTTTTTTTTTAATACATTTATTTATTTATTTTTGGCTGTGTTGGGTCTTCGTTGCTATGCGCAAGCTTTCTCTAGTTATGACGAGCGGGGGCTACTCTTCGATGCAGTGCGTGGACTTATCATTGCGGTGGCTTCTCTTGTTGCAGAGCGCGGGCTCTAGGCGCACGGGCTTCAGTAGTTGTGGCACACGGGCTCAGTAGTTGTGGCGCACGGGCTCAGTTGCTCCACGGCGTGTGGGATCTTCCCGGACCAGGGCTCGAACCCGTGTCCCCTGCATTGGCAGGCGGATTCTTAACCACTGAGCCAGCAGGGAAGCCCCCCTCAGTTGCATCTTGAATAATATTATGCTCTCTGGGACAATAAGGCTTTTCAGAAAATATAGACACAGGTTATGGAGATTTTCTTTTTACTCATTACATTTTTTTTTTTTTTCCTGGTACGCGGGCCTCTCACTGTTGTGGCCTCTCCCGTTGCGGAGCACAGGCTCCGGACGCGCAGGCTCAGCGGCCATGGCTCACGGGCCCAGCCGCTCCGCGGCATGTGGGATCTTCCCGGACCGGGGCACGAACCCGCGTCCCCTGCATCGGCAGGCGGACTCTCAACCACTGAGCCACCAGGGAAGCCCTACTCATTACATTTTTAATAGAATCTCGTATTTTCTCCTGGCTTTATAACTCGTGCAGAATATATCAAAAACATACAGAAGTGAATGAACAAACGTGGAAGCCACAGATGTGCAGGATTAGTCTGTATATTTCTGTGCAGAGGACATTTTATGCCAGGACAGACAGTAAACGAGCCTTTGCTTCTCTCTACTCTGTATATGAGTTGCTTCAGGGCCAGAAGTTGTGCGCATTCATAGGTTGGTGAATCTAGTAGTTTATTCATTTGTCTGTTTGAGCCTTAGACCATCAGTCGGGGAGGCTTTCTGGAGGGAGGGTCGCCTTGATGATTTTGTAAATACCCTGTTTATGTACATTTTATTTATTTGTGGAAAGTACACAGTTTTCCAAGGGCCTCTTTTAGGTCAGAAATAGTGGAAAACACTGACGAGAAGTGTCAATTAAGGTTAAAAAAAAATTCCCAAACGCAGCGTTATCCTGTGCACGCTGAGATGTGTGGACTGACACCACTAGACTTCCGCAATGTCTTAACACGCTGAGTACCTGTAGAGAGTTTCTACTGTGCAGGAAGTCTAGACTTGGATCCTGAAACATTCCTTGTGTCTCTGACTTTTCCACGCACTGATGCCTCTGGACTTCCTTCTCCTAAGTTTGGATGCTGCACTTCGTCAGCCACGCCTGTGTGCGTGCGTACACACTCACGAAAGAGAAAAGGAAGCAACGGAAGGCGCTGGCAGCTTGCACTGAGCAGCGGGCTGCCGATCGGTTGAATCTCTAGACAGCATTCGTGGTCCCAGAGTTTTAAGGGCGGGGCCGTGTCTGCACAGCAGCACGCGAGTCTAGCTGCCGCGGTGAGAGCAGAGGTGGCCGTGGGGGCAGGGAAACGCACCTGCTTTCGGAGTCCGTGTGCTCCCACTCAGAGAGATGCGACAGCTCCAAGATTCCTCCCCACGATTAAAAAATAAGGGAAGATGAAGAGGCTAGGTGTGGTCTAAACAAAGCCCGGGCGATGGAGATGTTTCAATTATAGTTATTTCATGTAGCGGGCAGCCACAGCTCTCCACACGATGCTTTGAAAAAGACGAAGAGTCTCCTTGTGTTTACACTTTCTATTACTATATAGGATTAGGTCTGTTGCACACACAGAAGAGGAAGTCATTTTATTTTACACAAATCAGCTACTTAAAGTAAATTGAGATATATAGAATTTACCAATGAAATGAGTGATTTGATGTGAATAAAAGAGGTGGTGTGTTGTAAATCGACACTGACAGCCAAATGGGGAAAATTGACAGAGCGCTGTAATCACTCCCGACATCCACTGAAGTTATTGATCCAGAAGCTCTATAATCCCCTTCACGTAACACAAGCAATTTCACATAATACCTGTAATAACGGTGCATTCAAACTCAAGTAGCCATCTGAAGCCTTGCACCTAATGGCGGAGCCGCCGCTGCTGAGTAAGTGCAGCAGAAAACGCCCGTGGTTCCTCCCTTTCATAGGTAACAGCCTCTGATAAGAGCGAGTTTCGAAGATAAACCGTCCCTAATGCCAAAGAAAATGAGCTATTAATTGCTGGCTTGCTACATATGTTGTCAAAGTGAGAGCGGTGGTCGCAACCCGGCGAGAAGGAAACTGGATTTGGGGGTTGATAAACTTCTTAGGTTATCCACACGCCCGCTATCTGATGTTAATTACAACAGAGGGAAGACAGCTGACAGGCATTTAGCTGCTGGGTCATTACATCCTTCCCAGGTGTTTTTCCCATGAAATGTCCCTCCAGTTTTACAAGCTCCTTCTCGCACTGATGGATTATTCTGCAGCCTTATCAAAGCATTGCCAGCTCCTCATTAATATATAGCGTGAGCGGCGCTGTTCTATATATCATTGTCTTCCTCTTGGGGAGGGCTAATCTGTCAGGCATTATCAGCCGGTCGGCAGAAGGTAGGCAATCAGACCTGACGGCAGAGAATCATGGGAGATCAGGGGAGGTTAAATGAGGCTGACAGTTGCGATAATGATGATTATACTATAAATTAAGATATGATGATAAAGGAGAATAAAAGACACAATCTGAAGCAATATTTGGTTTAACATGTCTCTCTTTTTCGTTACTGTTAAATGGCCATAACATTTATCACACCGAACAAGAATGGACGTTTAACTACCATGATAAAATGGGACAGCATCAGATTGAAAACCCAACAAGTTGTGATTACGGTGTCAGGCACTTTTCCACTGGTTGAGGCAAAAAAAAAAAAACGGGAGATAGAGCATATGTTATAATCATTCATGCATTATTCTGCAGAATGAAAAGAAAATAGATCTATTTTAGAAATGTCTTTCAGCCTTCTCGATGGAAAACCAAAGGAAACGGTTAACATATTCTTCTGCTTCCCAGATCATTTTTATCAATGAAACAATAGGAAGTTAAGTGACGGCCCTCCCATCAGGCCTTCTCCCCCAAATGTATGTTTATTAGAAGCTGATTCAGAGGCTGCGTGAGGGAGGTCTGGGAATGTCTCACTCCCCGCTGAATTCTGAAATAAAGGCAGCTCAAATCAACCGAATAGTTCCCGTGTGTGGCTTTTCAGAGGAGGCATTTACAGGCTGCAATAAAACAAAAGTGAGGCACAATTTGCTTTCAGAAATTTAGGAGTAGGACATCTGACGTAGTGGACTGGTTATTAAATTGCCTTTACTGACGGATTTCTTTGGGGACAGAGGCCTTAACATTGGAAACCTAAAAGAAATTTTGACAGCACCACGGAAAAACATTTTTAAAGGAGGCTCTGTGTCCCTCCACGCGCTCACGTGGTGACCGGCATAGTTTCTGACCTGCAAGCTCCTCATTAACATGTACCACCACCGTCACCCAAGTGTCTGTGTTTCACACCACTTACACCGTACAAATGCCCTTACACATCTGTACACGTGCGCAGGTTGACAGATAACGTAACGTATAAATTCCACTGTTCGATCTGCATCCACAGAAGGAAAACGTGTTTTCTGATCTTGTTTTCGCGTTTCTGGTAGAATCGGGGATGGAGAAAAAAGAAACCCCTCAATCCTCATTCGCCTCCTTCGATAGTTTCTCTTTCAAATGGGAAAGAAAAAATGTAGAGTTGAAAAGAATCCCACTTTGCCCTTTTCTTGTGTTTAAATTTCAGAAGATGGGAGGTTGGGAGGATAAAAGTTTAATGCTTCAGCTGTATCTGGTGTTGACTGTGCACAGGGCTCTCGGGCTGGGATCTGTGTTTTTTTTGCAACTGACATTTGTCCGTTTAAATCAGGGTTTGTCAGATGTCCCCGGGGGGTAAAGCCACGCCCAGTTGAGAACGGTTGATCTAAACCAACGCACGGAGCGCAGGGCTGACCTGACGGTAACGCCGGTTTCTCCTCGCCGCCTTCCCAGTGCGTCCTGGGTCTCCCCTCCCACGGTGGGTGATTCGGCGGGAATCAGCCAGCAGTATTTTTGTAGCATGTAAACCACACGTTGGAACAACCTCTTCGGGATATGGTTGTAAGCCGACGTGTGGTCAGTGCACTTTAAAACAGCGTACTTATTAATCGACTGCTAGCGTGTATCAGCAGAATGGAAACTACGTGTTCCTTTCTCTGGATGTGAAAGGAAGTTCCAGGGCTTAGTCTATAAACCTGTTGGTCTGTTCTGGAAATGCGTAGGTAGGTTCCGTGCTCTGGCATTGACCTTTACCCTCAGAGGGGACTCCAGGAAGCACCACGGGCACGGTAAGGCGTTTGGAAGAAGTGTTTATGGTGCATGCGCTGGTTGTGACGTACAACCCACGTCGAGCGTGCACCTCACAGAGCGTGTGTATTAACTTTTCATCGTGTAGCTACGCATGGTACACATAAATCAAGCGAAGGTCGGTTTGCTTGGGAAGGTGTTACGGCTTCAGAATCAAATCTCACCGTCTCCAGAGGATGGGGACCGTGCCGGCCGTTTATCCTCCCGTGGTCAGGCCTGCTCGACCTTCTCATCGAACAGGCTGCGCGGCCGGCTTCCTGCTCTACCGACGTTCCGCGATCTCACCCAGCAGATCCAGGCCTCGGTCCGACGATCCTCCAGACGTACGCTCTGCTCCATGGCACCCTTCCTCCAGGATACAGGGCGAGTCTAGTGGGGCCGGGAGCCTGGGAGCTGCTCGCCTGTGGGCCTTTCGGGGGCGTTGGAGCACGGCCTCCAGTCCGAGTGCAGCCCTCCGTGGCCTGTGCCCCTGACCTTGCAGCCCATGCCGGCATGCACGCGGGTGGTAGGCCGTGATCTGCAGAGCCCTTACCGCGTGGGAACCTGCATGGTGAAAGCCAAAACAGCCCCCTTGTTTCTGGTGAAAGCAGCTGTAGACGGAACCGGCCCGATGCGAACCCTCAGAGACCACTTACAGGGAGGTCGTGTACTTTATCATCTAGCCGTTGGCTCTGACTTTGGCCCGTGAGCTGCAGCTGGAGAATAACCTTGTTCCTTAGTCCATTTTATTAACTTTGTTTTGTTGGCTCGAGCCTAGCGCTGTATTAGGCCCCGAATAATCACAGCTTCCCAGGTAGCTCCAGGAGCGGGAATGAGAGGCTTTCTTCAGGGGCTGCGCTGCTGCAGAAATGATGTGTACCCTCGGGCTGATTGTCCCCGACAGAAAACGAGAGCCAGGAACATTGAATGCAAAGTAATGTGTTCTGTACAATTACAGGATTAATAATTTTATTCCATTACCGTGTGGGGAGACAGGACATCGGCCCGCAGATCTGCAATTCTAGTGTATTTCTAAGCGTCCTGTTAAGAGGGTGAGCAAGGGTCAGGAAACTTAATTATGCTATAACCAGGTAGAAATTGCCAAGTGATAAAAAGAAACACCAAGACTGATTCCGCAGGAAATTACAGCTCTAATAATATAGCATAATGCCTACTTCTATACAATTACTGGGGAGACTCTGAATGGTGCAGAATAACGGGCTTGGGTTTCCAGTAACGACAAAAAAATCCCACTGAAAATGACATTTTGCATCTCGCTGTAAATATTTTTTTTCAGAAAAATAAATAGCATCATTATTCAATGATCAAAAATCTTATCCTCGTGCCAGACCAGGTGCTATGACCACACTGACATTTTGAAATGATGAGGGAGAGTCATTTACATTTGCAAATAAGTTTCTGGTGTTGTACTTGAAATTAAAAAATTTGTCTACCCCCCACTCGGTTTTTCAGAAAGAAAAAACACCCCGGTGGGTGGGGCTGCACGGGTGGCGTGTAGCTGGGTGCACGTGTGGTCTCGGGCTCACGTGGGGGAACAGGGCACCCTTCTCAGAAGCCGCGGAGGAGGGCTGGAAGACGACCGCTCAGATTAATGAACAGGGACGCCTGGCAGTTCTTCCGCGTCTGCAGAAACGAGGGAGGGAGAACTTTCCAGAGATCACGCGGCGAAGCCTGGAATGGAGCAGTCAGGCTTTGCGCTGTGACCCGCTGGTTTAAATCCCGGAGCCTAGCCCTCCGCATGTGGCCCAAGACCCCGTTGTTTGTGCCTGGTCCTTTCTCCCCCCTTCTCACTGCCCAGGGGAGCCCCGGGTTTCATTTCGTATTCTGAGGACGCGGGTTAATCAGCCAGCTCCCTACCCAGGGATGGCCGTTCTGCCCGGAAGTCTGCATATCTGCATATTCCTGTCCTTCCCTGGATTTAATTTCCTACAGGAGCTGATATTAATCACCCTGTTTAAACAGAGCGGATTTGGGGTCTATACAAATACGACATTTTTTTCCCCATGGAACTTGCAGAATATTTTTCTTTCGCTCTTTCCTTTTCAATTTAAAGGGACAATAGCCTTACTGGCTTAATCCTCAATGGTTGCTCTTGTTGTATTTTACTTTTACTTGACTGTTGGTGATTGGGACAGTAGCCTTGGACCCAGATTCAACTTCTCAGACTTGGGAAATGTGTTCAGGAGATGGGAAATGGAACGGCATTTTGACAACGGCGACTCGTCTGTCCGCGAGATGTCCTCCTACCTCTCAGGTGACAGCACAGAAGAATTCCCAGGCTGGAACAACGGCATCTTCTAAGTAGCCCTCTTGGCTTCTCCCGGCTTATTATGTGTAGGCAAGTTATATTCAGCAGCTGTCGGTGCCACTGCCAGGAGTGTCTGGCACATTTTACTCCGGCAGCCAGCAGCTCACCGGTGGCCCAGGCAGGACAGGAGGCGGACGATCACCGGGCTCCGGGAAGGATGTGGTGTGCCTGGCCGTGGCGGCTGGGAGGGGAGACACGCGTCCCTGACGGACTAGATGCACCCCTGCCATTAACCGGAAGCCACCACCAGGTTTTGTGGAGATCACACCCTGGCCTCTGCTGGCCGCAGAAGCTAATTTGGATGGGCACTTTTTCCGCGGGGCCTCGTGCAGTGGCCCCGAGGATGGGGGGTGTGGGTGGGTAGCAGGGAAATGTTGGAAAAGCCGAGTTCCCAGGCTAAAGACGCTATGGAGAGCCTGGGTGCCCCCACTGTCCCTCACACTGGGATTTGCTGAAGCGGATCTCCGCTGAAGAGAAACAGGGCGGTGGGGCCCGTGGATCGGCCCTGCAGGGTCCAACCCTCCTGATTTCCTGACCCCGAACATTTTTGCTGCTGCCACCAGCAGTGTGCGTGGGGCGAAGTACCTCTGAGATGGAGAGGAAGTTCCCCGGGAGTGGGCCTTCCTGATTTCAGCCAGGTCCAACAGGGTGCTCAAAAATCAGACATCTGTGACTCGAAGTGAATGCCCTGTGGGTGATATGGCTCGCTAATTAAAGCAAAAACAAGGGCAAAATGTTAGTTTTTTTCTCGCTCAGCTAAAATAAATTGGTGAGTTTCTCACATTCGATGTTTCCTCCTGAAACCCGTTTATGCCACTCACTTGAAGACAGGATCTGGTTTTGGAGCGGAGGATCCATGAGATGCTGGGGGCGGGAGGAGAGCTTGAGCGGGTGCGGAATGCAAAGACCTGCCATCTCGAGGAGAGGTTAGCAGTGTGTGTGTCATACTTTCTCAACACCGGGGCTGCTGTATTTTCTTTGCCCGTTGTAAATCACAAGGGTATCACCCCAGGCAAATAGCGGCTTAGGTTGTTTATCTGTCTGTGCTAATAGCATTTTATTTGAAGTCTTAAAAGTCCCAAGTGGCTTAAAAGGGCACTATTACATGACTTCACATTTTATTGCAAAATGACTGGGTCCAGCCTCATTTGCTTTGCTTTGAAGTCTTACTCCTCCTTGGTTGTCAGATCCACACGTCCTTTCCAATTTAAACTTTGAGCAGAATCCCTTTGAAACAAGCCCCTTTCTTCTGCAGGGAATAAGGAGCATTTAATAAGTCGTAAAAATATAGTTTTCAAGATAGTATGTGGCTGTCACTGGTGTGGTACATCTTACTGGTTGGTTTATTGCCAAAATGTTTGAAAAAGAGAGTAACAACGTAAATTATACTTTCCTTATTAATGGAGCATACCTGACTGAAGGGTTATGGGTATTTACTTTCTGCTAAATTGTTTGAAAGAAAGAAAATCTTCATTACCCACCCCCCATCCTGACATATATACATACACAGTAAAAACTTTAGAAAGTCGCACAGTCCTTGGAATAATCGGTAAGTTCATTCTCAAGAAAAAGTGCATCCCAGTGTTGGCTTATCTTCAACTTCAAGCAGAGTTTCAAGCTGTGGAGAAGTGCGGGCCCTCAAGACAAAATGTCATCAGGAAAGGTTGGTGAGGTGATAAGGTGACGTCGACGCCACCAACCCCAAGACCAAACCGTTACCTGATGTCACGGGAGTTGTGTCCGCCTCCTGAGCGAGGGGAGTCTCTCCTGAGCCCCCAGAGGTGCTGCCCCATCGCGTGAGGCCACAGATAGAAAACTCCTGGGATGACGGAGCAGAAATGGCGCAGAAAACTTAAAGGGAACTAGCTCACAATAGGTTACAGACCAAAAACTTAGCTGGCTGGATCTTACATGTGTGTCCGTGCACGTGTGTGGTGTGTACGCACATACCTGTGTGTGTATGTGTGGTGTGTGTGCGTATCTGTGTGCATGTGTGTGTGTGTCTTTAGGATTAAAATCATGTACGCAATCTCCTGGGTGACAACTTTTGGAAAAACTTCCCGTGATCTTCAGCTGGGCCCTCGATAAGAGCACCCCCCAAAAACTACAAATAGAATTACCATATGACCCAGCAATCCCACTACTGGGCATATACCCTGAGAAAACCAAAATTCAAAAAGAGTCATGTACCAAAATGTTCATTGCAGCTCTATTAACAATAGCCCGGAGATGGAAAGAACCTAAGCGCCCATCATCGGATGAATGGATAAAGAAGATGTGGCACATATACACAATGGAATATTACTCAGCCTTAAAAAGAAATGAAATTGAGCTATTTGTAATGAGATGGATAGACCTAGAGTCTGTCATACAGAGTGAAGTAAGTCAGAAAGAAAAAGACAAATACTGTATGCTAACACATATATATGGAATTTAAGGGAAAAAAATGTCATGAAGAACCTAGGGGTAAGACAGGAATAAAGACGCAGACCTACTGGAGAACGGACTTGAGGATATGGGGAGGGGGAAGGGTGAGCTTTGACAGGGCGAGAGCGAGTCATGGACATATACACACTAACAAACGTAGTAAGGTAGATAGCTGGGGGGAAGCAGCCGCAAGGCACAGGGATATTAGCTCGGTGCTTTGTGACAGCCTGGAAGGGTGGGATGGGGAGAGTGGGAGGGAGGGAGACGCAAGAGGGAAGACATATGGGAACATATGTATATGTATAGCTGATTCACTTTGTTATAAAGCAGAAACTAACACACCATTGTAAAGCAATTATACCCCAATAAAGATGTTTAAAAAAAAAAAAAGAACACCCACCAAGGGAAACTTCTCTACGTACGTCTGGTAACCGGGACCTTTCTGGGATGCATCCTGCTGTCCCCAGCAGGGCTGGTGCTCCCTGGAACCATGTGATGTGGCCATGACCACAGCCATGACGTCAAGGGGCATGGACTCCCAATCTCCTTACCGAGGACTCTGTGTTGGTTTTCTCAGTGGAGCTGGTCAGTGGAATCCGACCCTCAGTGGAGTTGTGGTGTCGGGACCACGCCCGAGCCTATGGGGCCTTTTTGGAGCCCTGGTGTCCTGGAGACAGAGCCTGATATGGGGGACGCCCACACTTGGGGGTCCGCTGCCCTCACCCAGCACTTTCGTAGGGTCCTCAAGTGCCTAGTGCAGCAGGACACAGACAAGAGGGGTGGTCCCGTCTGGAGCTGCCCCAGCCCGGGGGAGAGCAGGACCCCCAGGGAATCGATTGTCGCCGAGCTTCCGAGGCGCCAGGTTCAGATGCGGCCTCCAGCCGGGTCAGCACAGCACTGCCAGGCCGCACCGCTGGTGACCACAGCTTACCGTGGTCACCAGCGGTGACCTGGGCCAGCCCCGCTGCTCAGGCTTGGCATGGAGTGACCTCACGTAACCTCACAGAAACGCTCCTTCTTGGAGAAAGAAGCTGGAGCCCGGGCCATATAGGTGATTTCCTGAATTTGCCAGAAAGTGGCAGAGCGTTGATTCAAACACAGGCCTGTGACTCTGGAGTCCTGCGTCTTCCCCATGACCCTTTTCCCTCTCGATTTTATTTTGCATTGAAAATTAAAGCACACGCGGGGAAGTAAGATCTTTGGGAGGAAACCTGATGGGTGCTCTTTGCAAATTTTCACATGACTGACCCTCTTGCCTGGGAGGCCACTGTAAACCCTCTGCACCCTGGCCTCTCCATTTGTGAGGCCAAAATAAAGGTGACCCCTTCCCCACAGTGAGGAGAACGAGAGCAAAATCTTTCAAAGTAATTCTGGTAGCACGTACACAGTCGGCATCCTTGTAACCCTTCCAGTGGAGTGAGGGCCCTGCTCCTTGTCAGGAAATCCGGGGTGGCAAATCGACGTAGAGACACGTGAGGGCCCTGCTCCTTGTCAGGAAATCCGGGGTGGCAAATCGACGTAGAGACACGTGAGGGCCCTGCTCCTTGTCAGGAAATCCGGGGTGGCAAATCGACGTAGAGACACGTGAGGGCCCTGCTCCTTGTCAGGAAATCCGGGGTGGCAAATCGACGTAGAGACACGTGAGGGCCCTGCTCCTTGTCAGGAAATCCGGGGTGGCAAATCGACGTAGAGACACGTGAGGGCCCTGCTCCTTGTCAGGAAATCCGGGGTGGCAAATCGACGTAGAGACACGTGAGGGCCCTGCTCCTTGTCAGGAAATCCGGGGTGGCAAATCGACGTAGAGACACGTGAGGGCCCTGCTCCTTGTCAGGAAATCCGGGGTGGCAAATCGACGTAGAGACACACAGAGCTGCGTTTTACCTTTATTTCCCTTTTCGGCCCTGCAATTCTGTTTATTTTATCCAGAAGTCATGAGAGAGCCCAATGTACAGATCCTGGTGTAGAGGAGACACATGTCAGGAGAAAGGTAATTGACGGTAAATGTCAAATATTAAATCCTATCTGGTTATTACCCAGCATATTAGCGAGTAAGTAGCTTAACAATTACAGCTGTGATTGACTAGGTGGGAACCAAAATCCTGAACGTCAACTGCCGGAAGGGATAATTATAACTCATTAGCACCTGCTTAGACAAGATTGGCAGCTCCGGTGTAACATCTGCTCAATCTCACTTTCCTACTTTTCACGTATTTTTTTCCCCTTTGAATGGCGTAACATAAGAGTTCCTCAAGGATAACAATAACCCAACATCTATGTTATTCATTCGCATTATTACGGCTGCTTGTTCTCTGTGGTCACGCTTTCCTGCTGGCACATGTACAACTGAATGAGGAGCGTAGAGACGGGCTCCCAGGGGCCAGGCAGGCGCAGTTACGGTACATTTCTAACAAAACCTTCCAGTCGCTCGGCGTGTTGGAAAGGCATAGTTTGCTGGTTGGGTCTGTAAGAATATTTACATCTACTAAAATCAGATTGGAATCTGAACGATCGTGTCGTAATCCCGCGATTACAGCCCTGCAGCCGCGCTTGGCATCCCACGAAGACGGTGTCGTACCTGGAACTTGGGTGAGCAGGGTGTGTGCTGAGGCCAAGGGGCCCTGGAATTCCTCACCTCCCTTCCATGGAAAATATTTGAGAAGCACGTTGCAGAAACCCACCTGTCCTTTTCTGGCTTGGCTTGGCTACATCTCTGTGGAACTAAAGGTCCATAGCTCTTGCCCGTACATTAGAACGGGGGCGGGGGGGGGGAGAAATTCAGTTTAATGACCCCCTAAGCAGTCGTTCTTCATTGTTTAATGCGAACTGTGGTGTTATTTAAGATCCTCACTTTCTCTTCTTAGGACAGGGGCCTGGGGTAGATTCTTTCTGCCTGACAATTCCATAATCACACGGTAAACCCTTTGATTTATCTGGGCACATCCATGTATTAACTCCCATCAGGCAGATGGGCAGATGGGAGAAGAGGACAGAATTGAACAGGTAGCAGGTAGAGTTTTCTCAGAGGTACACGTATCTACTCATTAACTTTTAGTTACGTATCCATACGTGTCTTCATCCTCATTATAGATTCTTGCATTTTACCAGCATTTGTTGAGCACCTACTGTGTGCCAGGCCCTCTGCATAGCTACACAGGCATCGTGTGGATGAGACACAGCATGTGGCATCCCAGATTTTGGACTCTCTTGACCTAAACGCACTCTGATTGGCTCCCCGTGGTCCAGGCCCTGGGCGGGGTCTTTGGGGTCTAGCTGTGATAAAGACAGATGTGGTCCCTGTCTCTGTGAAGTTTACCCCATAAGAGGAAAGGCAGTCATTGAACAGGTAAATATAAACGTGGCCAGTATTTCTTGGGGCAGGGAGAGGGGCTGTGGACCCCTGGAGCTAAGATCCCTAGCTTAATCTGGGCAGTCAGGAATCTCGACCTTGAAAAACTGATAATTTGACCGAACCCTAAAAGATAAGAATAGTTATTTCCCTCACTAAATTAGCTTCCAAAACCTGTAAAAAATCGTATTAATCAAATAAATTAACTTTATAGCAATGGATAAGTTTGTATCCTAATACCCAAGCCCTGTAATTAGGAATAAAATTCTGTAAGAAAATAGGCTGTCTTTACAAACATAACAATGAGTCCATGTAAAAACAGAACCTTGCACTGCATCTCTTCTCTTCTTGAAACGGTGCCATTTTATTGAAGAAGAACAAGCCTGGTGAATAATTAAAGGAAAGATTTAGTGTGCAGAGGCTAATAATAACCTTATGTTAGGCCAGCATCGGTAAAATAAGTTCTTGACAATCTGAGGGCATGGTTCTGCTGGCATGGTAACTCAAGAGTGCATGTGGATTCCTAGGTCAGTCCTGATCAAAAAATAAGCAAGTGGCCTTTTGATTGGCGGGTCACCAAGAATTGTGATGAGTGCCCGTTGCCCACATGCCCGGGGCCGTCCAGGATCACTCTGGGATGGGGAATCTCTCCAGGGAGAGCTCTAAGGAAATCCTGCCCCCCACGCTCCCTCCTGACTAGGACAGTCTCTGGCAACCTGATCAGTTTTGCATCTCTACTGTTTTGCCTTTTTCATAAAGTAACATAATAGAATCTTACAATGCTGTAGCCTTTTGAGACTGACTTCTCTAACTTAGCAAAATTATTGCAAGATCTGTCCATTAGTAGCAGGAATCAACAACTCTTTGCTCTTTCCTATTTCTGCTCTGAACATTCCTGCAAAGCTACTATAAAATTCACGTACAGTTGTGGGGGATTGGTTTTTCTTTTTTTTTTTTTTTTTTTTTTTTTTTTGCGAGAACATAAGTTTTGAATTCACTTGGGTAGATACCTAGAAGTGGGTTTGCTGGGTTGTACGGTTCAATCATGTTTAGCTTCGTAAGGAGCTACCAAACTGTCTTTAGAAAGTGTCTGGACACATTCCCACCAGCAATAAATGAGTGTGTCTGTTTCTCTGCATCCTTTTGCCAACATGTGGTATTGCTCCTTTTTAAAATTTTATTCATTTGTTTTTAATCTTAGCCATTCTACTTGCTGTGCAGTTACTGGTATCTCGTTGTGGTTTTAATTTTCATTTCCTTAATGACTAATGATGTTGAGCATCTTTTCATAAGCCTATGTACCATCAATACATCTCCTTTGGTAAAGTATCTGATCAGACATTTTGTCAGTTTTTTATTGGGTTGTTTGTGTTTTTTACTGTTGAGTTTTAAATGTTCTTTATATAGTCTAGATAGAAGTTTTTTATCAGATAATGATTTACAAATATTTTCTACCAGGTTTATGGCTTTTCATGCTCCTAACGGTATTTTTCACAGAAGACAAAAGTTTATTTTGATGAAGGACAGTTTATCAAATTTTTTTATGACATGCTTTTGGTGTCATATCTAGAATCACATCACCAAACCCAGGGTCAAACAGGCTTTCTTCTGAAAGTTTTATAGTTTTACATTTTACATTTTAGGCATATGATCTGCTCTTAGTTAAATTTTTGGATAAAGTATGTGTCAAGGTTTATTTATTTACTTATATAGGTGTGTATAATATTTCTAGTTTGTTTGGCTCTTTTTAATCCTTTCTCCATTGATGTTGCCATTTTGTCCAAAATTAGTTGACTGTATTTTTGCGGGCCTCTTTCTGAACTTTATCCTGACCTGTTGATCTATGCGTCCATTCTTTTTGCCTCTATCATGATTACTATACCACGAATTTGAGTAACATGAGGGCTTCCTTGTCAGCGCTGTCTTGGCTATTCTAGTTCTATGCCTTTCCGTATAAATTTTAGAATCAGTTTGTCGATATCTATTAAAAACCTTGCTGAGATTTTGACTGAGATTATTATAGATCAAATTCTAGAGAATTGGCATCTTAGCAAAAATGAGTCTTCTATTTCGTGAACACAGTATGTCTCTCTATTAATTTGTATCTTCTTTGACTTCTATCACTGGCATTTTGTTGCTTTTAGTATACAGATCCTGCACGTATTTTGTTAGCTCTATACTTAAGCGCTTTATGGTTTGGTTTTTTTTTTTTTTTAATTTCAAATTCTAATTGTTCATATTCAAGAGCTCAGCTGAGCTGAAAGCTGAGCTGCCAGATGTCAGAACAACTGATTAAGAAAACAAGCCAAGTGGTAAAGGCACCTGTCAACCTTCCATCACCTACTGTGACAGTGTGAGCCAGAGGAAGCGCGGTGCCCACGTTCCATTTAGCCCGCAGGATGGCACCAGCTGGGGTCAGGTGGACCAGTGTAGACATGGGGTCATCTCAGTGCTGAGGGAGCCCTGAACAAAAGTCTCCTGTGTTTTTTTGAACTCAGGGGCTTGGGGGAGGCAGAGAGGGGAAGGGCTGGGAGTGGAAGAGTAGTGAGTACTGAGTCAGAGAGGAGAAAAGTGTCCTGGAGATTTCCCACTCCTCCCCAACAAGGAGATCTAGGCAGTGGCACCTGAGGAAGGCCCCAGGTAAAGAGGGGTGCCTGGGCTGGGAATGAGGGTGTTTACAGGAGCATGGCTGGCCCGGGGCCTGGGTCCTTGGTGCAGTCCCCTTGGAGACCGTGATGCATGGGCTGTGCCCCAAGTCTGGGGTGTGAGGTCCGCGGGTAGAGCCTTTGTGATTGCCATGGTCGGGCCTGCCGTATTACACGTAGGGTTTGGGCCAGAAGCTGGGCTCCTCAGCTGGTATACGGGAGCACAGGGTGACTTTGGTATTTTGTAGCCTCTGACCTTGCTCTACTCACTTACAGGGCTAGGAGCTTCTTTGAAGATTTCTTTTTTTTTTCTACATAGATAATCACGTCATCTGCAGATAGAAACAATTTTATTTCACCCTTTCAGATCTGCGGATCATTTACTTCTTTTTCTTCCCCTGTTACACCGTGTAGAGTCTCCAGTGTGATGAATACGAGTGCTAAGCGTCGACCTACTTAACGTGTTCCCAGCCTCAGGGGAAAGAAGCCGGTGCCTCATGGTTCAGTGTGATGTCAGCTGGAGGGTGACTGGAGACGCCCTTTATTAGGTTAAGGAAGCTCACTTCTGTTGCTTCTTTGCTGAGACGTCAGATCCGGAATGGACACTGAATTTTGTTCAGTGCTTTTTCTGCCTCTGTCGAGATGATCATATAGATTTCCATTTTTAGTCTCTTAATGTGGTGAATTATATGGGTTGACTTTCAAACGTGGAACTATCCTTGAATTCCTGGAATAAGCCCCGAGTAGTTGTGTTATCATGTTTATACGTCACTGGGTTGTATTTACTAAGTGCTTTCTACTTTTTACGTCTGTGTTTCTTTCTTTTTTTCTTCCTTTACTGCATTCTCTTGGGCATTTTTTTGTGAGTCCATTTAATCTTTTATACCTCTTAGGAAAAATTTTAGTAGTTGCCCTAGAGTTTAAAATAAAATATAAATATCAAATATGTATTTAAGGGTTTAGTCCAGCCTTAAATAATTTTATACCCACTTTTGTGGCATGTAAGGCCCTTGCAACAAAATATTACCAATTCCTCCTTCCCTTCCGATGTGCTGTTTTGTCAGAACCTCCACTTTTACAAATACTATCAACACATAATACATTGCTACTATTTTTTTCTTTAAACCAGGGGTCAGCAAAGTTTTCCTTTAATTTAAAGGCCCTAAAATTAAATATTTTAGGCTTTACAGGCTCTTTCATATCTATTTCAACTACTCAGTTCTGCCACTGGGGCACAAAAACCTGCCTGGGTGACGGGCAAACGAATGGGTGTAGCTGGCTTTGTAGTAAAACAAAAACAGATAGTAGGTCAGCTTTGACCAACTGGGTAGAGTTGTCTCACCTCCACTTCAGACCGTTTACCTTTCATATAAAGCAAAAAATGAATTCCAGTTGACTTTCACGTATTCTCTTTCCAGAGCTTTTCCACGTCTTTGTGCAGATCCAAGGTTTAGTCTGACGTTGCTTTTGTTTTTTGGGTTTTTTTTGGTGGAACTGCTGCTGACACTGAATTCCCCCAGTTTTGGTTCTTTCCTGAGAATGTCTTATTTCTTCTTTAGTTTTAAAATATAGTTTCTTTGGGTGTAGAATTCAGGGTCAAGAATTCTTCCCTTCTGCAGTTTAAAGGTGTGATTCCATTGTCTTCTGGTTTCCTTGGTTTCTGTGTCCCTGTGCACGTAAAGTGTCTCCTTTCTCTAGCTGCCTTGGAGATTTTCTTTGTTTCTTGTTTTCAGTAGTGTAACGTAATATCCGAAGTGAATGTTTTTGTTTTGTTCTGTATTTATCCTATTTGGTGTTCTCTTTGCTTCTCAGATCTGCGGTTTGGTATCTGTCATTAATTTTTGAGGATTGTTGACCGGTATGACTTCACATATTCCTTCTGCCCCATCCTCTGTCTTCTCCTTTGGTTTTGCAGTTGTGCGTGTTTTGAATGTTAATGCGGTCCCACAGCTCTCGGACGTTTGTTTCTTTGATGTTGTTGCTTTATTTATCCTGTACTTTTCCTCTTTGTATTTCAACTTGGGTGATTTCTGCTGGTTTACCTTCAAGTGTACTGAGTCTTCCCTGCTTGTGCTGAATCCACTGATGAGCCCCTCAAGGGCATCCTTATCTCTGTAACGGTGGCTTTTTTATCTCCAGCGTTTCCAGGTGGTTTTTTCTTATGCTTTGTCTCTCTCCTGAAGTTCCCATTTGATCTTACATGTGACCCACTTTTTCTATTAGAGCCTTTAACATACTAATTATAGTTATTTTAAATTCCCTGACAGATAGTTCCAACAACTGTTTCATATCTGAGTCTGGTTTTGACGCTTGTTCTCTCTTGGGAGTGTGTTGGTTTTCCTTGCTTTTCTCGTACGCCTCCCAGTTTCTTCATGACAGCTACATACGTGTGTCAGTCAGCAGAGAGGATGAGTGGTTTTTGTGCCTGGACGCGGGCGTGCCTTTCTTCCTCCTGGGTCTGCAGTGTGAGCTTTCCGTTGGTCTAGTTGGCAGTCGGGTGGGTTTCTGATCTTCCGTGGCTCCAGCTGCCCTCAGTGAACTGCGGGCTTCAGTTCCTGCAGAGATCACTTAGGGGAGGGGAGGGTCCGCTGCGCGATGCCTATTTGATTCTTCATTTTCAGTCTTCCCTGGACGCTGACCCGGAGAGGGTGTCTCACCTGCCCTTGCTCCTTTCCTGTCCCTCTCCCGGCAGGATTCTCGGAATTCTGCTGTTATTTGTTACTTGAATCTCATTGGCCTG
>NW_020174048.1:660836-671043 GCF_003031525.2 Neophocaena asiaeorientalis asiaeorientalis | reverse complement strand
GGGACGGGTGGGGTGGTGGTGGTGGTGGTGGTTTCTGTCTTCTGGGTCCGGGGGTGTGGCTTTCTCAGTTCCCCTGCCCCTCCCAGGCAGCAGTCCTGGACTCAGAACTGAAATTTGAAACCCAGGAGTAGGTTGTTTTGACCACCCCTCCCCACTGAGTCTCCTTTACCAGTGAGAGTGGGGAGCATCCCCACGCACGGAGGCCAGCAGGCCACGGTTTTGTTCTCTGATGGGGATGGAGGGAAGACTCAGGTGGGGTTTCTGGCCCTTGCTCCCCAGTGGCTGCTGTCTTCTTCCCTGCATCTTCACCAGATGGGCTACTTCTTGGGCTCTTTCGAATTATTTCCACGAGCCTTTGGTAGAGTTATCAGGGAAAGAACCTGCAAGGTCGTGTAGACTCCCTGAATTTCTGCAGCCCAGGGTTCGCACCGGGCTTCCACCAGCCCCTTAACTCTTGTAGCTGAGCTCCTCCTGGCTGTGTCTTGTCCCGTCTACTTGAGGTGGCCCAGCCTGGGCCTGTCTTCTCTCCCTGTAGCACTGGGTCCTCTTAAACCTCGGGCCAGTCATCTGCTCTGTGACCTCAGCTCCCTGGCAGGTTCAAGCAGAGCTGTGACTTTGAAGTTAAGCTGACTGTTTCTCATCATAAGGGTGGAACATCATTTCTTCCAGCCCTGCCCATCCTGAGGCGGAAGCCGGAAGCCTCCGGGACCCTCCTTTTAACAGCGCCCGCAGGTGGGTCCAGGCACACTGAATTTGGGGATGTCTCGCTCCAGCGGCTTGCGACCTTGTCTGCAGATCAGTTTTGTCGGAATTTGAGGGGGTGAGTCCCAGGCTTCAGGGTTTGTAAAGCTCCGCAGGTGGTTCCAGCTGCGGCTAAAGTCGGGAAGCTGTGATCTAATCCTTCCAGAATCTGTTGCTTGCAGTCTGGGCTGGTCACCATGCCTTCCTCGGTCAGGGAGCCTCTTCTGAGCTGACGGTGGCTGTTTCTATCCATCCATAAAGTGGAAACACCAGCAGCCTCCTTGTCACCCTTCCCAAAAATGTGCCTCGAAGATGACTCCAACGAGATGAAAAACGGTGTTGATTTCTCTGTCTGGCTGGTGATGCTTGGTTAAGCTTGCCAGAGGGACTGCTGATTGGTCCCTGGTATCACCGTCTTCCCTAGAAACAGAAGTAAAATCAGTCTCACATAGTCTGCCCAATTCAGTGCTACGTATTTTTCTTTACTTGCCGATTTCCCAAGCCAGTCTTCCGTTAAAGATGTCGTTTCTTTTCATGCAGCTGCTGTTTGGCATTGAACTCTGTCACTATTGCACAAGTACTCTGTCTTGGCATCTGGTTCCCTCATTCCTTTCTTGAGAGCCAACTGCTTTAATCTCATTATTGCCCCCAGAAATAGTTAGGGTCACTGGGACGGCTTGAACTCACTCTTGTCTCTGAAAGGAATGTATTCCATGAAACATCTTCACGTTTCAGACGATGCCACTCCGATATTTCCTCTCTCTTTCTGTTCCGACCTACAGCCCGTTGTAAGTCCGTTCGGACATTCCAGAGGTCAGTCAGCGGTTGTTTTCGGGCTTCTCTCGTTTTCTCCTCTGTGCGTGTCTGGTGAGGAGTACAGGCATCTCGTGTTTCCTCAGACTGTCGCCCTGGCCTTGCACAACGTGTAAAGCCTGTGGATGTCCTAGAGCAGTGCTTCTCAGACATGTGCATGTGTGTGATTCCCCCGAGGGTCTTCTAGATTGCAGAGGGCTCAGGAGGTCGAAGGGGGCCAGGCCTTCCTTTCTCACCAGCTCCCAGGTGGTGCTGGACCACGCTTTGAACGTCAGGGTGCTAGAGGAATGAAATAAAATGCACTGAGCCACACTTGACCAGTTTCTAGGACTTTTTATCCTCTTAATGTTCCAAGAGCCCCAGCCCAGGTTGTGATGTTCGAATTAGTATCGTGTGACTTTCTTTCCTGACCGTATCCTGGAGATTTTCCTGCAGTTCTGTGAGGACAGGCCGAGTGGACACTCAGTGCTTGTCGGCTGAGGATCAGTGACCTGCCAGGGAGGGGAGAGGGCGGAGGAGGTGGGGGGACAGGCAGCGGTCGGCCCCCAGCATGAACCCCCATCCTTTCCTGCTTTCTTTCGCAGCAGAGAACCGTCTCTGGGTTGATGTCCTCTGCACAGCCAGCTGGGCAGCTCCTGGCAGGGCTGCAGAGCGCGGTGGGGTGCAGGACAGCCGGCACCCCTCCTCCCTCCTTCCCTCCACTCTGCTCCCGACCCAGCCCTCACTGCGCCCACCCAGCCCCGCCCACAGAGCTAGGACAGTATCTGCGACCTTGCTAGACTGGCCTGAAGATGCCTCCAAGGGTAGGGCCCCTGAGCCGACCGTCCTTGTAGGATCCCAGCTCTGACTCTCTCTTCCGGGCTGGGTCTTGGGGACCATCCAGGTGCATCTTTTCAGGAGGACCAGGCAGCTCTTCCCGACGCTTCCGGATCTTGAACTGAGTTTAAAGACCGTCTACATCCCAACAGCGATGCCCTGCGAGACCCCACGCTTGTCTCCCCTGTGGCTGTCTTTATGACCCTTAGCAACCAGAAAGCCACGTCTGTGTGATTCACGAACTCTCTTCTCCCTCCAAGTACCATATTTCTGGACATTCACTAAAACGAGAAAGTAGATGACACTGTCCTCATCTCCTATTGGATAGAATGGTCTAGAGAAAACTGACCTTCATTCACTAGTATTTTCTTTCAATTTTTTTTCAAAGCAGTGTGTTCTTTACTTGGTTTCACAGCTGTGAGCATGAAGTTATCACCTGAAAATATTGAGCTCCTCCAAGACCACAGTGTGGAAGGGGCACTGCGTGTACCAACCCAATTCAACCTTGGCTTATTCATTCGATCAGCACCCACTGAGCCGCGGGGCTCGATGCCAGAAGGAGGATGCCCACGGAAGCTTCCAATACGATCCCTTCTGTGACCTACGGGGACCCACAGACTCCAGGCATATGTGCCCAAGGAGCTGTGCCAGGGGTCCAGACGAGGTGACCCCAAGGAGGCAGTGAGCAAATGGACCGGGGCGGCCGGAAGTTTCAACGAGGCCCCGGCCGCTGAGGCATCTCGCCCCTCTCGCGAGAAGGCTGTCTTTATCGGGAACGGGCATCACACACTGATAATTTGGAGAAGGGCCAAGGATGTCCACGTTGAGGTGACTCTAGTTCTGCTCTTCTGGCTGGCTTGTGCGCTGTGTGCGCTGGTGAGCGTCTTCACGTGGACCCTCTTGCACACCAGCACCGACCCCACGTGGCCGCTCGGGTCATGCCGTCGCGGTGCTGTAACTCCACCCAGTGTGGTTTTTTTCACGGTTGACCTATATCCGTGGTGCAGTTGGCTTCGTGCTCTTCTGCTGTTATATTTTCGTTAGATGTCCGTGCAGGATAATGGGCGGTTAATGGTACGATTGGATAGCGTCCAGGCTCTGAGAAGCTGCTTCCTCTCATCCCCACAGAGCACACAGGCCGCTTCTGCCTTGTGTGCCCCGATGCCGACTTCCTCCTTTCTGGACGTCGCTTCCTCTGTTGCCTCTGCATCCCCCCGTGCTCACGCGGGGTGGGTTTACTGGTCTGTGATAGGGCGGCCGCGGTGGATGGAAATTCTGCTGCTCTCTTGTTATTGTCTTAGTAATGTCGTTCTTCGAGTTACCTCTTCCAGCACTTGGGCCAAGTACTGCATGTGCACTGCTTTAAGTAAGGTGGCTTTACATTAAATGCTAAGAAAGAATCTGATAGTGACCAAGTTACGCATTCTGAAATCAACACTACAAGAACTTTTCCTCTATCAGCTCAGAAATCCTCCCGAATTTGGAGATACGGTGTGAGAAGGACACGACCCCTGCAGGTGAAATGGTTGGGGAGGGGTCGCTTTCGAGAAGTGCTGCCCTGGGCCCTTTCTTCCGCCGGTCGAGTTATTCAAAACCTGACGTAAAGATGGTGCCTTGCGGTCAGTTTGCCAGATACATTCACAGAAAGAATCTCTCCAGGCTACAGTCTTGCAAGTTGGGCAGTCGATGCAGCCCTGCCACGGCCCGGGGTGGCGATCGGGTAGGAGAAGGGAAAAGGTTCTGAGACCACACCTATGGGGCCAGCCTGCTGCCGCAGGCGAGCAGACACTCGGCGGCGGCAGCACGCGAAGGGCCACCTGCGCCTCGATGGCATCTCGCCCTCCCCGCGGCTCCTCGGTGTGGACACTCAGAGGCCCCGCCCGGAAGCGGTCCGGCTTCTGGTTGGCAGAGCGCTCGCCGTGCTCACGCGTGTGTTCAGTGGCCACCCTGCCCTGTGTATCTCACAGTTCTCCAGTGTCTCACTTGCAATAGCTCAGGGCACGCTGCAGGAGAGATTCAGCCACATCCTGCTCTTAAAATATCACTCTTCGGGACTTCCCTGGTGGTGCAGTGGTTGAGAGTCCGCCTGCCGATGCAGGGGACGCGGGTTCGAGCCCCGGTCCGGGAGGATCCCACCTGCCGCGGAGCGGCTGGGCCCGTGAGCCATGGCCGCTGAGCCTGCGCGTCCGGAGCTTGTGCTCCGCAACAAGAGAGGCGCGATAGTGAGAGGCCCGCGCACCGTGATGAAGAGTGGCCCCCGCTCGCCGCAACTGGAAAAGGTCCTCGCACAGAAACGAAGACCCAACACAGCCATAAATTAATTAATTAATTAAAAAAAAAATTTTAAAGGCAAAATTCCTTTAAAAAAATAAAATAAGAATAAAATATCACTATTCACAGTCAACAAAAGGGAAAAGAGACACATCGGCCTTCATCAAAATTAAACACTTCTGTGCGTCAAGGGACTCACTTTCGCAGAGTGAAAAGACAGCCCCCAGGAGGGGGGGAAATATTTGCAAGTCATATGTCGGATAAGGGGTTAATGTTCAGAATACAGCGTTTCACAGTGCCTTGTTGGATTGCCCCTCACAGATACTGCATTTTTACAAATTGAAGGTTTGTGGCAGCCCTGTGTTGTCAGGTGATGGTTAGCATTCTTTAGTAATAAAGTAAGTTGAGGTATGTACACTGTTTTCTTAGACCCAACGTCATTGCACGCTTAATAGACTACAGTACAGTGTAGACATCACTTTTGTATGAACGGGGAAACCAAAAAAAAAATCCACGTGACTCACTTTATTATGATACTTGATTTATTTCACGGTCTGGAAGTGAGCCCACATTATCTCCAAGGTGTGCCTGTACCCCAAAGAACTGAAAGTAGGGATGCAGACAAATATCGGTACACCAGTGTCTCTGGGAGCATTATTCATAATGGCCAAAAGATAGAAAAAAGCCCATCAACAGATGAACAAATAAAAGCGGTATGTATATACGTGCGGTGGAACACTGCATCCTGAAGAAGGAATAAAATTCCAACCCGCGCTACAACATGGATGACCCTTGAAGATATGATGCTCGCTGAAATAAGCCGGAGACAAAGAGACAGCTATAGTATGATTCCACTGATAGGAAGTACCTGGAACGAAAGTAGAATCGTGGTGACCAGGGGCTGGGGGAGGGGGATGGGCAGTGAGTGTTTAATGGGGACAGAGCTTGAGTTCGGGAAGATGAAAAAGTTCCGGAGATGACGCTGGTGATGGTTGCACAGCAATGGGAATGTGCTTCGTGCTACTGACTGAGCTGTGCACGTAGAAGTGGTGACGATGTTGCCTTTCATGTCGTGTATATTTTGCTACAGCAAAAAATAAGGTGCAGGAGAGTCAGTGCTGAGTGTCAGAAGTACTGTGTCCAGCGAGATGGCCATCTCCTGATGCGCAAGCCTTTTTCTGGGGTGGCTGTAATTCATCTGTTTTTTTTTTTTTTTTAAAAAGGAAGACACAGGACAGTGAAGATTCTGAGGTTATTTTGCTCAGATTTTGTTCTCAGATATCCTAAGAGTTGTCTCACACGTGGATTATTGCTTTCGGTAGGGGAGGCATATAAACTGTGATGGAATCTTGGGTTGGAAGGGACCTCGGGAGGTCACCATCTCATCCCTATCTGCAGATATCCTCCCCGCTTAAATTACCCGAGGTGGACGTCAATCTCTTCTTATGAAAAAGATCTCTTCATATTCCATTTCAATTTTAAGCATTTCACTGACAGGAGAATATTCCTTATAGATAACCTCAAACAGCCACTCCATGCAGAACACTCACAGAGCGCCCACGTGACAGTGCCCTGTCTTGGGCGCCACGGGGCCCGGAAGTGAGTGGTGCCCGGAGTGAACGAAGTCACACGGGGGGACTCCTGGCGGCCACCTTCTGGTCCACAGTACGGGTGAAGCGTGAAGACCAGAAAGTGCCTCCCTGCCGTCTGCTCCCCAGAGGTGTGATCCCACTTCCTCTCTTGCCTCCGTCCAGGCATCGTTTTCCAAGTGTTCAGTACTGCTTTGAACCCTCCTACGTGAGCCCTAAGCATTTCCCCGGGACCTTCTGCTGTGTACCTCATAAATGAGCGCTGTACTCTGGAAAGGTGCCGTGGAGTTCTAAAGTGATGGAATAAATGCCTGTGTTATTAAGTGGAGCCGTACTGTTTCCTATCCACTGCCCCAGAACGCTTCTGGAATTTGCCAAGTTGACTAATTTCGGCTTCCATTCCAGAAGGCCCCTAGTCTGCAGGAGAGATCAGAGGTCAGTATTATGGCATGATCAGTCTTCAGTCGGGAAACGTCTTCTGCTGAGAGGTATCGCAAATACACCTCTGGTTTATAGACCTCAGCAACTCAAGTTCCTGGCAAATTTCAGTTTTCCATGTTCAGCGTGAACATCTGTCTGTGTTCTTTTATCATCGGTCACCAACCAAAAAATGTTTATCTGGGACAAGGACGGATAGTTTGGGGCACACGACGGTTCATCAAGTCAGTCTGTCCCTTTATTCATTCGCTCCATTGATAGCTGTTCCCTCGGATCCATTTATCAACTTGCTTAGAAGATTCCCGTAGGCGTACTTTGAGGCAGACAGAGCAGGCACTGCCCTCTGGATGAGGAAACCGGGGCCTAGGAGATCCTTTTCCCAAATAAGCCAAACTCAAACCCACGTCTTTAATCTCCAAATACGTCACGTCATTATAGGGCCAATATGAGCGAGAACTCCAGGTTCAAAACAGGTCGAGGGTACGGTCTGACATCCTATGGGGCGAAATGAGACCTGGACCGGCAGAGGAAGAAAACTCAGTGTTGCATCCTGGGACTTCTGAATGCGGTGCCTGTGTGTCTCCTTTACTCGCCCTGGCTAATGTGCTGGTGCTAACTACTGGAAGGAAATCCAGAGGAGTGGACATCGATGTAGAGATTAACTTAAATGCCATTATAATACGCAGCCCCTAGTTGAGCTGTTTAATCTACCATTGTTATCTGTCACGTTGCTCGAGGACTGAAAGCAGTTGCATTACCAATCCATAAAGCTGGAGCTGCTCCCTGGGTGATAATTGACCACGTGGGTATTTCTATTCACGGGTTTTTATAAAGAAGGTAAAAGTGGGTTGTGTCCAAGTAGAGCATTTGATTGTGTTAATAAATGTGATAATCAGGCTGGACGTCCAACAAAATGCCTCCCACGAGTGGCCTGGTGGCCCAGCCTGCTGGGTGCCTGTAACCATGTAAAACCCAAGGCCATTGTCCCCAAATTGCTGTATTTGTTGTACAGGATTGTAGCCACTGTGCCCACTGGAGTTGTTTGTTCCAAAAGAAAGTTTCACATGAAGAGTCACGTGAGAAAGAACATTTTGCTTCCTTTGCCCCTTCCTTCCCTTCTTGAGTCAGTGCTGGAGTTTGAGCGCGGTGACTCAGGAACTCCCTCAAATTGCAGAGAAAATCCTTTCCAGGCTGGGCTCCTAAGGGCTGCCAGTGCGAGCTTGTCCGGTTCTCAGCCATGCAGCCGCTGAGACCCATTGGGGGAGACCCATCCTGGTGGGGAGACCTCTCATCTGGGGGGAGGCCCAGCTGGTGAGGAAACCCGGGCCCTGGTGGAGCAAAGCCCCACTGTCCTGCTTCTGATCAGCTCCAGGGACATTTGCTCGGCTCAGGGCACCTTGACCTCCTTACACGGGGCTCAAACAAACAGCTCGCCGGAGCAGAGGCACTGGGGCTTGGGACTGGCCTTGGGGTGGAAGGTGACGGGCAGGCACAGGGATGGATCTGCCTCTGTCACTTCTGCAAATTAGTTCTCAGACAGTCCTTCAGCCTCTTTCCTCCTCGTGCCCATCTGTGGAAAGAAGCTAACATCACTCGCCGTGTGGGTTTACGGTGAGTGCTGAGACGGGTCCCACAGGGCAGTCATCTCTCAGGACAACCGCACCAGTGCCGGGAATAGGTATTCACATGTATAATGTTGTTTGCAACTTTCTTACTTAGGTGTTGAATCTTGGAGGCCCAGTTCTCAGAGTAGAATACGGCAAAAGTATGTGGTTAAAGTGGGTTATGTGGAAAGAGCTGGGGTCCGTTCTTTGCCCTTGACCTCCGGTGGTAGAGTGACCCCGTGTATGTAGACGCCACTGCCTGGTGAAGACCAGCCTTGAGCATTGTGGGGGCGGGGACGGGGGATGGAGGTCAGTGTGTGGCACCCTGGTCACAGGATGGCCAGTGCTCAGGGCTCTCGTCACAAAACGCGGGCAGGTTCGGAGACACTGTTTGCAGCCCAGTAACATCTTCAATGCAGCAGACGGGATTGCTTGCACCTTCCTGGGGGCCGTTGGCTGCACTGCTCACAGGCTCCCGAGGGAGAAGTTGTGAGGCCTTTCAGGAGGTGATGGGCGTAATTACCACCCTGCGCCTTCCCTCTGGCCCTCAGTGGCCAGGAGCTGCTGTTACATCCATCTGACGCTCGGTGGGTTAAAACGCTGTGGTCCCAGCGTGTTCTCTCTGTTTTCAGAATCACGTGGGCAAGCATTCTGCAGCCTCCAGCTCGAGGCCTTTCCCTCCTGTGCAGGGAGTGCAGAACACAGGCCTTTCTGGCAATGGATCTTCTGTCTATTTCTGTGGCTCCCATCACCATGGAATCTCAGGTCCCCGAAGCACGGGCTAAAAACAGAACCCGGGGGCGGGGGGAGCGCCCTTCCCGACTCCATCGCTGGGAGCTCTGCTCCTCAGAGAACAAAGCAGGAACAGAAAAGTGACTCCCTCCTTCCGGGGCTGCTCCGCCTTCAGACCTCGGCGCAGGGCCGGCTCTGGGCCTGTCCTAGCCTCCAAGAGGGTGCGCTGGTCCGGGCGGCCGCGGTCAGCACCCTGCTCAGACCCGGGCGTCTGGGAGCCCCGCTCATCCACGTGCACGGGGGGTCGGCCAGGAGGCCCGACGCTGGGCTGGGGCCGGGGGAGCGGTAGCGGAACGCAGTGCGTGACGCAGGGCCTGTCCTCAAGGAGAGAGCAGGCCCGTCTGAATGCAGAGCCGCGGGAAACCAGCGCTGTGATGGGTGCGTTGGGGGCACACCTGCGGGTCCCAGAGCCTGAATGGAGAGAGCAGCGTGAGCCCGGCTGGTGCTCTGACCAGTAGAAGTGGCAGGACGCTCTGGGGCGGGGCGGGGCGGGGCCGGGAGGAAGCGACCAGAAAACAAGGCGGGTGGTAGCTGGTGGTGCCCCGAGAGCCGCGGGCGCGTGCAGCCTTGTGGGCGGGACCCAGGCCTGGTGGGCCGGCCGCCCTCACTCAGGGCCCAGCTGGCCCGCGGGCCCTTAAAGGGCTCGGGCCACGTCCCCAAACAGCAGGTAAGGTGGGGCTGGGTTCTGGAGGTGTCCACCAAGCCAGCAGAGAAGAGTGGAGCCCACGAAGGCTTCATTCAGAGACAGCACCGACGGAACGCTGTCAGTGTCTCATGTGCGGGGCTTCCGCAGTCGGTCAGCGCTCGGTACAGGCAGAAATGCCTTTTCCGTGGTGCGTAGCTCCCATTTAAATTCGCAGTTTAATTTTCTCCCGTGAAGAGGGCCGCCTCTCGGCAGAATTGTACTTCAGAACTTTTCATTGTTAACAGAGCGTTTTCTGATACGTGGTTGTAGTTGATTCCGTGGTGCACAGCTGGGAGGGTGGGTATTTTAGCTGTTCTCTGACCAGGAGAGAATGGAATCAGGAATCAGCAGACCAGGAATCAGCCAGTGGGGCATCAGTGGGCGAGCCCGGAGCTGGTGCAGGAAGAGAATGTCATCACTGTAGGGCTGAGTAAGCTGAGGCAGGTCAAGGTTAAGGT
>NW_020174048.1:628309-660713 GCF_003031525.2 Neophocaena asiaeorientalis asiaeorientalis | reverse complement strand
ACCCTGCAGGCTCCGCTCTGAGGTCCGCTTCAGGGCCCTTGGGACTGTGTGACTGTCCCACCTCTCCCTTTACTCCTTCCAGCCTCCCTGAGGAATTTAGCCAAAATCTTTACCAGCTTGTGGAGGAAGGGGTGATGGGCCGTAAGATCGTTTATACTTTATACTTTGAAACTTTAAAATAGGAGGATTTATTAACTGAAAGAACCCGGCATCTAGAAATCACATTTCCGCCAAATTTCGGGGGGCTGGGGCTGTTCCTTTTGTTTTCTAAATGCTGTCATGGCGGCCGATTGCTTCTCCTGTCTGGATGGTAATTTCAGGTTCGGAATCTATGGGAAGCCATACCTCTTGGTGAAAATGTCCTAAGAAGGGGTTTCGTTGATTCTGGTTATAATAACCGTCTGTGTAGACTTCTAGGGTGAAACTTGACTGGCCGAGCCAACCATATGAAGCTTAATTGACCATTAGGGGTTGAATCGTGTCCCCCGATTGCGTTGAAGTTCTAACCTCCCAGTGCCTGTGAGTGCGAGCTTACCTGGAAACGGGGTCTGGGAGGATGAGCCAGTGAATATGCAGTATTAGGGTGGCCCTGATCCCATAGGACTGGTGTCCGCATCAAGAAGGAAATCTGAACAGAGACAGACACTCACAGAAGGCAGACGATGTGAAGACACAGGCAGAAGATCGTCGCCTACGAGCCAAGGAGTGTCCAGGGCCACCAGAAGCTGGGGAGGGGCCAGGAGCAGTCTCCATCACAGCCTCCGGGGAACCCACCCTGCTGACACGCCGGTCCTGGACTCCTGGCCTCCAGACCGTGAGACAATGCACTTCTGTGGTTTAAAGCTAACGGTTTTAGTACAGCCCTAGGGAACTCATTCACTGAGCACTAGATTCAGTGACACAAACCAGGTTGGCACCGAGCCAGCTGACTCCTGGGCCACTGGGAACACTTCACAGACCGTTTGTCGAGAGGGCTCAGGAACGCTTACTTTTAAGAAGTCTCTGATGGAAAGAAACATGCTGTGTTAGGAGAGTGTGGCCTGCCTCTGGGAGAAACGGCCGTGTTTAACTGTGAAGGCTTCATGGTCCCGCGAGTGTCTCTGGGACTGTTTGGAAATTCAGGGCTTTTGTCATCAGCGGGAGCACGAGGCAGATCCCGGGAGCTTCCTGTCAGCGATGACCGAGCTGGTTGCCTTCCCCTCGTCTCTAAATTTCTGGTCTTCCACCGGTTTAGATGTGTCCTGTGTGGAAGCTTTTCATCAAACCCCGCTATTTTTCTGCCCTTTCTTCTGGCTCTGTTACGGTGCTCGCCTAGGATCACTTTCAGTTTCATCGCTTGGAAAACCCTGATAATTAGATTTAAATCATAAAATATGCTAATGCATGCAGATAGGAGCAGGATAGAGATTTCAAAGGCAACTTAATGGATTCTTCCCCTTGGCAGAAACAATGCTGAGCCGTGTGGATAATAGCTTATCTGTTCTTAGAGATCCAGGGAGGTTACATAAGAGCAGCCCCAGACCACCTGGGGCCAAGCTGAAGAGCCTGAGGGCTGGATCATGGCTGCAGTTAACAAGTAATTATCCTTCATTCCAGAAAATGCTCTCTGGACATGCCCCACGCCATGTGCAGGAGCCAAGTCTCATTCCTGCACACGTGAGTGTCTGCTCGCTGGAGGGCACAAGCCCCGTGCTATGGGGCGTCTTGGAGTCTCAGCAGGGTCCTGCCCTCGGGGGGCTACTCCCAGGGAACAAAGACAATGGATGTAGAAATGCCAGCCGTTGGGTTACATACGCGCGACCCCTGCCCACCCTGAGCAAAGGGGCGTGTTGGTGGGGGGAGACACAGGACCCACAGAGCAGGCGGTCTTCACCCAGGCGAGCGGACACCAGCCCTGCTGGGGAGCCAGTGGCAAAACACGGCCTCATGGGAGGCACCTCTGCCCAAGTATCCCGACCCTAGAAATACGACGGCCTTGGAGGGGAGAGGATGTGCTTCTGAAAACGCACAGCTAGGAAGGGTCTCTGGAAGGTGCCGCTGGACGGCAGGGTTGGGAAGGGGGCCGGGCGCGCTCTCTGCATCTTGTGCAAGGCTGGGAAGGGCCTAGAACCTTTGTGGGGGGCAGCGGGGATTTCCAGGCCGCCAGTACTTCATGTCTTCTGAAGGTGAGGCTTTATGAACGCTCGTGCGTGGGGCTGAAGCTGAGGAGACTCGGCCCCGTCAGGAGGGCAGGGGCAGCGACCCCAGCGGACGCACGGCCGGCGCAGGACGGGCCAACGCTTGGGGTCCTGGGAAGCTCGCTGGTCTAGATCGGCCTCCTGCCCAGAGGGGAGAGGGGGAGCGAGGTGGGCTTTCCAGCCCTGAGAATGGGCCGGTCTCTACACAAAGGGGCTGTGGGGTATAAACGGGTCTAACACCTGTTAGACAAGGAAGGGTATTTGTGAAATTGAAGCTTAAGCTCAAACACCTAACAAAAGTGTGAAGCCTTCCCTGACCCCCATATGAAATCTCATCCCCCTGCAGCCAACCACCCGTGGGCTCCTCCACCGGTGACGCCCTCTAGCAGATGCTTGGTCTACATCCAACATAGAATATAAAATATTAGAGAATATAGAATACAGAGAAGGAAGCTTTGCTCAGGGCTGGCTCTCTAGTCCTTCCAATTAGAGCATAGCATCCACGAAGGATGGAGGCTTTGCTTTGCACTCACGGGGCCCAAGTGCTCAGAACAGAGCCTGCCACGCAGTTCAGGCTCAGTGTATTTGTGGAAGGAAGGGACGGAGGGACGGAGGGAGGCAGGGAGGGAGGAAGGAAGGAAGGAAGGAAGGAAGAAAGGGAGGAAGGAAGAAAGGAGTGAATGGAGAGAGATTTGGGTTCTCTTGCAGGCAGAGTGCGCATTAGGTAAGGGCCCACCCAGAGAGAACCACACGGTGGCCGGCCTCTGCTCGCATCAAATGGGGCTTCAAGGTCACAGGGGCCAGTGCCGGTTGTCTTGTTTCCTGTTTCTTTCTCGCGTGGCTCTGTTTGTGGAGCAGCTCAGCACATGTATGAGAACCATCAACTGGCTACTAGAGTCCTTTAACGCATCCACATTTAAGTCAGCAAATAGAGCCTTAGGGCAGCGGACCTGGGCCCCAGCCCTCGGGGGTTCTGTCCAGGCCCCTTTGCTGACCCATGTTCAGAGTGTCTGACTCCCTGTTGTTCAAGACAGAAAAACTTCAGAAAGTCACTTGCGCTAATGCAGGGACGGGGGCCTTGTCATTGTTTTTCTTGCTTTAAATCAAGAACTGCTAACAGCATTTTGATGTTCACATTCTTATTTCTTCTAACTAGACCTTTCTTCTCCTTTCGTGAAAATGACCTGACTTTACCACGTCTTGCACTTAGCAGGCAGGCAGTAACCGCGAGATGAACGCGTGCCAGCCGAGCGCAAGCCTCAGCCCACCCGCTCCTCGGACACTTGGACGGGGGGTGGGGGTGGGGGGGCGAGTGGAAGGATGTGCGCAAATAACCGCGTCCTGGAGCTTAAACCGTTGGCCGTGGCGTCTGTAAAACACAGCCCCCCATCTTTCTGTTCTGCCCCTTGATCAGTTCACAGTCCCCCAAATCGCTTTGTATCCTGCGATAAAACAGGAAAAGGTTTCATGTTCAAGCATCCCTGTGATTGTTTTGAAAGGGCCATTCTGTCTCTCTGTTAAGATTTAATTATCTGTTGCAAATAGCATCTGTGAATGAATGTTGCCCAACTCATTTTGGAATAGAAATGATCAAATATTTGGTAGCCAGAAGCCAAGTGGTGATGGCGACACCAAACACACAGCTTTCTGCTCTGGCTCGTGGCAAACAAAACAAGATGGTAAATCAGAGGAAGGAAGGGGATGTGCCAGCTGAGACACACAGTGACAATCGCCTTGGGTGCCCTCACGCACTTTATATGCGTTTCAGCAGCTTTGTCTTGTGGAACACGTGCACACATGCACACGCAGCCTGGCGCAGGGCACTTCCTTGTTCTGGCACCTGCAGTCCGACTTCAGTGTCACTTGCTGCTGGAGCTGTGTCTCTCGAGGTTTGCTGCCACCTCGTCAGGCTTCCCGAACCCAAGTGCACTTGTCTCCATTCTGAGGAAATATTTAAATTTCTCCCCAGCCCTTTGGCACATCTCCTTTGAAAGGATGTCTTTGAACCGCGAGGCTCTACGTCATCTGGAAGTTCCGTGCAAAGTTTGATGCCTTTTCCCAGCGGTCCTGCGGGTTTGGAGCTCTCTGACGTTGTTCTCTGGGTGCGGTCTCAGTAAGAGCAGCGACCCTCCTGGCAGGGGCATTCCGCCCCGGTGGTTCCGCCTCCAAGTATGTTTTTTTCCCACATCCACGTCCACATCTGCATCAGCAGCTTGTCTGAAGCTAGAAAATGACGGTCAAGAGAATTGAGTTGCTCACCGTTTCAACACCCAAATTTAACTATTCACGGTTCGGAGTGACTGCAGCATGAATAGTGGTACTCAAACGGGCTGCATCGCAAAGGCGAGTCTCCAAATTATCCCAGCGTCTTCTCCTTCAAAGTTCAGGAAACGTTTAGACGAAGTCAGTTTTTCTCGAGTGAGTTGAAACCCAAGTTTTTCCGCCAAAGGGCTTGTTGGCCCAGCAAGCAAACGTCATCCTTAGTTTTACTTTCTTAAGCTCCCGTTCACTGTGGTATTGAACAGTTGGGCTTTCCCTGGCCTGTGGCCCCAGAGCAGACTGTCAGCGGTTTGCACGTGTAGGGTCGAGATGGAGGGAGGGCTGGGGAGCAGAGGGTCACCAGCTGCCCACGTGGCGGGCATCCCCTCAGCTGCTTCCCTTTTGTCTTGCGTGGCTCCGAGCGGCAGAGACTGGCGTGTTATCCTGGTCACAGGAGGCTCCTGGAAGGCGGGGTTCCGGCACTGGCTGGGCACCTTGGAGCATCCGGGGCTGATTGCAGTTGGAGGAACAGGTTTGAGGGTCTGGGGGCGAGTGGCCCTTCACAGAGCGACGGGCGGCAAGTCCAGCGGCAGGCGGTGACCCCACTCAGTGTCTGCACGGCGCGTCGTGACTGTCCAGGCAGGACACGGGGGCGGAGAGGCCGTTGTCCCTCGGTGAGCAGGGCCCCTCTGGGGTCCTGGGCAGGGACAAGCAAGGCCGTGTGGTGATGGGACGAGGCCACAGCGTCGGGCGGGCGGGGCTCCGGGCTCTGCATATGGGAGGTGGGAGCCGATGGATCCCACAGGACCCCTGAGCGTCGAGACTCCGGAGTCATGGGTCTCGGGATGAAACACGGGAAGGTCCTAGGGGGCCTCCGCCATGGTCCGGCCTTCCAGACCCCTCAGGCTGTGAGGCAGGCAAGGGCCAGCACACAGACGCCAGGATAGCACCAGGCTCAGAGGCTGGGCTTCAAGAGGGAGGGTGGACGACCTGCCCCGGGAAGGATGCTGGTCTCCCGACTGGCGGGTCACCATGGAGGGCGGGGGGCCGTCAGGGGGCGGGGAGATGAGACGGAGGCCTTTGGCCCAGCCCGTGGTCCTGCGGCCGCACCAGTTACCTGAGGCCGATCCAGCTCGCGCTTTCCCCTCCCAGCAGGAGATGAAAGCACCTGGTCCCCCAGCCCTGCTCCCCTGAGTGTAGGAAATCTTCCCCCACAGACGGGAACCAGGGCCCGGCTGCCCGGGGAGGAGGGCCTGGGCTCTGTAGGCACCGATTCCCCAAGCTCGTGAACCCCTCCAGTACTTGGTGTCTGACCTCCGCCCTCCCCGGTCCTGGACCACCTGTTGCAAGCCTGAATCGGGACCTCATTCTGTGTCCTACTCCCGTGGGGTGTGACTGAGCCGTACCCTGGCCCTGGGGAGTACTCGTCGGGACCGCGCAGGGCCCGAGTCCTCCAGGGGGGACCTGACAACCTCCCCTCCCCCCTCTCTGTGACGGGGCTCGGCCACCACCCGACTGGGGGTGTCTCTTCACAGGTCTCCCGACCATGGGCTGGGCCCCTCTGGGACTACACCAGGTGAGGGTGAGCTGCATATGTAGGACTAGGCATAGCCAGAAGTTTCTAGCACCAGATTAGCTCTTAGACTTACTCTTGCCCGTTTCAGGTTTTTTCCCAGGTCAGGACAGAGCGGGGCTGTGCCGGGGAAGGCACCATAGGTCTCACCCCTGAAACACCCCGTAAACATCATTCGAAGCAGAGGAGTGGACCTTTGGGTGAATTACTTGGCAAAATCTATTTCACAGTGATTAGTTGCACTGGGGAGCATGAATATGGTGGGTTTTCACTTCTGATATGTACGGATCTTAAAAGACGGAACTAGCAGTCGATAAGTAAGTAGGAAGGAAAGGAAGGGAGGGAGGGAGGGCGGGAGGGAGGAAGGGGCGCCCAGGAGGATGGAAACAGTGACAACTGAGAAACGACAACGCTGACAGAAAGAAAATGATAAACTGGCAAAAACAAAACGACAAAGCGTCAGAAGCAGATCCAGTTTAGCAACGGTTATGCCGATAGGACGGGCTCCCAGACCGGTGTAAACACGGTGGATCCTTTCTGAGGAAGGAGCCAGTTCCAGGAGCCGTGTGGCTGTGACCGGGCTTCTGGGTTATAGGTTCCTTCGTGGGCCTGCGGGAGACTTGGTTGTCCTGCTCTCAGGTTTCTCCTGCAGCAAAGAGTCACGGATCCCAGGTGGCCGGCCAGCCGCTCCCCTCTGGGGGAGCCCGGGCCCCTCCAGTGGGAGGGCCGGGACATGGACGCAAACGCCACATCACCAGAGACAAATGGGACAGAGATGGCCGCCCCGTCTCTCTGGCACGGGCAGCAGGACCCTCTGCTGCTAAGGATCGGTACCCCGAGAAGGGCATGATTTGCGTACCAATTAAATACAGATCAAAGTCCCTCCGTTTCCCAGTGGGGATCTCTCTCAACCTTCTCCTTTCCTCAGCACTCGGGCTCCTGGCCCCGACCCTCTGCCTAGACCTGCTCACCCTCTGTCTCCCTTCCTTCATTTCCATGATACGCCGTTGAGAACAGAGGGGTGTGCACGGTGTCCACTGTGGTGCCGGCTGGGGTCACGTGTCCTCCAGTATTTTTAGTTACTGATCCCCCTGCTGCAGGATCTGGTGTCTTTAAACCACTGATAACAGTTCCGATCGTTATCTCCCCCTCCGGCCCCACTCAAGGCCACCGCACGCCTGTCACTATTTTGTCCACATGCCCTTTCACAATTTATACCCTCATCTCATTCCCTTTCATTTTTCTCTCCTTAATTGCGTTCCCCGCTTCCCCGACTCGGAACTGTCCCCTCGAGTGACGCTGACTTTTCACCTCCGTCTTTGTCCGCCGGCCCCATCCAGTGAGTTTCATTACGCGTGTTCTCACCATCCTGCACATCTTTTCCCTTTGGACTAGACCAGTCCCGCCCACCCTTCGATCACGGTGGCCCTGGAGCATCCAGTGAGTCTGGTTTTCCTCCTGCTTGGACCCTGCGTCTGCCCCGCATCATCTACCTCGAGCGCACAGAGTGACTCTACGTGAACATTTTATAATGCGAAGGGCGGGCATCCCAAGTCTAGTCTCTTCTGTTTTCCTCTCTCGCATGTCTTCAAAACAAACCAACAAGAAAGTTTATCCAGCACTATTCTGTGTGATAAAGCACTAAACAAGGTGTCCTAGGAACATCCCAATTGCCCTTTGTTTCCTGCTAGCAGGTGAAGATGGTCAGTTTCCCTAAGACAGCTCTTAGCTTCAGCAAGAATATCATCGAGCAGATGCCCCAGAGCTTGGCTCCAGTGAGTTGCTGTGTGTGTGCCTGTGTGTGTGTGTGTTTCTGTTTCTCTGAGTGCACCGTCTTTACGGGATAGAATACCCCAAAGCATTTCTATCTGCTAGGAAATAAAAAGGGTCCACGTTCCTTACCTTTCTCATGAAGCCCTAAATATAAAATAGATTTTCTGATGATTTCTGAAAGCATCACGTTTCAGTCTCCCTGGTCTTTCCCTGCAGGATCTGGGGAGGGATGTGGCTTTGGCCCCTCGGAGGCACTCGTTTCCCCATCTTCCACGTTGACGCGATTCTGATTTTCGCACTGTCCTTGCTCCTCCTTGGGGAGATGTGTGCATTCCCCTTCTCTGCTCCAGCCCCCTTTGTGAATGATGAGAGAAAATATTAATTGTTTTTTTAGGAATTAATTATCATTGCCATGTTTCAGAGGCCCTGTTGTCTCTTGGTGACCTCTGGCTCTATCAGGTTTCATTAAATCGCATAATTTATCTTAATACTTCCTGGAGCCTTCCTCTCATTTCTGAGCCTGGCTTTCTCACCTGTTTTTTTTCTTTGTTTGACTTTTTAACCTTCGGTATGAGATACTGTTCTCATTCTGCTCTGCCCTGGTACTTTCTATCTTGCAGGGATTTCTCTCTTAGCGTTCATCATTTCTACCCTTCCTTCTTCTCTGTAATAATAACACTTAGCATTTATATAGTGCTTTTCTTCCTCAAAGTGCTCCATAAACTTATGGAGGTTTAATTGTCTTGCCCTGTCAGGCAGTGCTGGATCGGCTATCAGAGGCCTGGATGCCGCATGCAAGGCTCGGGCAGGGCACCCGAGGGCCCCGCAGGCTTCCCCCCGACCTCACCGTTAATTCCGCATGCAGGGCCCTTCTCCGTGAAGGAATGAGGAGAGCCGTGTCCTTCAGAGGCAGCCCTGGAACTTGCTTACACGGTTCACCCCATTAAAGCTGTAATGGATTTCTAAAACCCTCACCCCAGGGCCACCCCTGGGAAACATGACACATCTTATTACATAGAGGAGGATGGGAAACGGGGCCGAACACTTAAACATCCAGCTTGGTTACTGCAGCGGTCAGGCCCACGGGGAAACGAGCTTCCTGGGGGCCCTGCCATGATGATCGGGGGGCAAGATGCTGGGGCAGTGATGGCCAACCAGCAGTCAGTGGAAACCAGCCTTTTAGGGCCCAGCACTACAGACTGATCACCTACGAGCATCTCCTGAGATTTTTTAGAGTCGTTACTGCAGATAAAGATGCACCAATAACTTGTCTTAGAAGAAACAGCAAGGCAACATCACAGTGAGAGAGGAAGCAAGAACCTCATTATTTGGGGCTCCTTCCGTTTATGCTTTCTCTAGAGAAACCCCATTTAAAGAAATGGCACGACGTCTTAGTGGAATCTTATGACATTTTCCACCCAAAGACTGTCTCACCCAGCCCCCAAAGACCATATTCTCTTCACATTTTGTCTTCAACTCTGTTTCTGTCATTTTTTAAGCCTTGAAAATAAGTGTAAGTACGTAACCAAGCTGTGGAGTAAACAGTTTCTAGTGGCTACTCTCACTAACACTTCTTGAGCTACATTAGGAGAAAAAAAACCGATGGCGGATTTAGTAATCCGTTAGCTGAAACTCCGATTCGCTGGGAGTTTCAGCTTTACGTCGAGTATAATTGTACTGATGAGCATATTGATGGCTCTAGGGGCGGCAGGTTCTGAAGAGCCTGCGAGTCATTAAAGAAATATTAAATTACATTGAGGTTAACTTTATTGTGAGCTGTATCTTCATTCTAACAACTTGGAAAGTAACACTCCAGTTACGGCACACAAATAAGTTTATGAACTGGATTTCTTGTATATGCCTGGCATACTACATATGGTTCCGTGTATATTAGAACAAATAAATGACAGGGTAATGCTTTTCTAAGTTAAATATCTAGTTTTTAAAGGCATGTGACTCTTCCAGGGAAACAGTGATAACATGGTAATATACGGTGCTCTGGAGTGACTCTTTGTCGGGATAATCAAGTCTGGGTGTCGTAATGGTTTTGCAGCCCTGGACAGTCACAGAGTTTGTAGGACCCAAGAACCAGATGAATCAGTGCGTGTGACCCGCGATTAAATTGCTTATAAAGGTTGTAAATGCACAGCGAAGTTTATTGATTTCCCAGAAAATAATCATATCTTGACCTTGCCACTGTTCAAATGGGATAAAATCATTATTCCCGGCCGAGGCCATGAGAAAAGCAAGCAGGCTTCCCTCCCTGTCGTGAATTTGCCAAGACTTTACCCCAAGATGCTGAGTGACCCTATGACTTGTTGGATACACGAGGATGATGTTGAGATGTTCTTTTCCACCCGAGTCCCGCCTGGTGGTGGCCCGAGTTCCTTGGCTCCTGGAGCCTCACTCTGTCTGTCTCCACACGGGACATCTCCTCCCAGCATCTGTGTCCCTGTGTCTCTTCTTTGAGGACACCAGTCATATCAGATGAGGCCCGCCCAGCTCCAGAGTGACCCCATCTTAACTAGCGACATCTGAAAAGACCCTCTTTCCAAATAGGCTGTATTCTGAGGTCCGGGGCTCAGGACTCCACCTGTCTTTTGGGGACACAGTTCAGCCTGCAGTAGCTGTCTCTCCAGTTTCCAGTTGCTAGAATTTGAGGACCCAGATCCGGAATGAGGACACGTTCTTGGATGACCTTCCTGAGACTCTCTGGCCAACAAGAGAGAGACAAGCTCACTTGCCCTTGACTTCCTTAAAGTTCAGACTCGCTTTTCTTCCCTCCAGTGGGAGACCCTGATTCCAGGTGACCGGACACCTGCGTCTGAACACAGCTTTACCGCTGCAGCCCTTAGACGGCTTAATCGAGGTCGAGTTGCGTCCGCTTAACTGACGTGTGCCTGACTGTCGGGATTTTAAAAATGAGCGCTTGACACTCCTCGCTGAGCCTGTTGTGGTCCCGGCTACACTCCTCATATGACAGATCCAGGGGGTCTAAATTCTCCGTTTTTGGTCTGCGACCAGCTCCGGCCAAGATTTCATGGCTTGACTTTCCGTGTTTCCCCTCTGTGAACTTGCAGGCTCATACACGTGCACCTTGCCACCATGTGCCAGGGTCTCCGTGACACTTCCACCATCAGCACAGTGGTCAGGGGAGCTCGCTGTGAGGGCCATGAAGTGAACCAGGCTCCTCGGAACAGGGTCTGAGTCACCGTCTCTGTGGTCCCTTAGCCCAGGGTCTTCCCAGAGTGCCATCAGCTACTTCTTGTCACCCTGACTCTCCCATGTCACATTTATCAAGCAGAATATACATCAGTTGGTACAAGGCTGGTCACTGTCCGCCTGGGGAAGCGACCCCGCTCTCTGTGCCTCAGCTTTACAGCCCCTGAGTGGAAGGAATTGGAGCACCACCGAGCTCTCCAGCCCAGGTGACGGGGCCACAGATGGTTGCAGGTACACAGAAGGAGTCCCCAGCCCCTGCAGTGGCCAGGCGGGCCTCAAGCAGCTGCAGTGGTGGCTGGGAACCTCAGCTCTTCACCCCAGCCTGCCATCCAAATATTGTCATTTTTATGCGCCAGGGACATGCCAGGGGAGCCCTGGGGCAGAGGCTGTCGGGGTCCCTTTGGGAGGAATGCTTTTCATTTAATTCCAAGCCCGGTTCTTCGAGGCCTGTTCCAGGTTCTGTGCAGTATTGGGTTGCCTTCGTACTTGATCTCCGGGCATCCAGTAAGCATCTGTCTGCAGACCCAGTCCGTGCCAGGTCTTGCTCTAGACAAGGCGACACTGGGGTGTCCAGGATGCTGCCGAGCCCTGCCCTCAGGACAGACAAGGGCCCAGAGAGAGGGGGTTGGAGATGGGGCAGCTCGGGGCCGCTGAGAAGTCTGGTGACACGGCCCAGAGTCTCCCAGCAGGAGCGGGACGTAGTGCTCTCAGTGGGACGGGCAGGAAGGGCTGCCAAGGGCAGCCTTTGACCTGGGACTTGAGGGGTGGAAGAAGCCAGCACGGAAGACAGCAAGGCAGCGGAGGGCTTCCTCCCAGGCTTTGTAAGCCTCTCAACACTCTCCTGGTTGGAGAAGGACTCGGGGAAACGTATTGAACGGGTTTTCCCTGCGTTGGAGCAAGAAGAACTGGGGCAGTGAGACCTCTGACACGCACTAAACGCACTGCTCACGCACCTTGGGAAATCCAGGAGCCGCCACGATGCCCCACGCGGTGTATAATCTGCCCGTTTCCTTGGGTCAGGTGCTCATTTCCAACGTTCCGTCCAAAAGGAAAGCCTTGCTACGTGACTGAGTAACGGATGTGCTCAGAAGTAGGATTTTGAAATACGGAATTGAGATCGACAGTGATAATTCGTATTTGTGGACTGCTTTTCCTCCTTGCCCTCGGAATATTTCTCAGCAGAGTACGAAAACACGCGTGTGTTTCACACACCCTCACGGGAACCCTGTACAGGAGGCAAAGTGGCTAATGATAGTAATAGTAAGAAGAACAGCAGCTAATACTTACTGCATGCTGACAGCAGCCAGCCTCGCACATGCGTCAGACCGCACACACCTATATGTTTACTAATATATTCCAGGTACAATAACCACAATGTATATGCCATACTGATTAATATGCTATTTATTGACCTCCTACTATGTGCCAGGCCCTGCCTGAGTGCCTGGGGATACAGTTCTGAACAAAATAGACAAAACCTCTGCTCTCAGCGTTTACTTAATGGCCTTGAGTCCTTACAAGACCCTGGCAAATACTTGCTCTTATTATTGCCATCACAAGATGAGAATTCAGAGGCGTGGAGACATTAGGCAGCTTGTCGAAGCCACACAGGCAGTTAAGTGGCAAGGCCAGCACTGCCCACAGGGGTAACGCGGAGTGAGCACCTCTACACGGCAAGGTGAGGAGACGGCTGAACTTCAGTTTCTTCATGATGGCAACACAGGGACAGCTCCTGAGGACACCGGGCCCTGCCTGACCACACATAGCAGACTAAGATGCTTCCCAGGGGCACAGGGAGTGCAGGTGAAACACCCAGGGGTCCTGTTGCAGGGACGCGGGAGGTGCAGGTGAAACACCCAGGGGTCCTGCGGCAGGGACGCGGGAGGTGCAGGTGAAACACCCAGGGGTCCTGTTGCAGGGACGCGGGAGGTACAGGTGAAACACCCAGGGGTCCTGCGGCAGGGACGCGGGAGGTGCAGGTAAAACACCCAGGGGTCCTGCGGCAGGGACGCGGGAGGTGCAGGTGAAAAACCCAGGGGTCCTGCGGCAGGGACACGGGAGGTGCAGGTGAAACACCCAGGGGTCCTGTTGCAGGGACGCGGGAGGTACAGGTGAAACACCCAGGGGTCCTGCGGCAGGGACGCGGGAGGTGCAGGTAAAACACCCAGGGGTCCTGCGGCAGGGACGCGGGAGGTGCAGGTGAAAAACCCAGGGGTCCTGCGGCAGGGACACGGGAGGTGCAGGTGAAACACCCAGGGGTCCTGTTGCAGGGACGCGGGAGGTACAGGTGAAACACCCAGGGGTCCTGCGGCAGGGACACGGGAGGTGCAGGTGACCTCCCCCCAGCCTTAGCCCGGACCTTTGTCTTAGCAGTAGCGCTAGATGGCCCAGGCGTCCAGAACAAGCCGCTGGAGGGACACAGCCTTGTTCTCCCTAATGCGCTGTCTTGCGTGAAACTACACCCCAGCCTGCCATGCGAGGCGAAGGGAAGGTTTCCTGGGGACTAACCATTTCAGGCCCCAGACAGAAGAGTCGGAGAGGAAACAAAGCCGTGTGTGTCTGTCCAAGCGACGGGCTATCTACCTCCCCTGGGACCGGCGGCCCCTGGCCTGGGAACGTCTTCTTGTGCGACAGTTTACAGCCATTCAGTTTTTCTGTCCTGATTAAACCTGGTCATCGGATACACAGAGAAAACCCCAGCCTCATGTCTCTCAGAGGAATCTCAAGGAATTCTACTCCAGTGAACGGACAGCCGTCCCAGCCACAGACGAGGAGCAGTGACGTCCTGGGATCCTGACAAGCATGGCGCGCTCTGCCGTCAGGAGTGGGTGGGACCCGGGAGGCCAGCACAGGTGTTTTCGTACCTTAGGTGGAAGGTGTCCTTGCTGGGGTGGCGCTGATGGTGCCCTGGCAGATTCTTCTCCTCGGCTGCCCCTTTCCTATCCCCCTGTACCGTTAGCACCTACTAGGCACCCGCAAGCTTAGTAGCTGCGCCCAGCGTATTTATGTCGCTTGCAGTCCCGCAGTTTGGTGGTTTCGGTGGGGTGGGCGGAAGGTCCCTGGTTGTGACTCCCTCTCTCATGGGCTGTGGTCAGCTGTGGTCCGACCTGCTCTCTCCCACGCCTGCAACCTTGGCTGGGACACACGGGCTGACACGGCCTCTCAGCCACCAGCCAGCTGGTCTGGCAGTTCACGAGGATTTGGGCGGAAGGTCAAGGGTGAGGGGAGAAGCACACCAGGGCCTGGGGTCGTTGCCCGGGGGACTGGCTCAGGGTCACTTCTGCCCAGGTCAGAGCTAAGGCCAGTCCACACTCCAGGAGGGGGCCGTGGTTTCAGCCTCTCGCTGGGAAGAGCTGCCCCGTCACCCAGCCAAGAGGGGAGCTTTCAGGGAGGAGCCGGACTGCGGTGGTTTCTGCAAAGCTTCCAGCAGCCTTGTCCCTCCCACCCAGCCATAGTGCGTGCAAATGCAGTCCCTCAGGTGACACCCACTCTCAGACAAGCGCACTCCTGTTACCTTGACTCTCCTGGGGATGTCTCACCCCCAGCACACTCTGGTGTCCCTCATAGATGTCCCCCAAACAGGACTCAACTCCAGGTCCACCAGCCTTTTTGCTAAAACCCTTGGAGGCAGGTGTGTTTTAGAGTTCAGAATTTTTAGATTTCAGAATAATACATCCATATACTGTACACATACGTGTACACATACATAGCACAGCACCTGGGCAGCACTTTGTAATCAAACACATTAGTCTTTCTACATTAAAATGTATCACTGTTGGGGACTTTCCTGGTGGTCCAGTGGTTAGGACTCCCAGCCTCCACTGCAGGGAGCACGGGTTCGATCCCTGGTCGGGGAGGGAACTGAGAGCCCGCATGCCCTGTGGTGTAGCCAAAAATTTTTAAAAAAGGATCACTATTCACACTCAGTGGGTAAAGACCGTAAATAGCCCCACGCGGTTCAGCCAAGGTCCTGCTGCCCCGTGAGCTCGGAGCCGTCACCTGCCACCCAACGAACCACAAACAACTATGACAAAACTTCAGTTTTCAGAATGTCTTGGACCCAGAAGTGCAGATGAGGGATTAGGGAACTATGTACATTTTTCAATGTACATAGTTTAAATTGGAATTAATTACATTTCAACTAGGTTAAGAATCCATCCCTCATTTTCCCTCATAGTGGTTTCTGTAAGGCGGGAGCCGGGCCGCCTCCTGGCTCCGTCGTCTCCCCTGGACTAAGCAAAGGGCCTGAAACCTAGATACTCAGTAAAGGCTTGAAGAGAAATAAGTCCGCAAGCAGCCCGTGTGCAAACTTGTCCCTCGAGGCAGGTTCCCTCCGCATGTGGTTAATTCTTCCTGTTTGATGCCAGTTCTTATTAATTTCATTGTCAGCAGTTGACAGATTCTGACCTGGTCCCATGTTCTGTTCCCTGCGGGGGGGCTTGAAGACCTCTCTGCATGTCCCTGGAAACGCACAGATATCTAGGTAGTGACCGTGTTTTATGCGATGCCGCGTTTGGAAAGCTAGGCAGGCAGCACGGGGCGCTGTGAGACGCTGGAGACAGGAGCTGGGCAGGTCGTTTAATATTCAGATTGCTTACAAAATCAGAAGGTGTGTCAGGGAGAGGCTGGAAGGCTTTGGGCCTTTCCTAGGCTGACTGACTTGCTCACAGTATCAGCGACGGGCCGCTCTGCTGTGCTTGCTCTGAGCTTTGCTTTTCCAGGTCAGTCGCGCAGAACATTTTCTAGGTGTCCCGCTGAGGCACCCACACTGTTCTTGCTTCAGGGGTTCCCAGTCGAGACGAGTAAATACATGTAAATTGGTGTGATCTGCACGTGGTTTGTGGTGAAAAAGCAGCTTGCACACATTCTGGAACATTTCAGAAGGAGCTCTCCCATCTGCATGAGCTCCTCAGAGATCATCTCACCAAGGAAGTCACCTCAGAACTGGATTTTGAGGCAGGGAAGGCTTGGGAAGTCTTTCCAGGCCGAGAGAAAAGCCTGTGTCGGTGTTTGAACCTGCAGTTTGGCACGTCTGAAACATGGCGTGGTAGTACATGGAGACAGGAGCTGGACAGGTAGTTTAATATTCAGATTGCATACAAAATGAGAAAAAAATAGGTAACGTGCTTAAAGCTGAATAAAAATAATTTGAAAGCAATCTGATATAAATTCAGTACAACTGCTAAGCAACCTTAATGATGTAAAAAATGTAAGGTCAAGTCCCCATCCTAACTAATAGTAACAGGCATCCTTGTTGCACCCCCTGAGGCAAGAACCCATCTCTCGCTTCGCATCTGTTAGTTCATGTCATCCTCGCCACAAGTCTAGGAAATCTGCACCACCATCAGCCCTGTTCAACAGGCAAGGAAGCTGAGGTCCCAAGAGGCCAAGTCGTTTTCCGAAGGTCACACAGAGAGGAACGAAAGAGTCAGGATTTGAACCAGCGTCCTCTGGCTCCAGAGCAGACACAGTTCCCCAGCGTGGTGTTAGTGTCTACGCCACATGTGGCCCCCGTAGGAGGCGTGTGCGGAGTCTTAGGTGCAAACGTGATTTAACACCGAAGCAAGAGGGTCCAGCAACACATGCTGAGGGCGAAGAGGGAGAAGAAGACTGCGGGAAGCATTCAGGAGTGTGTGCGCCGTCTTTTCCCAGGATTGCTATTTTAGAATCATTATCTGTTCTGTTAATGCAGATAAGTTTTCCCAGGGCCACATCTGAGGCATAAAAGCAATGACTAGATGACATTATGTGAATGAAACTGTACTTTTTCCCATGGCAACATGTGTGTCTGGGTGCATGTGCCCATGTGTGGATCTGGCGGGGTGGGGGGGCGGGTGCTTGTATGTGTGCGTTTGGTTGGAACTTAACAAGCAGGTGATCACAGAAAATGGCTCGCCGGGGGCTGGGGGTGAAAACCATTTGCGGAGCGGGGCGATTTCTCTGATTGTTCTCCGCGTCGCCGAGAGTGGAGCTGTCGTTGGTGAGCCGCCACCTGGCAGGTAGGACAGACAGCTGTGTCCCGGCCTCCTGCTTCAGTGGCTCGCGCAGCGTCTGTAGTAGATTAATTAGTGAGAATCTGATAAAACAAGAGGCAGCGTATTTCCTGTTTTGGACGTGTCACAATTATGTTGTTACTTTAGATCCCAGAATAAGCAGTAAGACGCAGAACTGCACCAGCGTTGCTTAACCCTGCAAGACAAGGAAGCGGCTGGGAACCCAGGGAGCTTGTCCGAGCCCCTGGCCGAGGCCGGGCTGGGTTCACTCAGGGTCACGACGACAGGCGATGTTGGAGGGCGTTACCTAGGAGAAGGGTCCTTCACCTGGCACGTGCAAACCCAAATCTGAGAGTCCGGCGCCCGGCTGAGGGGCTTTTTCCCTATGCATCCCAGGGTCCGCAGTGACATTGGCGCCTAGAAGTCATCCAGGCATGATGTGACTGTCTGGGAAATACAGTGAGCCCGGCTGCACCTTCTAAATCCTCACCTCCTGGCGCTCACGTGATGAGGGCCGTGATGGGGGCAGGGGGCAGACCCCTGCCTTTGTAGCTAAATTACATTCCTGCTTTCCATGCCTCGAAAGACGGCATGTTTTTCTTTCTTCTCTCTGCTCAGCCCAGGTCACAGATAAGCTTGTCAACCACTTTTCCGCTTTTCCTCAGACACTCATCAACACACATACACGCGCACAGACATGCACAGTACACAACACACGTCACCCCTACACCCGCACACACACACATACACTCAGCGCCGTCTGGGAGGACTTCCTGGGATTACAGAAGTGCTCTCTCTCGTGTGCCATTCGCTGTGTTACCCACTGGCAAGGGAGCGCTTAGAGTGAGCTAGTGAAACTGAGGGATGGGTTCTTAACCTAGTTGAATGTAATTAATTCCCATTTAAGCTCCTGGCTGACGGCTGCCAAATCGACCAGCCCGGCTCTGGGACAGAAGCCCCGTGAGGATGGACTTTGTTTCCCTCACCTCCTTCCATCCAGCTTGGGAGCTTGAAGACGTGTTTGTCCACTGAGTGACGGAGGCAGTCAAAGGACAAGGGCCGGGCGACTTTGAGGGTGCCACTGGAGCTGCTACCCTAGCTCCCACCATCCGTGCATAGACGTCCCAGGGAGACTCTTCCCAAATGCTGAGCACTGACCGCCTGGAAGAGGGGCCGCCTCCATGGAAGGAATGTTTTAGTTGTTGCTGCAGTTGTGTGGGTAGCAGGTTATAATTCCATCACTCATGAACTTCCCAAAGCTTTTCAGAATCCATAAGTATTTCTCACCCTTTCAGGCCTTGGGGGAGATGATTTCCTTCATGTGTTCACCCAGAGAAAACGGAGAACGTGGGGTGTCTCGTCTTGCTTGTCATAGGTCCTCCTCCCGTTGTCAGTGTCCGGGCGCCGGGAGCCGGGCCGGGCTCTGCGGTGACCTCCGTGCCTCCCCCATGCTTCCTTCATCCCATCAGGTCGCAGCTTCCGCTTGTCCTGAACACCTTCCCACAGCCATTCTGCTTGGAGCTGGGGGGCGCCGACACCATTCACCCTCTCCAGTCTCCCCAGATTCTTCTTCTGGTTTCAGGGTACCTGCTCGGCGTGGCAGCTCAGTTGACAGATGTCATTTCCGGTAGAGAGTGACCGCCGGCGTTGCCAGTGTTGTCACAGGGAAGGAGGGAATTCTGATCTCCTCTGTGGTCAGACGCCATGTGTGTTTGCGGTGGATGCCGTCCCCCAAGCGGCCCAGTGGGGACAGCGGGACATGGTGTGCATGTCACAGCCGTGTGCTACGGTTACTAAGTTTGTGTGAACTGCTGCCCGCACCCAGGGGCCAGCACGTCGTTGTCACTGACCGGCTGCCCCTGCCTCACAGCCCTGCCAGTTCCTTTGAAGTGAAGCTGGGCAGCCCCAGGTTCCGAACGAAAACTGCCAGGGGAGCTGGACCGACAGTGCCTCTGTGGATGCACCGGAGAACAAACGGCCGGCCTCCCAGCACCAGCCTTGGCCCGCGGACTGCTGGCCGCTCAGACAAGAGCATTAAACCCACGTGGCCCGCACACAAGTAGGCCTGTCCTTGGGCCGATCCCCCAGGGCGCACCTGCCAGCCTTGGGCTGCCCTGTTTGCCAGGGCCCCAGGGAGCGTCATCCCCGGCGGACGCCTGGGAGGTGATACAAGGAACAGCACCTGCTGCGGGGGCTGCCAGGCCTCCAGGAACCTCCCCCGCGGCCTGGGCCTCCAGCACCACCTCTGCTCCGTGTTTGCGTTCCAGCCCCCCGACCCCCACCCACACTTGCTCCAAGCCCAGCCGAACAAGGAGAGTGATGGGGACCCCATCCGGGTGTTGTTAGCGCTGTCTGGGCTCACAATGGCCCGGGCCCGGTGATTGGCAGCTACTTACACTCAGCCTCCCACTGAGCTATCGGTGAGCATGCTTGCTCTGTGTGATTTTACACTGTTCCTGGCCTGAATAGTAATACGGAAGGTCCGGTACGTGGAAAAAATAACGGTATTTAAAGCCCTTTACCATCGAAGCTGCACATGGCAAAAGGATTCTGAAGTCCGCCTGGAAAGGTCTTAATTTAAGGTTAGCCGAGGCAGGGAGGTGAGGACGGGCTGCTGGTCGTTTCCTCAGGGCATATTCGGATTTCTTTATGGGCTTGTGTTAGGCCCCTTTTGAATGAAGGAGCTGGAAAGGACCCCGCTCCTGGTCAAATAAAACGTGATTATTGGTTAGTCTTTTCTCTTCCTACCCTGAGTACATTCAGACAGTTTTTAAAAACTTGTCACGGGAGGGATGATTTGGAGCCAGCTGTATGACGGATCGTTCTGCATGTCTTCATCGGAGTGTAAGACAACCCTTGCTTTTAACATCATCTCAGTGTATAGTTCTTTGAAGGTGAATTATCCAGAATGTAAGAAAACATTTTTTTTTCTCATTTAAATAGATTAGGTGTCATCTTTCCGCCTTCAAAATCGATAGGCTTAAACTTCCGAGGGACAGGCACGAGTGGTCAGGGTTGGAATGCTGAGCCGGACCCTACAAAGGCCACCCAAGGCCCCAGAGCTGGGCGGGAGGCCTGGGGACACACAGGGCCTGTCTTCCTACCCTGACCCTCCCCAACACTACCTTTAGTTTATCCTTTAAAAGGTGAATCCTCCAGTTCGTTTACCACTTCTCTTCCACCACATGGGGTGGAGTCTGGCAACCTGACCTGATTCTGTGGGTGTTGGCCTTGCTCATCTGGCTGAGGTGTGTTGGCCAGGTTTTCCTACTCAAGTGACTTCTTCCGTGTTGCCATCTGTCCTCTTGGGAAGGAAGCCGTCTTCCCAGCCCAGGCTAAGGGAGGGTGAAACAGCTGCATGAATTACACAGATTGTTCCACATTCCTCTGCATGGGAGATCTGTCTCTTCTCCCTAATTTAATAGTATATTCAATTATTTATTTGTATCACTTGCTGTGATTTCATCCTTTTAAAGAACTACCTTTCATGAATAGTGCTTATGAGGTATACACCACATGCTCCGAAGTGATCTTTCGTTCGCTAAAAACAGGCAGGAGTCTAGGGAACGGTCCTTAACTCTAAATAAATACACATTGATTTCATTAGGTACCTCCTAGAAGGAAATGATGTGCATTTAATACCTCATACTCCTTTCCGTAATCTCGTTGTACGGGGCTCGTTCATTTCTTCACACACAGCATAGAGCTCGTCTTCAGAATATTTTCCTGATACTCACCTTTTACTCTGACGTGTAGTTCAGTCACTCATGTTGGAGCTTTACAATTATGCGAATTAAAGATAAATCTGCAAAACGTTGTACCATTCTATTTGGCAATCCATTTATCCCACCTATTTTAACGAGTTTTCAGTGCTGGGAATGAGGAATGAACGCAACCAACGAGGTGTGTCTCCCCGGGGAGCTCCCACCACAGTCCAGGTGGACCGGCAACCCAGGTACCTGCGGGCAAAGAACGAGACGAGGTCATTTCCACAGGAACAGTGAAAAGACAGCGCTGTGGGTGGGACTGGCGTGCTGATGCGTGTGTGGGCGTGGGGGGGTTTCCGAGACGTGTGTGCCGTCGTGTTCGGTTCAAAGTCGTCTCACTCTTGGATCACAGTGGCAGGTATCAATACACAATTTCTTCCTAACGGCAGTTGTATTGTTGCGCATAATTTGTGGGTGGAAACAGAGTACAGGTGCTGTAGATATCTCCTGCTTATATATAATTAGCAGCTTTCTGGAGTTTACAGACCTACTCCCGACCTTGTAACATGTTATCACGTCTCCTCCGCCAACAATCCTGGGGAGGAGAGACGGGACGATTAAGGAGCACAGGGACCATGGTCAGCTTCACTCCAGAGAGGAGACATTTCCGGACGACAGGCATCGAGTAGCCTGTTCGATGCTCTGAACTCGTAAGCGGTACAAAGCGAAGGAGTCTGAATTTAGATTCCACTGTTGCAAACCTCCTCACTGGCCAGTACATATTACGATTAAAGAGAGCTGACCTTGGTGTTAATGTGGGAAGAGGGCACCTTTCCCTGTATAAGGCCCCTCTCGATCCCTCACAGGGAAGCAAGTTTAAAAACCCAAATGCAGGGACTTCCCTGGTGGTCCAGTGGTTAAGAATCCACCTTCCAATGCAGGGGACACGGGTTCGATCCCTGGTCGGGGAACTAAGGTCCCACGTACCACAGGGCAACTAAGCCCGTGCACCACAACTACTGAGCCCGAGCGCCACAACTACTGAGCCCAAGCACCACAACTACTGAGCCCGAGCGCCACAACTACTGAGCCCGAGCGCCACAACTACTGAGCCCAAGCGCCACAGAGAGAAGCCCGTGCGCCGCAACAAAAAGATCCCACGTGCCACCACTAAGACCCGATGCAGCCAAAAAATAAATAAATAAACAAATAAATAAAATATTTTAAAAAACCCAAATGCACCCACCCACTCTTTTCCAATCCAGATGACCAGTACCCTACGCGAGGCTCTTCAGGTGTTGAGTCCACCGTCAACCAACATGGGTTGATCAGTCAACACATGTCAGCACCACCTGATTTCCATCCTGAACCCCCAGAACTCCAAGTTCTGGAGGGACAGAGGTGGATGGGGCAGACCCTCCCTCTGTAGAGCTTGAGGTCTAGCTTAAGGTCTAGTATCACATTCATGCACTAGTCCAGCCATTCATCCAGCAAGTGCGGATGGACCAGGGCCTGAGAAGGAGGTGCACGGGGCCCAACCTCAGTGGGGTGAGTGTAGGAAAGGCCGTCCTGAGGAAGTGACACTGAGCGTGAGCCATAGGAGGTCTAGAAAGTTCCAGAAAGAGAGAACCACTTGTGGACGGCTGCTGAGGACTGCAAGTCCAGGCTGGTGGAAGGAGGGAGAAGGACAGCGGCAGGAGACGAGGGGACCGTCCCCCGCCCTGGTGTGAAGCCAAAGCGCTCTGCTCCTCCGGGCCCTGTGGACTGCAGCTCCCGTCACCGCTGCGCCCCCCGCTCTGTTCCCGCTCCTCCAGGGCTGAGTGGGCTCCACCTTTGCTTTGCACCTGCCGTCCCAGTGCCCCGAGCATCCCTGCAGACACCCCCCGGCTCACTCCCTCACCTCCTCTGCCCTTGCTCAAAGCCACCGCTCAGTGAGAGCCCGCCACCCCGTTTGCCGGGCAACTCGCCCAGGACTCCTGCCGCCTGAGCCGCCTTTCCCAAAATATTTCTCCTCTATCTGATTTCCTTAGTTTTCATTCAGTGTCGGACTTCCCTCTGAATGTTGTCTCTGTTAGGCAGGAGTTTCTCTGTTTTGTTCACAGATGCCACCCTAGTGGCTGGAACAGTGCATGTTTCTCCATAAATGCTTATGGAAAGTGCAGTGGAGACCCGGTGAGGGGCCTTAGTCAGGAGAGCGACCTGGCAGCGTGCGCCTTATCAAAAGATCACCGTCTGCAATGTGGTGGATGCTTTGGAGGGGAGCGAGGACTGGGGGCGACCAGGGAGGATGTGACCGGAATGCTGCTGGCTGCTGTCCCTGGAGCCTGCAGAGGGATATGTGGCCATAGTGGGGATACTGGCCGTAGAATGATTTTTCAGGCTTCCAGGTGAAATTAGTCCTTGTTTAAAAATTAGGTGAGCTCCGGAGAAGAAGCCCCAGAATCACATTTGAAGGTTCAGCCCCATTACCTACATCAGTACCTAAACCACACTTACGTGAGTAGAAGCAGGGGGCACTTGAGTGCTGGCTGTGCCCCCTGCCAGCTTCGAGTGAGCCAGAGAAAGGTTAGAAATTCAGCAAGTTGAGTCCACGCTGTATCGCTAAATGTGGCCCTTAAGGACAAAGCCTGAGAACTCCGCGTGCGCCAGAGTCACCCAAAGGATCCAAGCGTTGCTACAGAAAACAAGCTCCCTCCACTGGAAGATGAGAAGCCCCCAGGCCCTGAGCTTAAAGGAGAGGGGGGCTCGGGCTTCCAGAAAGGGACTGACCCCGCTACTCAGAGGTCTGGGGTTCTGGGGGGCAGAGTCGACTTCTAGTTCTGAAGGCTTTCTCAGAAGATGGAATGACTTCCTTCACAGGAGTCATGTGGATTTCCTAAGTCCGTTTCACATAAAAATCCCCCCCAGCCCAGCAGTTATGGTCACGCTGTGTCCCTGGGGTCACGGGGAACTGCAGGCCCGGTGAGTTCGTTGTCCTAGAAGTGCAGGTGCTGGCACAGTGGCAGGTTTCTGGAATCTGTGGGTGGGAGACAAGCCTGGACCGCCTGTGTGATGGAATCACTGGAGTGCGCGCGCGTGTGTGTGTATGTGTGTGTGTGTCGTCTCGAGGGAAACTTCTGAGCTGTACCAAAAATAAGAAGGGACTTGTGGAAACAGTTCTGCTGGAAAATTCTTAGATTGTCTGCATGACTAGGGGCAGACAAGTTTCCCCATAGGCAGTGGTTGAGAGGCTCGTACTCAGTGGGACTCCAGTACGGTCTGCGGATGCCTGGGGGGCTCCCAGAGCTAGCAGAGTGTCCACAGATCGGAACCATTTACACAGCAAATCAGGGCCAGCTTCCCGGGGCTGTGCTGAGAAGGGCTCCACCCTGGTCCGGTGGGTTGCCCTTGGAGTCCTCAAACTCGTAATGACTTTGCAGGAAGGGGCCACAGGTTCTCGTTTCCCAGTTGTGCAGCTGGCCCTGACATTAGTACTGACACAAGGGCGTAGGTAGAGTTCTAGGATGGGGGTGCCTCCCCCTCTCTGATGTACACACCTTGTGGTCGAGGGTGGGGAAGGAGGAACCAAGGAATGTGATGAGATTATGTCACAGTATGAGGCAAAAGGGATGTGACAGACATGATCAAGGCCCCAAGTGAGTTGACATTGAGTTAATTAAAGAGATTATCTTGCGTGGGCCTGGCCTAATCTTGTGAGCCCTTTTTGAAAGCAGACTTCCTCAGCTGCTCTCAGAGAGAGAAAGCCAACAGCCGTGACGGGAATGGTCTACAGAGGCACGGCCTCTGGGAGCTGGGAGTGGTCTCTGGCTGGGAGCAGGCAAGAAGACCAGGACCGTTGTCTTCCATCCACGAGAAGCTGAGCTCACCTACAACCTGAGTGACTTGGAAGAGCCCCAGCTGACAGCTGGACCGCAGCTGCACAGAGGGTGCTCTCGGCCCTGCCGACTCCCGGCCCTGGGCTCCCTGGGATGGCACACGTGCTCTGATGAGAATGCTCAGCCTGGTAACTTGCTGTGAGCGACAGAAAAGGCGGACGACGTCAGGTCATCCTTGCTCACGTCCGCAGTTTCGCCAACAGCGGGTGAAACCGCTGGGCCGCGGCTGGGAGCAAAGGCAGCAGCGCTCAGCAGTAACCTTGGCTCCTTGAGCACCGTGCACGTACAGGGAAGGAAGCCAGTTCTACTCAAGAACGTTCTGGGTAAAGCATCCTATTAGATCTTGACCCTTCGTCCAGGTCTTTTCTGTACCCTGTGACGTAGCGCGGGGTGGGCGCGAAGCCTATCTGAAGGGCCACGTCGTCTCCAGGAAAAGCTCAGCTTGCACCCCGAGCCAACCCCTTTTGTTGCGGAGCCTCATTTTTGCCTGAAGGAATGTTTAGTGGAAAAACAATACTTACTCAGACGTGGGCATTAGGCAGACACTTTCTCAAAACATCACTTCAAAGAAAAGAACTGACAGTATGTATTGTCAATAAGAAAAATTGAATGTTCAATTGCAATCAGAATTTGGAAAAACTAATACCCACCACTGTGAGCTTGAAGTGTTCCAGTACTTCAAGACTTTTCTGCTGAGAACCGTGGTGGTATTAACAAACGTGAGTTTTTAAAATATTGTCTAATAAAATTTGCCGGCACTTGGAAGGTCTGCACAACTCTAGTGCACCAGTGATATCCAAAGGCAGTGCTCGAGATAGAAAATCACGCGTTCACAGGGCAAAAGAGACCCACAGACGTTAAAGGAATAGAGCAGGAAGTTTACTGACGCGGCTTCAGATTCCATAACTAACCGTTAAGACACGACCGTGGTTGAATCTGGGTGGAGCAGCGAAGGAGCACATCCACAACTCTCTTAAAAGGCTCTTCAGATACTTCTCACTTCTCCAGCAACGCATCTGCTCGAGGCTGAATTCTCTCCGCGTATTTCAACAAAACAACACACAGCAATAGACCGAATACAGAGATATGAGAACCCAGCTGTCCTCTTCAGCCAAGACATCAAAGGATTTGCAAAAATGTAGAGCAGTGCTACTCTTCTCACTGACTTTTTGGGGAAAATATACTATTTTCATAAAAATGTGTTATTTGTATGAATGTGTATTGGGTTTATTATAGTTATTTTTAAATGGGTTAAAGTAATTAAACACTTTCCTGTTTTTAATCTCTAGCGTGGTAAATATCAATACATATAACCCACAGAAACAAGAGGTCTTTTTGTTTTTCAGTAATTTTTAATAGCGTAAAGGGGTATGAGGCCCAAAAGTTTGAGAACAGCTGATGTAATCTGACGTCGTGGTACACGGTGGGGCTGGGGAGGGAGAATGTCATTAATGTGGGTCAGGAAGCCAACTGTCACGGACTGAACTGTGTCCCCAAAAGGTACGCCCCAGTTCTAACTCCAGTACCTGTGAATGTGACCTTGTTGGGCAGTAGGGTCGTTACAGAGGTAGTCATGGCCAGTGTCTTCATAGAAAGGGGAAACTTGGACACAGAGACATACACAGGGAGAAGGAAGATGACGTGGAGACACGGAGAAGATGACCCCTGGCCGCTGAGGAGGACCGCCCTCACCTGCGGGCGGGAGAGGCAGGAAGACATCTCCTCCGGAGCCTCGGGGGAAGGTGACACCTTGACTGGACTCTGGCCTTCAGGCTGTGAGACAATACATTTCCATGGTTTGGAGCCACTCAGTTTGTGGTGCTGTGTCACGGCCGCCCCAGGACACTCGGGACACTGCGTGTCCGCTCCCCGTGCTGGACCCACGCGCGTGACCTCACCCTGGCCTCCCGGGAGCAGTGGAATAGGTGGCCTCCCGGCATTTTACGTATGCGGAAACGGGAGATGAACGGAGTCAGTGTTGCGAAGTCCGCACTTCTTCTCTTCCCCTGCTCTGCCTCCCAGGCTGGACGGCTCTGTTATTCTGCCCCAAACCCACTCCTGCGACACCGCAGTGAGTCCACTCAGGGTTGTCATAGCCCTAAAACTGACTGGGGCTGAAAACATTCCATGTGCTGATGCGGAGTTTATCCTTTCATGGTGGTAATCATACAGATGCGGTAATTATTATTTAATTACGCTGGCCGAGTACCTCACGGTAAAGTTACTAATTACTATTTTGACTGCCGAACATTGTAAGCGTTTCCAGCCATTGGTTTTATCAACCAACTAAGGATGTGATTCAACAAACAGCCCGAGGCTCTGCTCCACGGCAGTGGGAACCGGACGGGGTGCAAGGTGAGCGGAGCCGTTCTTGTCCAGATTCGGATAAACGCAGGAGAGGCACAGACACAGTGCCCTGCGGGACTCGGCGGATGTGGGGTCCCATTGGAGAGAACAGGAACAGCGGAGCGGAGGAGGTGACCTCAGCTGTGCTCAAGAGAGCATCTGAAGGGTGCCCAGGACGTTGGCAGAAGCATGGAGGGCGTTCTCCCTGTGGATGCTTGTTCGGGAAAGGGGTGCATCCTGGCTGAGGCCTGCGCACCTGGGTTGAGGGCGATTCTCTTGGTTACTCTTTTTTCATCTTTCGGGGAGACCACGGCCCCTCCTCCTAACCTCCACTCCCCAGTCTTAGGAACCTAGACTTTTTGTTTTTTCTTTCTTTTCCCCCGAGATAGTCTATCTTCCAGAAGGATCCTGAAAGTCTTTCAGATTAATGTGTTAATGATTCTTCTCAGGAGAAAGGAAGTTTGATTTTTAACAGGAATGAAGATCTTATGTAAGTCAAAGGTGTGGCTCTTTGATGACAGGGTCTCAGTGATCCGGAAGGAGGTGGGACGGGTCCCTTTTCGTGAAAAGGACCTTCCCGTTGCCCCTGAAATCACACAGTCTGCCCACGGCGGACACGGCTGGACGGAGTCGAGCTCTCCGAGCAGGGCAGCAGCCTCTGCCCCAGTCCGTCTCAGACAAGCTTCCCAGGAAACTCGGCCTTTTCAACCTTTATTCTCTACAGTGTAGCCTGACATAGACAACTCCCCAAACTCAGGTCTTTGGCACAGGGTGGTACAAAGCTTAGCCCGAGAGCAGACCCCAGGGGTGTGTGTGCCCTGCCAGGCGGCAGCCACGGCCCTCCAACTGGTCGCCCAAGTCTCGGGCTCACGTGAGGCTGGGAAGCAGGAGGAGCGGCGGCCTGGTCAGGGAGGTGTGTTACCTTCCATCTGCATTTCAAAACACGTGAGCGGATGCAAGACTCCAGGAGTTAAACCTTTGTCCACCCGGCTGACAATTTCCAGGTAACTTCATCGGGAGGCTGCTTTTAATTGAGCTCCAACAGTCGCCTGCCCCTCGGGTACTGTTGGGCCCGGGTCCAGGCTCCGGGAACCCCGATACCGCAGAGGCTGCCACCAGCCTGTCTACACAGGCTCAGAGGTGAGCCTTCATTTCCCAGCAGGCCACACTCCAGGGAGTGTGTCATGATTATTTCACACGGCAGAAATCGTGGAAATAGGTTGGGGTGGGGGGATCATAAGCGGTCGGTGGAAATTGGCGAAGCCAGTGGATGAGATGCATTTGTGTTAAGTACACAAAATCAAGCCATCCTTTTGTGGGGTAACTGAGCTCCTCTCCTCGCAGACCAAATATTTCCTCCCGAACAAGTAACTCGCCGAAGCTCCGTCAGCCTCGGTCACCTGGAGAGCAGGGTGTCCACCCGGTGGGTTTTCCCAGCCCCTCATCCCTCTTCATCACCTCACCTTCCGTAACAGGAACCAGTCTCCACCGTCTGAGCTGAAAAGGCGCTTTTGTAGCACGTTGTTCAGCTTCAGACCTAAAAATTCCTTCCCTGCTCGCCGGCGCCGGGTGGTCCCTTATCTGAGGTCTAGAGGAGTTAAGTCCTCTAAGTTTACACCCCTAGTGCAGGGCTGTCCCCGCAGATCTGACAACAGCCTCCTCATCTGGGAGGTGACGCCGGACTTTTTCTCTTGGCATCTTCTTTGTCCTAAAGACAAGAAAGTGAAACTCAGTCTTCTCCGTCTGGACACTCGGGGCGTTTTCCTTGGAAGGCACTGATAGTTTCTTAAAGTCCGGATTCTTAGGTGGCCTGTCACTTTCAGTGATTTGTTGCAGTTTTGCTGGACACATAATCAGGAATTGGCGCTACATTTGGCGATTATGTTGTCATCTTCAATTGAGGAGAACATTTGTGACAGGTGTGAAAAGGAAAGCTGACGGTGCTGTGTTGATCTGTTTGGTCATCTGAGTGAATGGCTTCTTCCCAGATGAGCCCGTCACCATAGAGTTGGTTCAAGCTGACGCCTCCCATGCCCTGATCATCTTTAAAGCTGCCCTTCCACCAGCCGATGGGTGGTGTGAGCATTGGAAGGTAAGGCGGGGCCTCTCCAGCCCTTGGAATGCCTCTTATTACCAAGGTCAACGTTCAAACTGAGAAATGAAAAGAAACAGGACTTAGAACTTGTCCCACTGCTTTATTTTCTCAACAACCTGGAAGAAGAATGGTGACGTCACCATTTGGAATCCAAGTCAAAGTCGAAATTCAAGTTGATCACCAGCCTGCGTGTGTGGTCGCCTTTTTTCCTAGGTCTATGGATCTCAGTTAAAGCTATCACGCTGTTGATGGTTGACTTTATCAATGAGTGGCTTGGATTCAGCTCATTTGCTGTGAGTTGAAAAGCTTGCATTCCTTCACATTTGGCCCAAATATGGAGAGACTCGTTAGGCCACGATGCTGGGTACGCCTTGTCTCATAGAATAAGACAAACTTTTCCTATGTGCTCTCAGTATAATCTGATAATCCGGTAAATTCTCCCTCCAGTGAGAAATCTGATTTCAGTTGGTATAAAAGGAAATGAAGTGATAAGCGGGTATTCCGAGGCTGTTCTAGGACAGAACAGTGTTTCTTCTCAGACTGACACCGTGGTCCTGCCTAATTTTATCTCCTGAGTCAGGGGTGTCGTTAGAGATTTCAGCCGAGACGCCTTCTCTTTCTAGAGACTCAGAATAAACAAAGATCACCTCACCCTAACGAAGGGTTTTACCGGATGGAAGAAGGTAACATCCAAAAAGAATTGGAAAGCTACTCCTTGGACTTTCCCGATGAATATTTCATGGAGGAGGACGTTTAATTTGCATCAGTTATGCAAAGGGCATAATTCCATTCTCTCTGAAATGGGAGGCTTTCAGACCGTTGGGAACAGCATGAGAAAATGCTGGAATATGGCAGAGTGCTGTGGGCAGGAATGGGAGAAGGAAAAACGTAGGCAAAGGAGGAGCTTGGGCTTTGCATCAGAGGAGGCTCCAATGAGAAAGTGAGGAGAGAGAGTTAGTTACAGGACAAACCAGATGCGGAACTAGTGTGTAGGGCTGTACCGTGTTGGGTAGACAGTGTCAGGCGAAGCTTTATAGGATGGACGTACGTGGTCAGAGGGCTGAGCGGCACCAGGAACATGGCGGGGATCGTGCCCCCAGCCTGTTGAGCTGTGAAGTGAGAAGTTTCTTGATGGAAGAAGAAGGATCAGTGGGTAACTGTAAGAAATGAAGTGGGGAACCCTCTAGGGTACAAGGGGAGGGGCCTAGGGCCGAAAAGGAAAGGTGAAGCCGTTGGAAAACATGGAGAGATGTGTGTTTACAGGTAAACCGGAGGACATCGGGAGGCAAGCAGTGGCCAAAGGTAAATGCGTGCGCCAGGAGAGAAGGCGTTTCTGTTTGCGGTTCTGATGCTAACGAACGTCCTGTCAGATGAACTACTCCCCCTTTTCAGGACACCGAGGGGAACAGCAGCTGTTGCATCCAGAGGCCTGGAATGTCGGTTCATTTCTGGTGGAGGTCGGCCCACCCCTCTACTGCTGAGATCCAGCCCGTCCTCAGAGCCTGACACTGGCCCCTCTTCCCGCTGCGCCTTGGGGCGGGGACCCGGCCCCTCCCCTCTGGTTCCGGGCACAGGAAGGGCTGCAGAGACCAGCTGGGGGCTCACGAGCCCTGCCTCTCCCGCAGGGAGGCTTGAGACCCTCATGCCCGCCACGAACAGCCGCTGGACAATGAACGGGCACACGGCGGAAGGGAGGCGCCTACCCTGGCTGCCCGCGTGACCTCTGCTCCGCGAGCTCCCAGGAAACGTCTGATTTAAATGCGGGGTAGGCATCCCTGCTGCTTGAGCTCACGCTGGCCCTTCCCTCCTGGACACACAGGACAACTGCGTCTCTCTGCCAGGTGAGGCTTGTTTCAGTAGAAACTCCCAGCAAACGTCTCGACAAAAGGATGATGAGAACTAATCATTTGTCTTAGGAAAGGTTCGGTGCTGTGCTGTGACATCCAGCATTGAAAGCCGCAGTGATTTGAGACCGTTCACCTCACTTTGCAGCATTTCTCGGCCCGGTCGAGGGTAGGGATCGTCTGCAGGGCTGCCCTCCCTGTGCTGGCTCAGCGTTCTGGAAGCACCTACCCTATGCTACCTGTCTGTCAGCCGATATGTACGTCCTCAGTTACAGGGGAAAGGGAGCTGGAGACCCTCCCTGCTCCTCTGTGGGGTTTGGGGAGCGAGGGTCACCAGGGCTGGCTCCGGGGCTGCCCTCTCTGCGGAATGGCCATGTCAGGGCGTCCTTCCCCAGCCATCACCTCGGCCACGAAACAGACGGAGGTGCTCTCATAGCTCCCAAGACCCGTGTGTGGAAGGATGAGTGTCCACGAGCTGGAAGGAACCAGAATCTATGACCTTAGTGCTCTGAGCTCTGCAGGCGGGCTGGGGGCTTCTTCAGGGCGCTGATGGGGGCTCTGCAGGCCCTGCGTGGGGTCAGCGGCCTGGGGTGGGCGGCTGTGTCCCTCGCTCTGTCCTCCCGCCAGGTCCGGGCGCTCTGCTCGGGGCCTTCTCGCCCTGTGGCTTTTCAGACAGCCTCACTCTGCCAAGCATCCTCTGGGGTCTCTGCATCTTCCATCCTGAAGCGCAGCCCCTACAAGAACCCCAGAGAGGACAGCGGTGCCGTAACCAGAGCAGGGAAAGGGCTGGGTGCCCGGAGAGGGGATTTACCCCAGGAGACCCCAGGGCCAGCCGCCCCTGTCTGGTTCTTTGCTCTCCACCCTCCCCCTCGGCCGGAGACCCCGCAGAGACAGGCACCCGGGCCCAGCCGCTGCCCCCAGGCGCCCCTGTGGTTCCTTTGTTCCAGGTGCCTCACCGCTGACTCCCGAAAGGGCTGTTTTTCCTCTCCTCTCATTTCTGTTGAAACGTGACACTCAAATTTGAGACGGGAGCAGAGATCAACAAACCCTGTCAGCCCTTGTCAACCCAGGTGTGACAGTACCATCTCGCTAAATTGCCGCTAATCTACCAGGGGCCTCTCCATCCACAGCCTCCATCGCGCTGTTTGCTCACACTTGGTTAATGCTTTAAATTTCCCTTTCCGAGGCGTCACTGTTTGCCACTTAGTAAGTAAGGAGAGCCGTGAGCACAGCTTCAAGCACACGGTTTTGGGAAGCTGGGAAAAGCTGATTAGCTATTCAGGGAGAATAATCTTATTGAGAGTAGTAAGAGCTGTATAAAGAATGCTCTTCCCTTCCCGGGAACAGTCTTCTAATTATGTTGTCAAGCTGGCGGTTGAGTTCTTTTCCCTGTGCCATTAAGAAACCGTTTTCTATGTTAAGAAAGAGATTTCCAGATTGGGGTGCTGTTTGCTGGTTTATTTGTATTGTTTAAAGAATCTGTATGTATTAAACCAAACATTAAAAAAGATTCATGTACAGCGTAATTACTGGAGATGAG
>NW_020174048.1:627797-628012 GCF_003031525.2 Neophocaena asiaeorientalis asiaeorientalis | reverse complement strand
TGACAAGCACAGTTACTGACCGCCGGCAGCCAGAAGGGTCAGGAGCCAGCGGCAGGAGGTGCAGCTGTAGGTGTCCGAGCGAAACAAACATTTCCAGGCAACAGATGTTGCTTATTAAGAAGGAGACACGAAACGAGATATCTGAATTGTGCCCAGACACCTTCCTGGATGCCAGCTGTCCCTCCTTGAAGGCAGTGAGGAGAGGGAGCCTGTCC
>NW_020174048.1:606640-627662 GCF_003031525.2 Neophocaena asiaeorientalis asiaeorientalis | reverse complement strand
CCCTCTGATCTCAGACCCCCTTTTGGCAGGAGATTTGGGACCCGGGGAGCCACCTGCAAACTCTCTGCTTGTCCTTCGCTTGCGGGCGACAGTCTGCACACCGTCTACTACCTGCTAATGTAAATAATAAACAGTGAGGCGCTTTGTTTCAGTCTCCATGTGAACCGGGGCACAAAGAGTAGGTATCAGAAGATTTCCTTGTAACGAGCCCTATCGAAGGAACAAACTCTGGAGCCGAGGCTGCGTGCGCTCCAGGGGAATAGGCCGCATATGTGGGGCGTCCTCGCCTCTGGGCCCACACTCACTCCTCAGCGCCTGAGCTCCATCCGCTTCACCACAGTAGGAGTTTGGATTAATTCTGGCAAATCAGGCACTTAGATAATTTGGGATTAATATGTTTGGGAGCTTTGTTACAACACCTCCTGGTGTGTTTACAGAGCAGGAGGTGACCGAGGGGACCTCTCTTAGAGTTGGCAAACTACACAATGAGAGGGCTCCATCAACCTGATGATTACTGAGCAGCCATTAGGGCCAGAGTCTGCCGTAGGCATTAGGGAACCAAATGCAAATAACACTTGCTCTGTATTTTCAAGACGTTTGAAGCTGAACTTCCTAGTCAGCCTCTCCTGCCCACCCAGGCCACCTTGGACAAACGTGTTACCTTTCTGAACCTGGGCCTCAGAACCGTAAACAAGAGCAACATTTATTTCAGGGTTGTTGTAAGGCTTAAAAGAAATTGCCTGGCAGAAGTATGTGCTCAATAAATTGTACATTTTCTTTAATTTACTAGCTCACAATGAACGAACTATTTCCATGCTAATTTCCATTGTGTTTCTTTCTTTCTCTCCTTTTTTCTTCCTTTTTTTTTTTCTGAATGCACAAAATTTAAAAGACACCAAAAAAATAACCTCCTGAAAAGTAAGTTCTCCGGTTTGTCAATTTGTGAAGCCCAGCCCCTTCCTCTTTTATGTTTTCAGGGTGGAGCTCAGGAATGGAGCTCACCCCACAACGAACGATGAACCCAGGAAAAAAGGAGGACTCTCCAACAATATTCCATTGTTTGATTGTATGGATTACCATAGATTACTTAATCAATTTGCTGTTGATTGATTGTTTTCAATATTTTGCATAGTATCTAATGCTGCGATAGATGTCTTTAAACATACGTATTGTACACGTGACTCAATACTTATAAGAGACAGATTTCTTGTAGTGCAATCTGTGGGTCAAAAGCCATATGTATTTTTGACAGGAAGTTGCCACATTGCTCTCCGTAGGGTTTGTCCCACTTTTTGATCTTTGCCAACCCGAGAGGGAGACAGTGGTATCTCACTCTAGTTTTGATTTGCATTTCTCTTTTTACGAGCAGTTGGGAGTTTTATGTGCAAGAGGCGTTTGTATTTCATTCTCTATGTCTGTCTGCCTGTATCTGTGCCATTTATTCTACTAGATTGCTGGTCTTCTGCTTATTGATTTGTAGAAGTTCTTTATCTACTAGACAAATTAGCACCTCATGAGTTCAAATATTTTGATCCACTCAGTCATTTGTCTTTTCTCTTTGTTCTTATTCCTTTTTGTGATTCAGAATTTTTTTCAAATTTTTTGTGTAAGGTGAGGCAAAGATTTCTTAAGCATGACACCAAAAGCATGATCGATAAAAGGAAAGAGTGATAAATTGAACGTAATCAAAATTAAGAACTTCTGCTCCGGGCACTGTTAAGATGATGGAAAGTCAAGTCCCAGACTGGGAGGACATATTTGCAACTCATATAAAGGATAAAGGATTTGCATCCAGAATATATAAGAAACTTTTAGAACTCAATTGTAAAAAGACAATAACTCAATTTTTAAAAACGGGCAAAAGATGTGAATAGACATTTCACCAAAGAAGAGATACAAATGGCCAATGAGCTTGTGAAAAGACGTACAACACCGTTAATCACGGGGAGGTGCAACTCAAAGCCACAGTGAGGCACCACTGCACACCCCTGAGGATGCTGTTGTCAGTGACAGGTGTTGGTAAGGTTGTGGAGAAATTGAAATCCCCCCCCCCCAGTTGCTGGTGGGAACGTGAAATGGTGCAGCCGCTGTGGAAGACGCTTGGGCAGTTGCCTTCAAACGTCAAACAACTTACCATATGACCCAGCCATCCCAGTCCTAGGCGTCCTCTAGGAGGAATGGAAACACCTGTCCTCACAACAACTTGCGCACCATGTGCACAGCAGCTCTGTTTTCTAGCCCAAGTGGAAAAGGACCCAAACGCCTATCAACACATAAATGGATAAGCGTATTCTGTTGCAGCCATACAGTAGGGTACTGTTCAGGAATACAAAGGAACAAGCCAGCAATGCACACCGCAACGTGGATGCATCTCAGAATAATTCTAGGAGTGAGAGAAACCAGACAGAGTATTTACACTGGACGGTTCCGATTACACAGCGTTCTGGAAAACGCAGACTACCCTTCGGTGACAGACAGCAGGTCAGCGGTTGCTGGGAGAGGTTGGAGGGGTGGGTGATGAGGGCAGGTGGAGACTCTGGGCGTGACTGGGATCGGTGGACGTGCATTGTCTTCACCGTGGCGATGGTTTCACAGGTGCACGCGCGTGTTACGCTATCAGATTGTACACTTGTTGTCTGTGGGTTTGTTGCACATAAAATACACCTCAACAAACCGTTCAAAAACTGAGGGGAATTGTATGTAGCAGCAATCTTGTCCTTTATGGATTCTGGGTCTCATGACATTTTTTTTCTCACTCTGATTTTGAAAAAAGTTCTATGACATTTTCCTCCTAGTCTTTTTTGTAAGACTGGGCAAAGAGATCTTAGGAACGGAATCTCTTATAGTGTCATTTTTCATGTGTATAGAATTCCGTCTGGAATTTGTTTGGAATAGTGTGAAGTAGAAATCCAGCTTTTTTTTTTTCCCCCCCCAATTAGGCCAACATTATTCATTGTCAAAATTCGTCTTTCTACACTTACTTGAAATGCTGTCTTTATCACATAATAAATCCCGTATACATTTGGTTCTGTTTCTGGACTTTTCTTTTTTGATCCTTTTGTCTATTTTCATACCAGTACCACACTGTTTGACTACTGTAGCTTTCAAAATATGTTTTAATGTCTAACATGGAAGACCTTATGATTTCTTTATTACTTTTAATTTTTAAAAACTCTCTGACTATTCTTGATAGTTTACTTTTCCATGTGAAATTCAGAATCAATATATTTAGTTCAGAAAATCCTGCGTGGGCTTTGTTGAAAGGTGGTATTGCATTAAGTGCATTAAATGGTACAGATTATCTCATGGAGAGCTGACCACCTTATGCTCTCAGTCTTCCTGTCATCGAATCTACTTACCCTAGACTGCTTTCTGTTTGTCTTACTTTAGGTCCTTCAGTAGTATTTTAATTTTCTTCATATAAATCTTGTACAGTTTTCTTTTTCAAATATATATATATATATATAATTTGAAGACCTAAGCTGCCTTGTGGAAATTTAAAGATGGTTCTATTGGAGAAGTAGCAAAATAATCGCATCAGTTTTTTCTTTTTTATTATTGAAGTATAGGTGATTTACAATATTAGTTTCAGGTTTACAGCATAGTGATTCGGTTTACAGATTATAGTCCATTAAAAGTTATTATGATAAAAAAGAGTTATTACAAGATAATGGCTATACTTCCCTGTGCTGTACAATATATCCTTGTTTCTTATCTATTTTATACATAGTAGTTTGTATCTCTTAATTCCATACCCCTAATTTGCCCCTCCCCCTTCCTTCTTCCCCTTGGTAACCATTGGTTTGTTTTCTGTATCTGTGAGTATTTTGTTTTGCATATACAGTTGCTTGTATTATTTTTTAGATTCCACATATAAGTGATATCATACTGTATTTATCTTTGTCTGACTTACTTCGCTAAGTATAATATCCTCTAGGTCCATCCATATTGCTGCAGGTGACAATATTTCATTCTTCCTTATGGCTGAGTAATAGTCCATTGTATACATGCACCACATCTCCTTTATCCATTCATCTGTTGATGGGCACTTAGGTTGCTTCCATATCTTGGCTATTGTGAATAGAGCTGCTGTGAACATTAGGGTGCGTGTATCTTTTCAAATTAGTGTTTTTGTTTTTTCCAGATGTATGCCCAGTAGTGGGATTGCTGGGTCGTACGGTATTTCTATGTTTAGTTTTTTAAGGAACCTCCATACTGTTCTCCATAGTGGCTGTATCAATTTACATTCCCACCAGCAGTGCAGGAGGGGTCCCTTTTCTCCACTCCCTCTCCAGCATTTGTTGTTTGTAGATTTTTTGATGATGGCCATTCTGACTGGTGTGAGGTGATACCTCACTGTAGTTTTGATCTGCATTTCTCTAATGATTAGTGATGTTGAGCAGCTTTTCATGTGCCTCTTGGCCATCTGTATGTCTTCTTTGGAGAAATGTCTATTCAGGTCTTCTGTCCATTTTTTGGTTGGGTTGTTGGTTTAATCACGAATCAGTCTTGGTTTGGATATCCAGCCCATGCTTACTAGCCGTGTTACTGAGCCTGTTACTTACCCTCTCTGAGACTCGGCTACTGTGTGGGCCCAGACCTCCCACAGCTCTCTCCAGGCAGACCCGGCGGGAGGCCTGGGCAGCAGGGGTGGAGATTAGCAGGGGCGCACAGACCCCCGCCGGGGACCAGGAAAGGTGGGCTTGGGCACCAGGACCCAGGAGCTCCAGGAAGCCGGCGGCCTCCTCCACGACAGGGCCCCGCCTCCTGCCCCTCCCAAAGTCCTGCTGTGCTCTGATTCTTGATTCTGAGTCCCTGGGTGGCTGTCCAGTCCCCAGTGTCCGTCTGAAACCTCAGAGCAGGGCTGTTGGGTGATAAAACTCACACCGGGCCCGAGGGACAGACCCCAGGTCCTTCCTCTGGGCCCCTTTCGCCCCGTTTATTTACGTGCAGGTGAGGACGCTGGGGGGAGCGCGGGTGCCTGAAGGCTTCGTGGCGCGTGGGGCGGTCGGGATGCAGCCCAGGCGCTCTCCCCGCAGGGTCCACACCCTCAGGCGCTCCTCATCCTTCGCTGCTACGCATTTAAAGCAGCGAGTGCAAGGCTGAGGCTGCAGGGGCGCCTTGGGGTTCTGACCTCGGAGACGGGGCTTCTAGGGGGACGTGGCAGAGGGGCAGGCAGCGAGGAGGAGAGGTCGGGGGTGTGCTCCCCGCATCCGCACGGCAAATGCAAAGCTCCCTCGCAACCTTGACGTCACGGCCTGACTGCGGAGGTTTCTCCTGCCGCACTTGTGGTCGGGCTGGTTTGGAAGCTATAGGCCGCCCAGTGAAGCGGGCCTTCGCGGTGCTCCAGCCGTCCCCATCCTCCGTGCCTCCCTCTCTGCCTGCCGCCCAAAAAACACACAGAATCCACGTGACTGTCCTCCCCAGCCTGGAGGGACCACGGGCGTGCGTGTCTGTCTCTGGTGAGCTGCTCTCCTTCCTGCACCAGAACCACAGGACTCAGGGGTTTCAACACTGAGAGACCCTGAGAAATCGTGAGTCCCACCTCGTACCTCACAGAGCAGGGGACGCAGTGAAGAGTGAGGGCCACTGCCATGGCGATGTCCCTTCTTCCTGACAAGGTTTGGGAGGCTGTTGTGATGTCCTTCCAGCCGCTCGACGGTCACGCATCACTCCTCCTACGGGGGAGGAGAAGCCAGTGCGAGTGGAGCGGTGACGGGGTGACAGGTGCTGCCGGGCGGCCTATCCCTGCACCCCCGCCTGTCTGGATTAAGGCCCACTGAGAGGAGGGAAGCCCTTGCTCGGGGTGGCCCCACCGGGAAGAGCAGCAGGCTTTGGTGGCTGCATTTGCAGCGATGTCGGAGGACACACCGCCCTTGAGTCCCCCCAGGGCCCTGCGTGGCCATGGAGACGCACGAGAGAGCCTGCCTGGCTCGCCTGTGGGGCGGGATCCACCCCAGGAGACGCAGGTAATTGGCCGTGGTGACGGCTGAATGATACGGGCTGTTGCCTCCCGTCTCTTTGAAGAGCCACCGCCCGCTTTGTGTGCAGACACGTGGCCTTAGGTGCCTTGGGGTTCACCCACCGATGGGGGGAAGGGGGGGGGCCGTGCAGGAGAGCGTTGTGCTCCCACCCCGAGCGTTCCAGGACCCACACGAGCGCATTTTGGTGGAGCAGTTCTGGAGACCTTGGTGCGTGGGGCGGGGGCGGGGACGTGGGCGTCCTGATGCCCGGAAGAGCGAAGCCCTGCCCCGGGGTCGCCTCCAGCCGGGCCAGCCCCGCTGGAGCCCACACCGCACCTGTGGCCGTCCGCCAGCTGTGCGGGTGCTTCCCTGTGGGTGGGAGCACGCTTCTTGTGCTAGAACACATGCTTCATGAGGATGGGGAGTCTTGTGGGCATCCCTGGAGTCGAGAAGACTCGCTGGTGTGTGCCGGGAGCTTAATACAGAGCGTGGGATGAAAACGAGGGAGGGAGGGAGGGAAGCTGCTGGGAGGAAACCAGGCCCGTCTCACAAGGTTGGTGTCCTGGGTGGGGCGGCTGGTGATCACTGGGCTGTCAGCCCACTTCAGAGCCCACGTTCACGGCCCGTGTCATGGGGCTGCAGCGTGCAGAGTCAGAAGTGCTTTTGCACTAAGGTACATAATGATTCATGCTGAGAACGTAGTTAAAATATTGTGGTAGTTTAAAAATAATACTCTATTAGGATAATACACCAAAATGGCTACTTCAGACTGAGTGCTTCCTGCTTTGGTGACATTGCGGTGAGCATGGTATATGAAATGCTTTAATCGAAACCGTGACGGTCTACATAAATACATCCCCGTGACGTGCACTGGATTCTGGGTGGATGACATTTCAAAATCTGTGCTCTCCAGAAGTGTCCGAGGGCAGCGTCCTGAGTTCATTCTGGTTTTTGAAGTGCTGGCACCTGGACGAGGCCAGGCTGCTCTAAATATCGTCTCTGGTCAGTCCCCGCCTGGCGACCTGGCCTGTGTCCTTTTGCAGATAACACCGGTTGCAAGTCTGAGACCTGAACGAGGCTCAGAGCCCTGTGCTGCAGGCTGGAGAGGGGTCTCAGGGACCCTCCAGGGCAGGAACCTCACAGCCTCGGAGGAAAGGGGCCCGGGGGTGGGGTGTTGCCACCCAGGCCTCGCCCTCCCTGGACTCCAGCAGGGAGACGTGGACACCCTGGGAATCAAGGCTCTGACCGCTTCTCTACTTCTTTGGAGTCTTTTTTAAAATACATTCTTTAACTGAGATATAGTTGATTTACAATGTGTTAATTTCTGCTGTACAGCAAAGTGACTCAGTTATACACACGTATGTTCTTTTTTATATTCTTCTCCATGGTGGTTTATCCCAGGGTATTGAATGGAGCTCCCTGTGCTCTACAGCGGTGTACAGCTAGCACCAGCTAGAGTCCCGACACTCGCTGAGAACTTACTCTAAGCCACCCACAAACTTGGGCCGCCTCAGAACTGCCCAGGGGCCGTGTTAAGACACGGGATGCTGAGCCCCAGCCCTGCCGGGGTTTCTGACTCGGGGGGTCCGCAGCCCTCACCAGCTCCCCGGTGACGCCCAGGCTGCTGGTCTGGCCACCGTGGAAACCAGACCTTTTGCAGGGCCACCAACAAGCACGTCACACCAACGAGGCACCCGGGGCTCAGGCAGCCCTGTCTCGGAGTTGTCACTGTTGTCCCGCGTGTTAACAAAAAGTAAAACAAAATTAAAAACGAAACCAAACAAGCAGAAAGGCGCAGAGTGGGTTAGGAATCTGCTCGGGTACGCACACTGAGTGTGACCCGTGGGCCTGAGCGCGGGCAGAGGGATTGACACGGGTCAAAAGTATTAACACTTCCTGGGCCCGAACCACCACCGAGGTGCCTCCTGGGGCTGCCGAAGCCGCCGGCTCAAAGCGGCACAGACCGGGCCGCTTAGACATCACAGACCGATGGCTTCGTCTGTTTCTGGAGCCGGAGTCCAGGCCAGGTGTCTGCAGGGAGCCTGTGCCAGGCCCCTGCCCAGCCCTCCTGGAGAGAAATAGGCATTTCCACAAGGAAGCCAGATTTCCCTGCCCAGCACCTGGGCCCTTCCCTGCACGGAGGAATCTTCATTTGATGGTGGGACTGGGATGCAGCTGGCACCATCGTACTGTCCCACGGGAGCGGAGGCAGGGGTCTTCTGGGCCCAAGGCCCTCTGCAGGGACGTCACAGGGACAGAGACGGTTGTTTCCGTGCTTCTGCAGGAAACTTCCTCATGAGAAGTTGCAAACTCCTTTCTCCCCCGTGGAAGGCCAGTGTTAGCCCCCAGTCTGCTCACCTCTTGATAGAAAAGTGCCTGAACATTGACCACCTTTATCTGAAGTCACTCATTTATTCCTACTTGTCAGAAAATAATTGCCCGGTGCTTTCTGGAAAGCCAGTGAGACAGAGAGACGGAGGCACAGGTCTGTGCCGGGCCTTGCCCCCTCCCGCTCTGCGTGTACTCGGGCGCGAGCCCAGGGGTCGTGTCCGTGCTTTTATACCCACTTTGTAGGCACCGTCCGTTCTTTTCCAGCTTAACGCTGTTCTCCGCCTTCGGCTTGTCCTTACCCGACACGGGCACCGCCGTTGCGCTCCCCTTTCTTGGTTTTGGTTTGGTTTGGTTTGGGTTTTTGCCTTGCATTTACCTGGCATCTCCACTCATTCCTTTATTTTCAACCTTCCTTTATTGAACTGTTTGAGGCCGGTTTCCTGTGCACAGAACGTAGCCTGGGCGCTGTCCGTTGAAGCAGCCTGACAGTCCCTGCTTGTGTGAATGTTATCGTCCCTCCCTGGTGACACGCCCACCTCTCTCATCTCAGGGCCGTGGGACCCAGAGGACTTCCTGTCTGCTCTCTGCCCCCTCCCCGTCCACACGCAGCCCCTTCGATGGCAGGACTTCCACCTACCCTACCCTGGCCCACGGTGCAAACTCCTAGATTTGTGGATCTGATACTTTTAGCTCAGGGTATAGAAGGCTGTGCCTGCAGTAGGTCTCTTCAATTTCAAAAATACGTATTTAGCACCTGTGTTTCTCATTCCTGGATAAACTGTCGCCCTCCCTTACACGCACCTGTGTGTGTCTCTCTGCTTGTTTGCCGGCTCGTCCGAGGCCCCTTGTTTGGGGATGTCCCCAGGAAGGCTCCCTGAATGCCTGCAACCATCCTTCCTTCCCCTCGACACCCAGCACCGTGGGATTCTTGGACAGCATGCGTCCTGCACTGTCTGTCATTCTCTCCAGCATCTCCTGGCCTGCCGTGCCCCGGAGGAGGACTTGCTGCCAGTTTGCTGCTTCCTCCTTTGTGATTTATTCTTCACTTCTGAAGGCTTCGGGGTTTGTCTCTTTGTTCTCGTCCCGCAGGCTTTCCCTGACTCTCCTGGCTGGCTCTTCTCTCTGGAGCTCCCTAGCTCTGCAGACCCTGGTCTCTCTGTGGCTCCCTGCTGATTTATGGGCTGACTCCGCAGCCCCCTCCCTACCCCGGTTCTTCCATTTTCCTCCTGGAACTACCCCTCTTCAGCATCAGTCTACCCCCTGCTCCCTCTGTCCCCCCGTCCCCTGAGCTCTGGGGCATCGTGTATTCTCTGTCCACTGGGGCACGAGTCTGCCTCTCCGCAGGGACCGTGCTCTGGTCCAGTTCAGCCGAGTTTTTTCGGTATAAAATCGGGTATTTGCTACAAGAGAGATGGACCTGGGATCATCTAGAGGTTAAATTGCCCTGGACACCGTCCCTCCCTCCATGCGTCTGTGCCCGTCTCCCCGGACCGAGCACCATGGGGGCGGCCTGGGGTCTTCTCTCCATCGTGGGGAGCCTGCACAGTGGGCTCTGGGGGCACCGACCGGAGGGCTGAAGATCCGCTCTTCAGTCCATCACCGGGAAGCTTTCCTTTCGTGGATGGCTGCTCAGTTACTGGCCTTGCCCAGGAGCACAAGACAAGCTGAAAGGAGGCTTCCGGATAGTTCCAGATCCAGCAGAGGAAACGGGGAGGGAGCTGAGCCTGAGAGGCTGGGGGCTGGGAGAGCCGGCCCCATGGCCAAGGCTGGTCCTCAAAGGACAGAGGCCCGAACACAGCCCTGGGGCCCCAGAGGGCAGGAAGAGAGGGGAGAGGGGGCCAGCAGGGGGGCGCAGGGGCAGAGGGCACAAACAGGGGTCTGGGCCCGAGGCCGTGGGCCCAGGGTATCGGGAGGATGAGGGGCCAGCGGGCGGCACAGGGGCCTCTGTGAAGAGGGGCTGGGCTGAGTGCCGGTGAACCTGAGAGCGGGGCATCCGCCCGTGCCCCACGAGGACACCCCACGGGGCTCCATCTGTGTGCGCTGTGGCTCCGGCAGGGCCCCTCCGGGCGAGGGCCCGTGAAGGAGCAGGGCGTCGAGTGGCCAGGATGAAGAACCGCGATTTTTCCAATTCGGCTTTTCCTCCCCAAGGGAGACGGTTTTAGAAGGATTAATGAGCGTGATGACAAATAAGTTTTGAAATTAGGGGCGGCAGGTCTTTTCTCATCAATTTCTATGCCTTGGGTCATTAAACTTTGAAGTTTTCAATGGAAAGGCACTCGCTCAGTTGGAGCTGGGGCCTCGGGGACGTGGCATCAGGGAAGCAGCCCAGGTCCTTCTTCCAGAGACACCAGGACAGCTGTGTTCTGTCCAGTCTTTGCACATCAGCTTCAAAGTGTCCTTTCTCGAGGCGTGTGTTGCTTCGTCACTTCTCCTTCCGCCCTGGTCTCCGGCCGAGGCCTGTGCCGTGTCCCCAGTCCCGTGGCCCTGGTGTGCCCTGTGCATCTAGAAGGAACGTCTCGATGGACCACCGGGGCGGGGAGAGTGTGAGGTTTCCTCTGTGGATGCTCAGAGGACCCAAGTGGTCAGTCTAGAGCCTGGAAGGCATCACCCCAGTGCTCCGTGGATGTAACCTCGGGTCCCTGGAATCAGGGCTGCCAGGGCGGGGCCTCCAACCAGCGCTTTCTGAGGTGCATCCCCAGCCCAGAACACGAGGACCTTCCTTTTTCATATCAGGGAGGGAGAGGGGTGTGGAATAGCTCCTCTGTTTTATCAAAGTCATATGCACACCTGACAAGTCCTAAATTAAACAGGGGGCTTAACTCATATATTCATATTTACCCACCCTCCACTCTCTCCTTAAGCCTCCGCGAAATGACACAAGCCCACAGGGCAGAAAATGGGGAAAAGACAATAGGGACAAAATTTTAGAAGCTGGAAAACACATGTATGAGGATTAATTGACTTAGCAAACGTGAGGCAGCTGGAAGCCAGGCTGGCAGATGGGGTCCAGGGGCCGAACCAACGCTCGATGTCGAAGCGGGTCGGACGGGAGACACCGGTGTGCAAGTGGAGTGCAGGACCAGGTAGGCCAGTGGGGAAGCAGGGGGGGACCCCGTCTCCCCCTGGAGAAGGCTGAGGCCAGGAAGACACAGGAGGGACAGGTTTCTTATTGCCCGAGATCATTCACACACGAAGAGTGGTCAGCGTCTCCCGTGACACAGTGACCCAGAGCTGGGCCTGAAATGCAAATCAGTAAGCCATCCAGAGCTTTCCATGCCGGAGTGGGGAATCCCAACTAGCCTGACTGAGGCTTGAATTGGTCTCTTGTGTCAGACAAGGACTCCCCTTCTCTCCTCTCCTGGCTACGTGGGCCCGACCTTGAGCAAATGCAGACAGGCCTGCAGTGGGTGGAGCAGAAGGTGCTGGGACCCAGCAGACCCCCTCGCGAGGAGGCGTGCCTCCCGGGGGACCTGGGGTCCATGGGTCCCCTGGGCCTTCGTCCCTGGCAGCCCGACCTGCCTTGTCCATCCTGCCGGCTCACTGGTATGTGGCCATTCTCGGGGGTCATGGATGTTACAGGGGCAAAGGGAACCCGAGAAATCATGTGACCTCTTCACGGGGTGGCATCTTTCTTCAAAGCAAGTCTAGTGTCCGAAGCCCCTGCCCGAGTTCACCAATGAGGGGACAAGCCCCGAGGGGCAGGGCCCATCCCAGGCATGTCCCAGCCGCCGGACGTCTCTGGAGAGGACCGTGGGCTCCGGGCGCGGGCCCCGCTTCCTGTCTGCAGTGGGTTTCGGTTTCTTGAGCGTCTGTGCCAGTTTGGTTCCGGACACAAAAGAAAAACTAGGCCCTCGTTAAAAACAGCACGACAGGAAAGGCATATGAAACAGGCGTGGGCGGCCTCCCTCCGCCAGGTGGAATACCTCCCCTCTCCCTCCGAGGACACGTCCTCACGCTGAGCACCCCCCAGCCCTGATCCTGCGGGTCTCAGGTGGGACCCAGAGAAGCTGCTTTGCTTCTCTCGTGCTCGGGAACTGCTGCCCAGGCTGCCGTGGGGACGGGGACAGCGGGCAGGAGCCACAGGTGTCCACACGTTCCTCAGGTGCCGGCCAGGGCATTAGCCTGGCCTTTGTCTGCTCACAGTAAACAGAGTTGGAACCTGGGCCTCCCCGCCCCCCGCCATCCACAGGGTCAGAAGGCGGAATCCGTACCCCGGCTTGACCCTCCCGTCCGTGGTTCCCTCTGCATGTGCAGCCTCGGTGCCGTGGCACCTGGGGGCCTCTGGACCTTGGTAAAGCATGTGGTTTTCGACCAGAGCTGGCTGTCCGCCCCCAGGGCGCTCACGCGGGCGTCCGCACAAGAGGCTCAGCTCGGGGCTGCCGGGACGCGGCCTCGTCCAGACACCAGGGTCTAGGGTCTGCGGCGGCCATGCCTGGGGGTCAGGATGTGTCACCGTGGAGATGACTGAACCTCTCTGCCAGCCAGAGCCTAAAAGAGATGCTCGGTGAAGCCAGTGACCACTCACTCCGGAAACTGACCACACGTGGTCACCGCCGTGCCCGGAAGTTCACGGCCAAGGTTAACACCAAAGCCTCAGCTTTCTGGTCCTGAGAGAGCGGTCACCCATCTTCGGGAGCATCGTAGGGGTGACTCTGGAGCCCGTGAGTCTACAGTGTCCTGCGAGCCAGGTTCTGGACGCATCACCCCCCAGGCTCACTCCTGCACTTTTTCTCGGTCCTGGAGCCAAGGTCCCAAGCCCACCTTGGGTCCGAGAGTTAAGGGGCAGAGTTCAAGGCCAGAGCTGGGGACCCGGGAGAAAGTGCGGTGTTGAGAGGTGCAGTTGCCTCCCCCACGCAACGCCCTGTCTTTATTCTCTAAGCTGCAGGCTCTTGGTTGCACTCAGAGCAGTGCGGTTTCCTGCAAGGATGAGGGTGGGTCTCACTGCATCGCCTCTGAAGGGGACCGCCCAGGAGACACCTTCGCTGTCTGGGGTCACCCACGCAACGCCCTGTCTTTATTCTCTAAGCTGCAGGCTCTTGGTTGCACTCAGAGCAGTGCGGTTTCCTGCAAGGATGAGGGTGGGTCTCACTGCATCGCCTCTGAAGGGGACCGCCCAGGAGACACCTTCGCTGTCTGGGGTCACAGGACGCTTCTGGGAGCCCAGGTTTACAAAAGTAAAGACAAACTGGGGCATCTTCTTTTCTTAAAATATGTGTGAAAACGAAGTTCCCATCCGTCAGCGGTGAAGGGAATTTCTTGGATTGAATGGTTCCATTTTCTCTGAGCGAACCTGACATCACACAGCTTATGACAGCAGAACTAAGGAAAAAACCCAGGTCATTTTTCACCCCACCAAATCCACTGCTTTTTCTATTGCTATATTTGGGTATTACCGTGGCAGTGCATAAGGTACGGGGTTTTGATACAGGGTCACTTTATATTTAGAATTTGAGATTTTGGAGTTAACGTACTTCAGTGAAGTTACGCGTTACATGATGTCACAAAAGAGCACATTTACAAAAATTACTAGAGCGCGTTCTGTTCCTAGGCTGTGGTGCAGTGTTGCTCAGCAGTGGTAGTTATCTTTTATTCCTAATGAAAACATATTCTCCTAATTGTTCGAAACCATCTAAGGACTGATAAGTGTACAATGTATTTTATAGGTGTAATTCAGTTAATCTCCCAAGAGAACTATCTGTGGGATGCACGTAAACATACCGGTTAAATTGTACGTCTTCGTTTCTTCCACTCCAATGACTGAGACTGTGGAGAACAGACTATAAAAATTGCACCGAAGAGCTTTATTCTCTTTTTATCGCCTGTCACGTTATTGCTGTGGCGCCCATAGTTGGTGGTGAAACATTGCGATCCGATGCTGCTAGCAATGAAACGCCGACTGTGACTTGCACATTGAGTTTAGGTAATGTACCAGAAAACGTTGCATGAAAACACTAATTTTCTCAATATATATTAGTAGACACGGTGTTTACCAATGAGAAGTGAAGATGTTTTTAAACAGTTTGTTAACTTGAAGTCTTGGCCGGGATGCACGTAAATGCTGTCTAGCTGGTGTTAGATCTGGGGGCAGCGGCATCCTTGGGGCTGCGAGGTCTTGGCTGCACGGTTCCCGCCCAGCTGGCCCAGCAGCATCCTTGGTCACGTGGGCCCTGGCTCCAGGCTCACTCGCTGTTTACAGTTTCAGAATCGCCGGTGTTCCTGACATCACTCCAGACAGGCACAGCTCCCCTCTTTCCTCTGCTCCATGGAGACTGGGCTTTCCATCAGCTCCTGGAGGAGGACCCAGGGGGTGAATGACCGCCCGTTCACCCTCGAGCCGGTCATTGCGTTGAAGGAGCAGGCGCTTTTATAACAATGTGTGTCATACAAAGAGCCGGTTTAATGTAATTTGTCTGGTCTGCAAAAAATAAAATAAGGAAGTAGGAGATATGTTATTATCAGCCTGAGGTGACGCCAGCATTCAAACATTTGATTATCTTATTATTGAGCACTGTTTCCAAGAAGGACCTCTGTCTCTTAGCCTTTCTTAAGAAACCTGTTCCTAAGGAGTCATTGTTGTCTGAGAGCACGAGGGAAAAAGTAGCATCTCGTGGTTGTTAAAGTGGTCGATCTGAACACGGTCTGAGAAGAGCTTCTCCTGGCTTTGCCCCGTGGGCTCTGTCCTTAGTACTGTGACGTGTTTGGACCCCAGTATTTGGTGGGCTTCATTCTTGTGCCATTTTGAACATCCACCACACAAAGTATGGAAGAAGGGTCAGAGTCTGAGCGTGTCCTGTGGCTCGCGGGCACGGCTGAGAGCTCATGAGGAGCGTGGGCTTGTTTGCAGGAAGTCTGGCAGCTGGCGATGCTGTGCTCGTATTCCCGCTAAGGGCACGGGGATGAGCCAGGCCGTTGTCTCACCTTGCAAACAGCTACCAAGGTCCAAACGAGCGCAGAGCAACCCGACACGGAAGCGGGCCCTTTCTGCACTCTAGCACCAGACCAAATCATGCATCAGTTCCACAGCCACATTGAAACGCAGTGGTGCAAGACAGCTGTGGATGGTGGAACGAGATGGCTGCCACGGACGCACCCTGCAGCCAACCAGAGGCAGAGTCTAGTGGGAGGGGCCACCTCTAGTGGGAGGGCCGTCTCCTCTAGACCCAGAGTCCAGGGAATGAGGTGGGCCTTCAGGTGGGAGGTTGGAGTTTGCTTCCGTTTTCGCATTTATGTTTATAGCATAATTATTATCACCTCATAGTGACATTCTTATGACCTCAAGACTAGGACTGACTGGACTGTATTTTAAAGGATTTAGACAAAAAGAGAAGAGAAGTATCTTTCAATGTAATTTGATAAATACATTTTTATACAGCTTTATTTTAGTATAAGAAAGCTTTGTGTATGGTACGCATTTGGAACATACGTAAAATCCCAAAGAAGTAAATCAAATCACCCTAATCTCATTCCCAGAGAGAACTCTTTGTTAACGGGTGGGCGTGAGCCATCAAAGTAGGCATTGCTATCATAAACATCACATAGATCCTAAAAACCCTCAGTTTTGCAAAATTTTAAAAACACAAATGGGGTTGGGGCAGACTCCCCAAATCCCTGGCAGTTGGTAACTAGAGCCCTGACGGAAATGGATGGTGTAATCCGAATGCCCCTCCAGGGAACCCTTGGCAAGATCTGGAGAAATCTGTGGATGTCGTGACTGGGGATGCCCTGCATCGAGCGGTGGAGGCCTGCAGTGCTGCCAACAGCCCCCCCACACACACATGGGGTGGCCCCATAACCAAGCGTCAGCCGTGCCAGCGTCGAGAAAGCCAGCCCTACCCACTTACTCCCAGAGGGCCAGCCGGGCCTTCCCATAATGGCCACTCACCACCCCTCTCCTCATCTGCCCCTTCCTGACTCGGTTATTTCTGCATTTGTTTAGTCACTTCCAAACACACGCTGCACGAGAGCACAGAGATGAGTAGGACGCGCCCCGGCCTTGGAGACCGCACGGTCCGGGCAGGGAGGTGATCTCGGCTATACCAACGACATCAGTTCGCCTTCTGTCTGTTCATTCATCTAATCTTACAACCGCCCAGAGAGAAAGTCCTATGATAACTTTCACTTCACAGATGCAGAACTCGGTACATTAACAATCACAATAGATGGAAGTGCCAACATCAGCCGCAAATAATGCTGTCGTATCACAGCAAGTATTTACTGGGTTCTTTCCACGCCAAGGGCTATGGATAAAGTGGTGAGCAAAACACTATTTTTTTTTAATAAACACAATTTACTGTGACAATTGGTTATTTTAATCATATATGCAAACTTACAAATAAATTTTATTTTTTTAAAGAACAGCTAAATTAAAAACTCTCCCCTAAGGACATCAGCAAATGTAATGAGTTGATTGAGGGGGATTTTGTTTCTCTCATCCCAGTTTTCTAGGGACAGTTTTCATGCTATATCAATGAAAAAGAAAAAAAAATGTACAGAATAAGAATTAAATTTTCGACTTATAGAAATTATTTTCCTGAGTGTAGATGCTACAATTGTGTGGCTATTTGGTTTTTTCTACATAAGTTTTCTTACTTCTGTGGCGGGTTGCTGTGTATGTAGCAATGAAGACACAGAAAAGACCCTAATCAGTGTTGTCCAATATGGTCGCCACTAGCCACGTGTGGCTTTTAAAATTTTAAAGTTGGATTGAAATGATTCAAAGCCAAAGAAAATGAAAACGTGGGTCTTCATTCGCACCAGCCACACTTCACGTGCTCTCCAGCCACCGGAACAGCGGCCACGTCGCAGCCGGGCTGACGCACGTTCCCGGCACCGCACGCAGTTCTGCTGGCGGCACGTGAGACCCCGTGTATCTGATCGTCACCTCGCCACGCAGGCGGGGTCTGCTGCAGTCCCCCACCTCCGTTCAGCCCGCCTTGTGAGTGTAGGAGCACATGGCCGTGTCAAACAAGGTGACATAATTTCTGTGACTGCAAAAATTTTTTTCTTTGATGCCTTGAGAGAGGAGAACCAGATTTTATATGAATATGCTTTCAAATTTGGCTTGAAAAAGTGCTCTGACTGTGAGACCCCATGAACTGTTCAGAGTCCCCAAGACCCCACAGCCCTGTCCCGGGATGAGAGGGAGTTCCCCAGCGGTGTCTGTGGGACCAGGACCGGTACGCAGAGCAGACCCCAGCCCATGACGGGACGGTGTCCGTGCAGGATCCACCTACATCTGAGCACGGGTGTGACAGCTGCTTAGACCCCAAACCCTCTTCATTCCAGTGAGTCCCAGCCCTGAGGGCCGTCAGAGGCTCCCGCAGGTCTAGGCTGTGGTGTGATTGCGCTAGGATGGCACAGAGAATGGAAAGCAAGAACTTGAACGTTTCCTTCAATTACCAGGTTTTCCATCATCAGTTCCCTGCTTTTAGGAAACACCAAGATCAGAGCAAACAATTGACTTGGAATAGTGTGTGTGTGTGTGTGTGTGTGTGTGTGTGTGTTCCTGAGATGGGATTGACATAGAACATTGTGTAAGTTTAAGGTGTACAATGTGTCGATTTGATACATTTATGTATGGCAATGATACCACCACAGTGTTAACTAACTGGTCTCTCAAGCCACGTAATTGTCCTTTCTTCTTTGTGGTGAGAACATTTCCGATCTAGTCTGTTGGCAACTCTGGAGTTCATAGTACAGTACCGTTGATGTAGTCTCCCTGCTGTGCGCTAGGTCCCCAGGACTCACTTACCTTCTAGTTGTGACTTTGAACCCTTTGAGCAGCATCTCTCCAGTTCCTCCACCCCCAGCCCCTGGTAACCACCATTGTGTTCTCTGCTGTTATGAATTCAGTTTTTAAAATTCCACCTGTAAGTGAGATCATACAGAGTTTGTCTGTCTCTGTCTGGCTTTTCCCACTTGGCACGATGCCCTCGAGGTCCGTCCGTGTCGTTGCAAAGGGCAAGATCGCCTTCTTTCTCGTGGCTGCGTGATACTCCCTTCTGGGTATGAATCCAGAGGAAATGAAAACGAGGTGTCGAAACGATATCTGCTCTCCCATGTTCGCTGCCGCTTTATCCACAATGGCCAAGATACGGAAACATCCCAAGTGCCTGTCAACGGCCATGTGCGTGCTGTGAGGACCGTGTGTGAGAAGTGAGGAATCCCTTCCTGCCTCAGCGGGCCAGCTCCCTCGGGGACCTCCCTGTCTCTTGTTTAGCCCACGGGCCTCGGGACCATTGGTTGGCAGCCCCAGAGGGTGGTTACCTGCCGGCCAGCGGGGTCATTCGTCAGCACCGGGGAGAAGTGTCCCCGTCCCCACGGGCCCTGAGCCACGGGGGGCGGAGGGTTCCCTTTACTCCCATGACTTCCTAGATTCTCGCCCGGCAAGTCCCAGGTGGGGGCAGTTCACGGCCAGCGCACACCTGGCACCACGCTGCCCAGTCCGCAGAGCGAGCCGGCACACGCCCTTGGAGGCAGGGCCTCTGAGAGCGGGCGCGCCGCGCATGGCTGGGCCGGGCTGCGCCTCCCTGCAGCTGGTGGCTGACGCCATTTTGCTCTCGCTTTGTTCCTCGCAACCTCTTTGCACTGAACCCCAGGTGCAAGTGAAACGGTCACAAAAGAAGTATCTGGGTTAAATGCGCGCTAAACAGGTTGAAAATTGTTGCTCATTGTCTGCAAGCAGATGCAAGCCTCAAACGAATGCAAAACATCAAGGCAGATGCAGAGGGAGGGCGAGTGGAGGTGGGTCCCAAGTGCTTGCTTCTGAGTGGGCGATTCGGGCCTCCTCCCGGCTGCCAGTCCGAGGGGCTCGGGGACCAGCTGCCCGACGGACACGGAGAGCCGTGGCCTGAGTGCCGGGGAGCCAGGAAGGACCCACGGCCTCGGGTCATTGGCTCCGTGACAATCTCTAGCTCTCGAATCAGGGGTCTTTGTATTTCCAGCATCTTGGGAAGGCCTGTAGTGAGCCCCAAGCTCACTCCTAAAGTTTGTGTCCTGGGCAACTTCACGTGGTGACCCGGGAGCCTCTCCCGTCCCCGCACCGAAGCCCCTGCGCCCGTGCACAGCAGGGCCCCATCCAGGTGGCTCAGCGCATACCTGCGTTCTTTGCTTTTCCCCTGGGTGCACCCTGTGTGTTCTGCAAGTTGCTGACAGCTCACATGTACATGATGTAGCCCTCAGCCTGGCCTCAGGTACAAACCTGTTGAATATGGTGCTTGGATTCCTTGACGGTAACTTGGTAACAGAACCTGGACCTGTTGTCACCAAGCGATCATGGGAAGTTCTCCTCACCATTATGGCTCCATTAGAGACGGTCCTAACACGTCTCGTCTGTGCTGGGCATTTCAAAGAGCACTGGACTCTGACCTCCGTGGGTAGACTCACTCTTTGTACAGACCGGGGACCGAGGCAGGATGCAGTCGGCCCAGGGCGGCCAAGGGCTCAGAGTCCGGCCCGGACACCCTGTGAAGTCTGCGCAGACAGCTCCACTGACTAAAAGGAGAGGAGAGGCCAGAAGCCCAGTCCTTCCGTTCTCAGTATTTTAGTGTGAAGAAGGCAATATTTGGGGGAATAAAAGGCAATATTTGGGGGAATAAAAGGTAATATTTTACCTTTTAAAATCTGACTTTTGATCAATTGAAATTATTTTAACTCTGCTCCATAAATGTTTTGCCAAAGGGGCTGAAAATGAACTCTTAGACCAGCAAACTGCTTTAAACTCTGCTCGCCCTTTGCCACTTACTGCAGAAAATTTAAAATACCTACATGCTGCTTAAAGATGTAAACCTTTCTACCGCTTCTGTACTCTTCACGTGTCACCTGATCATGGGGGGAGGGGCTCCAGTTATCTCGCAGGAATATCGGACTTCTGTTGAGTTAGGTGTAACTGGATGGTCTGACAGCTCGGTCAGGACCCGGCGTCTGAGAGAAGACGGTTGGCGGGCGGGCGCTGGTCCCACTTCCCTGGGAGCAGGTGCGGCCAGGGTCCCCTGGGCCTCAGTTTCCTCTCTGGGTCTCGAGCAGAGATGCCTCCCGTGTCTGCTTCACGTCCGAGAACTGAGCGGTTCTCCACACAAAGCTTTTCCTCACTGCCTGTGGTTCATCACTATCTAAACACTGGAAGGAAAACCACTGGAAACTTATTTTCTATATTAATAACATTATTTTTTTCACAAACGTGCACTGAACCCTACAGGCCATGAGCACAGCGAGAAAAGGCAGCATTTTAAACCCATTAAAGCCGGAAGGCGTCTTTGTGAGCCTCCCCGTGTCCTCACGAGGGGAAGCAAGTAGCGTTAAATTCACGAGGCTGTTTTCTGTGTCCGCGATACGAAGCAGAAAATGGAAACAGGATTAGTGGGGGAGACACAGCATAGAAGGCTCCAGAGCCTTTATTATTTCTCCTTTATTAAGTCCAGACAAGATAAGGAGCCCCGCTGCTCCTGGGATGTGGACAAGTGGCCGTCTAGAACCCTTGCAGGCAACAATTATCTTGATAAGTAGCCCGGCGGTGCTCGGCCTCCCGTGTCCTCCGCGGCGGGGCCGGCGCAGGGTCCGCTCCCCCAGCCGCTCTCAGCCTTCACAGAGCACACGCCCACACCCGGAGCCGCCAGGTACGACTCGCTCATACGCTCCCAGGGCGGCCGGAGCGGAGACATCAGCGAGGTTGATCGATGGCACCCCCCAGCCCCCCGCCAAAGCATCTCCAGTTCCCATTAGCAGGGGGC
>NW_020174048.1:559553-606461 GCF_003031525.2 Neophocaena asiaeorientalis asiaeorientalis | reverse complement strand
GGAGTTCGCAACGTGCTGGCCCTTCTGTTTACATTTGGGAGGTGCCCTGTGCAGAGTGCCCAGACCCTCTCTCACTCGAGGGATGAGAGGGTCCCCGCGTCTCCTCCTGATTTAGTTCTAAGAGCTTTTGCACAGTGACGATCTGGTTTACTCTCCCCTGTGGATGAGCCTCGGAAAAAGCACAGCCTCTCGGTGGAGAAGGAATCTCAAGGGGGTCGGGGGCTGATATTTAGAGGAAGAGTGTCACCTCTACCCAGGGATGTGATAGATGAGAGGGACAGATTGGCTTCTGCAAACAAACATGTTGTGGGAAGGCCGGCCTCAGCCCCGCAGTACCTGCCTGTGCACCTGGGTGGGTCACCCCAAAGCCTGAGAAAAAGAATACTTAACATTTCACTGGTTACTTACATCTGACGTCAGTTTGGTTTTAAAATAAAAGTGATTCAAGTACCTAGATGCTACAACATGAGTCTCCCACCACCGACCCTGAAAAGGAAATGAATTTTGTTATAAATTTAACTGTTCTTACATGTGACACAGATATATACACATTTCTACTTACGTGCATAAGAAAATGGGTAGAAAACCAGGTTTCATGGGGACATCAGGAGTGTCTCTGGGATCCGGAGTTCTGCTTCGGCTGTGTTAAACGGAAGATGCCTACCAGAAGCTCAAGGGGCTACAGCAAGCGATCAGTTAGAGACGGTCTAGAGCCCAGAGGCACCAGGCGGGGCTCGAGGTGTCCGCTTGGGAGGCGCTGACACAAGGTTAGGTCGCAGGGCAGTGAGACCCCCTCTTGCCCTCACTCCCGGGCTCCCCCTGGGCTGCCCTGCAGAGAGGCCGTGTGCAGAAGACCAGCCCCCGGGACCGAGGCTCTCGGTGCAGCAGCCCGTGTGAGCCGAGTCCTGCCAACAGCCATGCAGCTGAGCGGGGAAGCCTGTCCTTCCTCCCTCCTGCCATGAGATGACCGCAGCCTGGGCCAGTCCTCCATGGCAGCCTTTGGGGGATCCTGAGCCAGACCAGCCAGTGAGGCGGCATCTGAGCAGCCGGACCGCAGAAACTGATCCATAGCACACGTCATCGTTTGGGGTAATTTGTTACATGGCAACAGATAGCTGATACGACCCCCCGCGGGAAGCCCTGCCCAAGCAGAACCTGAGGATTTTGAGCGTGTGCTACGCGTAAGCCCCTTTCACCGGCAGCAAACGCTGGTGTAGTCAGTGGGCTCCGGCTTCTTCTCAGCCACTGGGGGAAGAACATCCTTCTCTGAAGAGACCCTTGCCTGGGCTGAGACTGTGAAATGCACCCAACAAGCTTGAACCACGGGGCTCAGGAGGGCACGTCCTGTTCTTTCCTTCGAAGAGCAAAAGGCCACGTGGAAACAGGCCCGTCTGAGTCATCACCTCGTCCTCACGTGAGCTCCTGCCCCCTAACCCTCCCAGCCCTCAGACCCCCACCCCAGCTCAGTCCTTCCCTGGAGTTTGTACAGATACGGAATGAATGTGAGCCAAATTGACCTCAAAAGCCAGAAAAGCTCTATTTTGGAGAAGAAAAAGAAAACGGGCAATCACTACTCCTTGTTTCAGTCCATGAAAACCCAAGTGACAGGACTGAGCATTATTTGAGAAAAAGGTTATCACTAAAAGCAGGATGCATTGGGGGCTAATCAATTAAGTGAGCAAAAGACCAGAAGAAATCAAATGCACACCCATAAAACAGGAAGACTTGGTAGCAGACTTAACTCCAAACACCCTGATATGTGGCTGAAGAACCCAGAAGGTTAGCATCTTTTCGCCCTGGGCGAAGACAGGAGGGCACGGCCACGGCACCGGCCGCGGTCCTGATGCTGGGCTCCGTCTAGGCTCCTTGGTCGCTCGCCAGCTGTGCAGTCCTGAGCAGCGTCACGTACGTCCTTTGTGTTCCCCCAGTGCTGACTGAGATTTGCCCAGAAGTCTCCACTTCAGCTCTAACGATGCCAGTGTGAAGTTTCAGTGATTTACGGGCCTTTTTGCATGTGTCATGAGAGTGATGCCCAAGCAAGGGAAGCAGGTACAGAAGCCGGATCCCTCAAGGAGCAGGACCGGCCCCGCCCATCAGGACTCCCTTAGGAGATGCTTTGTGTGCCTGAGGTTCAGAGAAGCACAGTCCACCAACGCAGCATTCAGCTGGCAAGAAATGGAAACTGGTATTAAGTTAATAAACGGCCTCAGGTAAACAATTAGCCTTTGGGGAGGGAACTGGTAATACACTCGTCAGAAAAAGTACTTATCCGTCATGATGAGGTTGAGTGCCAAGTAATAGAGACCCAAAAGTTAAAATTAAAATAATCGAAAAGAAAGAAAGAAAAGAAAAGAAGTGCAGCACTGACTAACCCAGACTGGCACGTATGGTGGATATAGGTAGGAATCCACCCCTTTCCAGATTCTGCTTTACCGTCGCTGGGGGGGGGGGCCCTCCTCTCCTGGTTCAAAATGGCTGTAGGCGCTCCGACCCTTGGATCCGTGCTCCACGCAGCAGGCTGGGGGAGGGAAGGAAAAAAGCCATACTCCTTCCCTTTCAAAGAGGCTGAGGAGAAGTCTCACGCAACACGTAACTTCTGCTTGCATTTCATGAGGAAAACTTGGTCCCAGGCCCACACACTTGTGAGGACTGGGAAATACTGCAGCCCTGTTCCCAGCCCCAAATTATGATTCTGTTAATTTTTTTAAAAAAGAGAAGTGGGTGTTTAAAGAGTTAATTTCAGCCCCCTTCTCAGAACAAACCCCTGAACAGGTGACCGTTGTCTTTCACAGCCTTCTTAGGGGGATATGACAATGGCTTTATCCTCATCTGAAGGAGAGCCTTTAAGGGACTTAGGAGGACGCATAGAAGTGTGTCTGTTAGGAAGATCTCTGCGGCAAAGACGTTTGGTAAATCAGAGACCGCATGCCACGGTGTGACAGTGCGGTGACTGGCCACGCTAACGAGACTTCACATTCATAAAATTCCAGCTAATAAGAAGACTCAGGGAGGAGACTGGACTGTTATCACATTGGCTGCAGGAAAGTCGCTCACCAGGAGTCGTCAGCGTGCCGCCCGTTAGGGTGCCATCTGCAGAAGCAGGGCCGTCCTCCGTGCGCTCCGAGCGTGGGCCTCCGGAGCCGAGCACAGCCTGCCCTGCAGAGGCTCCGGCCCACGGGGCGACTGACGGTCACACGGCGCAGCGGCCGGGCGCACCCACGCGGCGCCTCCAGCACCTTCACAGCGGCCTGGGCGGGGAGGCAGTGTGCGGACTCAGTGGGGAGGCGCGTGGGGATGGGGGCGCAGGGGTGCCGTGCGGAGGAGGGAGGGCACAAAGCCAGTGAGGGGTGGCAGAGGGCAGACCTCCAGCCCCAGCCCGCCCCGTCTGCTCCCGCTGTGGCCTCACCCTCTGGCCTCACCGCCTGCTGGCCGGGCTTGGACCGGAGCTGCGCCGGGACCCCTGGAACGTCTAGCTGGGACTGGGGTCGCTGCTCCACAGCGTTTGCCAGCTTCCGGGATGCAAACACTCCCAGCGGGGTGGGCTTCATGCTGCCAGCCTGCGTCCCTGAGCATGGGGCTGGGCAGAGGCGCCTGGTGCGGGGTGCCCCCTTCTCTCCCAGTTTCCATCAGCCGGGCCTGGTGGGCCGGGCGCCGAGAGCAGTCAGTTCTCCAGAGCTACCTTCTTTCTGGCCCCGCCTCCCAGAGCTGCAGGTCGAGTCAGTGCGCAGTCTGCCTTCCAGGCTGTCACCAAACACCCGCCGGGGCGTCACATGGGGTGCCCCCCGAGGGCCCCGACCGCCAGGAGACGACACCTGCGCAGGTGAGCCTCGGCAGCCTTCCCTTTGGGATGGGACGCAGGACTCCGTGAGCACAGCCCCGCGTGCCAGGGCCCCTGGCAAGACGAGCGTGGGTTTTGTTCATGCTACGTGTCCATCCTGGGTTGGGGGACTCTGCTCCACATCATTGTTTTCTGGGGAGCTGGTCAGCAGGGCTCCCCTGAAATGTCTCAGGGACCATGGCTCACGTGAGGAGAAGGGGGGTTCACAGCAGCCCCACAGGCCAGAAGGGGCACCTGCCACGTCATCACATGTCACTGGCCAAGCCTGGTTGCACAGCCACACCTGACTTCAAGGAGACAGAGCAGAACCGAGGGAATGACCAAGGGCGGGACTGGCCACCGCACACACCGAGCTGCTAGACCGGCCCGATTCGGCCAGGGAGTACAACAGAGGATGGAGGTGAAGCTTTGTTTACGGAAGTCATTTCCGGAGAAACATCTGCCACCGCAGCCGCCGCCCCTGCCCCGAGCTACACAGTTATCCCAGCGCTGCATCAGATACTCCACGAGATCCGGACCAGAGACACAAAGACGGTGAAAACAAACAGGACTTCTCAGCTGTTGCTGTCAGGCCAGGCTCCCAGGCAGGCTGAGCAGACTTCGCCAGATCATTTTAAAGTTTTCCATCCAGGCAGAGTCACCACTAAGGTTGTAGGAGCTTAATTCAGATGAAGAAATATCCACCGATCCACCCCCTGCCCCCAGTGCCTGGCGAGTCCCTGCGTCCCCTGGGGAGCACATCAGCTCGGGGTAAATCGCCGACTACCGGCCTTGATGTGATATCACCTTAGTGGGCGGCTCATCTGAGTTAACCAGCCGTTTAATACAAGAAGACAGAAAAAGAGTTAAACCCTTCCTTCAGTAACATTTCATCAGGTACCAAGGGCTGGCCAGCCAGTGCCAGCATTGCAGGCGTTGTGAAATAGACATGCTGCAAGGATCAGCAAGGCTGAATTCCATTCCTCAAAAGCATATGGTTTGGGGCTTCCCTGGTGGCGCAGCGGTTGAGAGTCCGCCTGCCGATGCAGGGGACACGGGTTCGTGCTCACACACACACACACACACACACACACACACACACACAAAGCATATCGTTTGTGGAACAAGACGTAACTACTCAAGCAACATAAGGAAAGTGTAAGAGAGGAGAAAGAGGGATCTTGAGGGTGGCGGCTGAGTATGGAAGTACATAGTTCAAAATTCAAAGTAAAAATCCATTCTGTATGAAGTACTGCCCTTATTCACTGTAAATCTTACTTATTCTTTTAATGGTGGACAGTGAGACGATCCTCTCAGCCTCAGCTCTGTTCCAGCCACACTTCCTCTCCCTGCATGCTTCCAGTGTTCTGATTCTCTTACGTCTCCTTTCAGAGGTATTTCGTGGATGTGTAACATGTGCAAGCAAATGAACATATTTTTATTCTTTTCTTCATCTTTATACACAAGTGATGGCATATTATGATACGTTATGTCTGGCCTGAGTTTTCATTTCAAAGCCGAGCCGTGCCAGGATCCGTAAAGAGACCCTTCGTTTTCCTTCCTGATGACATGGATTAATTCTCTACTGTTGACTCAGCTTCTTCCCAATATTGTGAAATAACAAAACACGAACAGGCCACACAGGGTGCCTGGAGGACACATTTCTAAGAGTGAAGCCACTGTTAGAAGTTTACAGGCATTCTTCATTTTAAAGTCCGTTGCCCAGTTGCCCTCCATAGAGGTTGTACTGATTTACGCGCCCACCAGATTGTAGGAGCATTCTGCTTCCTCTGCACCCTTCTCGGCACCTTTCCAGTTTGAGGGGTGAAGTGATTCTAGCCTGTAGTCAGTATTTCTCCGAGTGAGGCTTAGCATGTCTTCAAATGTGGAAGAAACATTTATGTTTCCTTGTCTGTGACTTAACTACTTGTGGACTCTGAACATTTCCCATTGAGCTGGAAATCTTTTTTATTGATTTGTAAGAGCTCTTTATATCTTAAGGAAATTAACTTTTTTCTGATAAAAGTTGCAAGTGTTGCGCCCAGTTGGGCCTCTGTCTTTTCATTTTCTTTGTGGGTGGGGAGCTTTTTTCACAGATGTTATATATTTGTAAAGTCAGGGTGATCAGTCTTTTACCAATGTTTGTCAGTTACAAAGCCCTTCTTAACTTGATATTATCCTTAAAAAATTCCTGTGGTTTTTTCTGTTAGTTCTATGATTTTATTTATTATGTATAAAATTTTTATCTACTTAGAATCTAACCGGGTTAAGGGTGGGACCATTGGCTACCCAGTTATTTCAACACTGGTTATTTAACACTAGTTAAATGATCCATCTTTCACTTATTTAAAATGTCATCTTTATCACATACTAAATTCCTATATGTATTTTGGGTCTATGTCTAGACTCTCATAGCTGTCAGGGATCTGCCAATTTAGGTACTAAGGCTACAGTGTTCAGTTACTGTGTCTTTGTGGTATGTTTGGCTATCTACTAGGACTTACCACCCTTTTCGGTTTTTTTGAATAATATTCGTAGCTAGTCTTAGGTGTTTATTTTTTCATATGAATCCACGTATGTTATTTCTCCCCCCCCCACCAAAAGAATCCTTTAGTGTTTTATTGCAATCACGTTAAACGTATAGATTAACTTAGAAAGTGCATCTCTGTGATTTACACATCGTCTTATTTAAAGCAACGCACTTTACTTTTCATTTGTTCAAGCTCACTTCACGGCCTCAGGAGCAGTTAAAGTTTTCTTGTAGATTATTTTCACGTGTTTTATCGTTCTTGTTGCTCTACCGAATGGGGCAGCTTCTTCAGTGTTCCTTTTAATAGTTGTGTGTTCTGCTTCTAGGTGGTGAGGTTGGTGGATAGTCATGCCAGATCTTCTTCAAAACAATGATACTTGTGCCATATTTTTTTCTTGCGTTTCCTGAGCTCTTCTTAGTTTTAGAGATGTTCCACAGAGTTGCCCAAACGACAGCCTTCCCTCTCTAGCTGCGGATTTCTGCAGCCCTGTCCAGATTGTGTTAATCTCTGTTGTGGATCTGACCAGAAGCTGTGGCTGCCCTGAAAGCTTCAGTGACATCAGTTCCTTTGTGCCTCTGAGGCCCGGACAGTGTGACTCAGGTGTTACTCTCACTCTGTAAGGCCTCTGCCCTGGGGAGGGGTTGGGGGAGGGCCGGTGCCGCTGTCCGCTTAACCGCCTTTAAAGAAGGGACTGGACGTGCCGCCCAGAATGCGTCCTGACACTGACCGCAGCTTGCACTTCACTCCGCAGGCCCTGCCCTCGGCCTGCGCTCCCCGATCGCAGCGCCCGGCCCGGCGGACCCCCGCTGGCCGCTGCCCGACTCCCACCCGAGCACCCTCTCGGCGGCTCCCGCGAAGCTGCGCGGTCTTCCGAGGCACGACGCACAGGCGCCCCCCGTCAGGTCTACGTCTTCAAGAAACAGGAGCATCTCCTCCGCACCTCCCTTTGGTCCTCCCGGGCGCACCCGCTGGGCAGGTGCTGCCGTGCGCCAGCGTCCCCGAGCTTCCCGATTTCAGCCTGAGAGCTCGCACGGCTTCGACTTCTTCACGCCCAGTGTGCCCTGGTTCCAGCCCATTTTGGGGTGAGGTCGATTATCTCTGAGTGCACTCCACGCTCTCAAAAACCCAGCCTTCGTTCACTCTCCACCCCGCGTTCGTCAAACCGCATCACGCGCCCCAGAAGGGCTTTCCATGCACCGGGCTCCGCACGGGCAGCGCCCCTGAAGCTCCCAAGGGCAAGGCTGGCTGCGCATCACTCCCCTTCATTGTGGTGCTTTGTCCTTTGCCCTTTACTTGTTTATTTAAGGAAGGCAGTGACAAAGACTGATCAGATACAGCCTGAAAGGGCAAAGCCACCTCAAAGGGCTCATTCAGTCCATGTTTTTAAGCACTGCCTGACCTGGTAGAGGGGACTCCCTTCTGCCCTCCCTGGAGAACTCAGAGCATCTGTAGCCACGTGTGTCTGAGATCCCAGGACCCATGGAAGGCACTTTAGGACCAGGGTCACGGTTTACATGGTGGCAAATACGGGGGAGAAGAAATGAGCTCGCAAAGTCTGTTTAGTTTGCAGAAACAGGTCTGGCCTCCTTCGGGATGAAACGCCAGATCTAAAATCATCTCTGAAAAAACCTGTTTTTTTCCTTTAAAACGAAAATGATGTGTTTTTCAATAGCTAGGTTATTAGAGGCATCTTTGTAAAGAAGTTGTTCTCTCACCAAAATGATCTGCAGTCTTCTGAAGACCCCGAAAGGGACATGAGTACAGATGTTCGGGAAGGTCTTTCCCTGAAATGCTGTGAGAGCCAGGGTCTGGGGACAGGAGGCACATGCGTGGCTCTGCAGGTTTCCGGCTCTGGGCAGAGACAGAGCCCCCGGGGACGAGAGCCCTGAGGTCGATCCGAGCACCTCCACCCGAGGAAGCCGCCCAGCGACGCCCAGACCCCCAGCGGCCTTGGAAGGCAAGACCCTGCCTGGGACATTCTGACGTTTCTGCGTCTGTCCGTGGAGCATGACCGGGAGGGAATTAAATATACACCAGGTTGGAACTAACTGCTTGACAGGGATCGAGAGCCTGTTTGCACAAAATGGACAGACAGTTGTTCAAAGGAACAGATGTCACCAAAACGTGTGGACCGTTACTCAATGTGCAATTCCTCAGGTGGCCATCCGGTACAGGAAGAGATGGGAACTTAGAGGATGTGATGAAGGGACGATGCCAGGTGCCCTCGGAGGACTGTTCTGGGAGGGGCAGCACAGCCAGCTGCTCACGAGCGCACTTCAGTCACGTCTTTCCCTCCCCCCCGCCCTGACTCTGCGTGGAGGCCCTGTTTTCTTCTCCCGTTATCTGGGCTACCGCCTTCAGGTTTGGGGTTTGGGACCCACACTGAGCTGCACTCCCTGACGAAGGCTGGTCCTACCACTGGCTCTTAGACTGTTGGATTCTTGAGGACTCCTGTCTTCAAATAGAAGACATGTCCTTAAATCCCAGTGACTACACACAGCTGAATCTCGCTGGCTTCCTTATCAGCCTCTCCACCCAGGAACAACTAACCCAGATCAACACATCAGCCAAGGCAACCAAGGTCAATTTGGATTTGGATTACAAACGGCGATCATCTAAGAGAGGAGGTGATGGCCTCCGAAGACATACATACTCCTCACGTGAGGATGAGCGAGCTACGCAAGCCCACCCGAGCGGTTGGTCCTCCGTCAGGTAAGCAGGAACGCGTGCTTCCTAGCTCTGCTGGGAACTGGGCACTCGGTCAGGAAGGGTTGGGAAGGTCCCACGAAACGCTTGCTTCCGTAAGGCAGTCGTGTGTTCGTGGCGGACGGGGATTTCACCTCCGGAATTCGTGGATTGTTACTGCCATTTTCTACGCCTTGAAATCTCATAATTTTTCCGATGAGGAGACCTAGATTCAGAAGGGACTAGGTCAGATTTGTTGCATTTTTGTGTCATGATTGAAAATAGGTGGGGAGGTGCTGAAAAATAAACAGTAAAAGAATTGTTAAAATTAGGAAAATTAGGGTCTTAAGAAAAGTTATGAGTTGAATTCAGCTAGTTTTAGAAAGTATCTCAATGTAGAGTGAAAAGCTTGAATTAACCTGGGTTTGGGGATCTGGGAAAGAATAAGGAGATGGATGAGAGGAACTGTGCCTTGGTGGCCGGGCGTCTGTGGGTGGCCGACACCGCCTTGGGCAATGCGCAAAGCAGACCTGGAAGGACAGGGGACGGGGTTGCAGATCCAACCCAACTGGTGGCTTTTTCCTGAAAAAGTGGATGCTGCGGGCACGGGGAGGGGTTGGTCTCCAAGGTGTGCCTCAGGGCTCCTCTGGTGCCATCCGGTTGGAGGGGTGTGAAGACGAGGTACCCCCCGCGCGTGCGCGCACGCACACACACACACACACACACACACACACACACACGGGCTGTGCCCAGGCTCTGGCAGGAGGTGAGGAGTCTCACAGCCCCCCCAGTGCAGCCCCCAGCCCGGTGTCCCCATGTCAGGAGCACAGGGGCAGAGCAGGTACATCTCTGGGAGCTCAGACCACGGCTGACTTTTCCAAAAGGGGAGAGTAAAACCTCCTATGTCTTGAGAACCATTTATCATTTTTCTAGTTCTGTGAATTCCTGTTCAGTTGATAAAATATTATTTTGAAGTATGAAGCAATTGTTTTCTGATGAAAGTGATCATTGCCAGGACACTCAAGGTTGCAGCAAAACTGGTACTTTTTTTCACACATCGTTGCGGGCGTGAACATTTTCAATAGGGAATTTTGCCTGTATGTTTTAAGAGTCACCAAAATGACTATCACCAAAATAACCTTTGATCCACTAATTCCACTCTCAGGAATTTTTCCGAAGGAAAAAAACGCTAAATAACACACATGAAAATATACATGATAAATCCATTTGTAATAGACAAAAATTGGTCAAAAGGCAAAATAGGAAAATGATTTGATAAATTGTGATGTATAAATCTGTTGGAATTTCTTGCAACAATTTGACAATATGGAAATTGTCAAATTCCATATTTGTAAAGTGACCAATACAAGGTATGGATATGGATTATTCACTGGATCACATGTGTAAGGAAAGTAATTGATGCAAAAAGAAAAACTGAAGGGAATAAACCTCTTTCCTCAGCTTATACTTAGATGTAATGATATCTTATTGTAATTTCTGAGAGATATAAGTTTGTATTTGGCCCCTTATTTTATACTTTGTGTTTATCCCACCCTGTGGTAGGCATTATTCTAAATGTCCCCCCCAGATTCCTCCCTGCGTTGAACACAGCCTGTATAGCTGTGAGTGGAGTAGGTTACGTGTACAAGACCCTCATCTGACCCTGAGAAGGGAGGCTCACGGGCCCAGGAGCTAAGGGAATCACAGCCAACACACAGAAAGCAGCAGGGCTGCAGTCCTGGAACCTCAGGGCACTCAGTTCTCCCAACAAGCAGGGAGCTTGGAAAAGGGCCCCAGCCTCACATGCAGTGGCAGCCCCAGCCAACAGCATGGTTTCAGCCTGCTGAGACCTCAAGCAGAGGACCCCGCTAGCCCACATCCAGACTCCTGGCCCAGAGAACCTGGGAGACGGTGTGTGTTTTAAGGGGCTAAGTTTGGGGTAATGTGTTGTGCAGCTTTATGGTAATAATGCACACCTGTTTTATGTTTCCTTTTATTTTCGTACTTGGATTGCTTTAGATTTATTGTATATTTTTTCTGATTCTATTTTCTCCCTCTACTAATGTGGTAGTTACCAATTCTGTTCTTTTCGTAGCTATCATAGTTATTAACACAGGAATAATTAATGCATCATTGTCTGAATTAGTCAATAGCTTTACCCACTGCTGGTGCCTCTAGAACTCAGAACACGTTAACTGCCTCCCTTTCATCCTGACTTGTACACCATTGCTGCCAATGGTTTGAATCCTGCCTCTATTCTTTTCTTTTTAAAGTCAGACATAATTACTAATGCCTTAATATCATCAGTGTTTATTTGGGTTTCTCCACTTATTTACCACACTTTGTGTTCTCTAGCCCATCTTTTATTTCAGACTGGTTCCTTCTGTGTGACATCAAACACTTATTTAATGTTTTTCTAAAAGTGCCTTTATTTTCCCTCTGCACTCAAAAGATAGCTTTGCTGGGTATAGTATTTGAGGTTGTTGGTTGTTTACTGTCAGCACATGGAACATAGAACTCCAATTTCCCGGTATCTGTTGTTGCCAGTGAGTTAGCTGGCAGTCACTCCTTTGAACATAGCGTGTCCTGTCTCAGTGAGTGCTTTTAAGACATTTTCTTGTTTTTCTTGCCCCCTTGTTTTGTTATGCTGTATCTAGGTATGGATTTCTCTGTACTTGTTATGCTTTGCATCATGGGATTCTTTCATCTGCAGGGTGGTATCTTCTGTCAGTTCTGGAAAATCTCAGCTATTATATCTTCAGATTCATCCTGACCCAGTCTTATTCTCTGTTTTCCCTCTGAGATTGTAGATTTTATATATATATATATATATATATATATATATATATTTATATCTCATCCTAAATGAGAGCCTCTTTGGCTTTTAATTTTTCTTTAAAATTTTCTATCTCTTTGTTTCTCTGTGCTGCAGTCCAAATAATGTCTTCAGATCTATGTTGCAGTTCACTAATTCTTTCTTACCCAAGCCTAGTTGGCTTCTAAACCTGTCAATTAAGTTTTTTATTTCAATTGCTGTATTTTCTTGTAGAAGTTCTGTTTGGTTGTTTTCCAATCTTCATGGCACCTGCCTTTTTACTCATATTTTTATATCTTTTATTTATTCAAGCATTAAAAATATGTATCTTTCTCTACTTAATGATAAGGTCTCAATGAACCCATAATAAGTTGAAAATATCGTAAGCTGAAAATGCATTTAATACACCTAACCTACCGAACATCATATCTTAGCATAGCCCACCTTAAACATGCTCGGAACACTTAACATTAGCCTAATACTGGGCAAATCATCTACACAAAGTGTCTTTTATAGTCAGCTGTTGAATATCTCATGTAATTTATTGAGTCCTGGGCTGAAAGCCAAAAAGAGAGTGGTTGTGTGGGTGCAGGTGGCTGTAAGTGTGTTGGTTTTTACACTTACGACCGCGGGGCTGACTGGGAGCTGTGGCTCCTCCTGCTGCAGCTCCAGGAGAGAGGCCCACACGGCACATCGCTACTCCAGGAAAAGAGCAAAATCCAAAATTTGAAGTACAGTTTCTACTGAATGTATCGCTTTCACAGCATAGTAAAGTCACAAAATCAAAAGTCAAACCGTCATAAATTGTTGACTGTCTGTACTTTATTTTCTGAGTTTAATAATTTCAACATCCTCTTCAACTCTGGTACCATAATTTTTCCATTTGATTCTCTTTCAGAATTTTCATTTCTCCGCTGAAATTCCTCATCTGTTCATGCATGTTGTTTACCTTTTCTACTAGTGTCTTTGAAGTATTCATCATAGTTATTTAAATTCTCAGTGTCTGATAGTCCTGACATTTGGGTCATATTTGCAATCTGGTTCTGTTGATTTGTTTCCTAACAGTGAGTATGTATTCTTCCTTCCTTCCTTCCTTTGCTTCCTTCCTTCCCCTCCTCCCTCCCTCCCTCCCACCCTCCCTTCCTTCCTTCCTTCCCTTTTTCTTTCCTTTGTATTGTCTTGATGTTTTGGTTGAAAACGAGACAGTGTGTGTGGAACAATACTGAGTTAATACTATTTACGCCTGGAAAAGAACACACCCCTTCTTTTGCTCGACCATTAATGTGAGGGTTGAGTCAATGTAGCCAAGAGTTGAGTTTGAGGTTTGTTGTTGCTATGGTTGCCTCCAGTGTACCCTCAGCTTCACGTTCCTCTAGTTTTACGGGAGGTTTGTGGCCAGAGAACTTTCCTCAGTGCCCTCTCTCTTCTCAGTCACGCCTCTCATTTTCACTCACGCCTCTGCATGGATCTCTTTCACACACTTGCGCCTCCCCAGTGACAGACTGCCATGCTTGTTACGTGGTGCCTGCTAGCCTGAGTGGGGAACCAAGGGCCTTCTCTGTTGTCCTGGTGCAGACTCAGTCTTGAGTGGGCACTGCATCTCCAGGTCTTGGGAGGGGAGCTTTCTCAGTAATCCTTTCTCTCTGGGAAGTAGACAGTTTCTAATGGTTCAGACCCAGGATGGCTTCCTGCCCCTCACCCAGGGGTAGAGAGTCTTCCTTTTCCCTCCCTCCGCCCCCATGGGTTTTTGTCTCCCAGTGGGAGTGGCAGGGTTTGCTCTGCTTCCCCCACACCCGCCGAGAATTGCAGCTCTTGTCTGTAGTGGGGAAGGCTCCAGGTGGGGCTCTGTGCCCTCCTCCACCCCACCCCACAAGGGGTTCTGTCTGGCTCCCTCCCCTCCCCTCAGTATTCCTCACGAGAACCCAGTGAAGGTATATGGAGAAGAGGCCTGGGCAGGGGCATGTCCCCTGTGTCCATGACTCCCGTGGGTTTTATACTCTTGCATTAACCCACACTCAGCCTCGGGCACCTTGGTTAAAACCTCAGCTGAATTCTTCTCACCTGTCTCACCCCTGGGGAGCCCCGTCTTCTTTCTGTGCTCTGAAACCATGTGAGTTGAAGCTCACATCTCATCTCTTCTAGGAGACGCCTGACCTTCCTTACATTTCAGGCCAGTTAGTTGACCTGCAAGCTTAGCGCTCTGATGGGCTGAACAAAAGTCACATTTGTAATTTGGGCTTTTTCTTGCTGTTAGGGTAGGAGTAGCCCCCTTTCCAACCCTCCTTCCTGCATCTGCTACTGAACTTCAGCAAGTGTTTTTGCCACAGTGTGTTTAGCCAGTCCATTCTCTTCCCAGTCTTTTGCCATTTCAAATGCCTTTGTGGGAAATAACATCATTTTTCACACTTCTGAGCATCTCTGAGGAAGTTCCTGGCAGTGGAATTTCTAGGTCAAAGGGAAGACACACCTGTATTGTTCCTAATTATTGCCGTGTTGCCTTCTGTGAAGTGGAGGGAGTTTTCACTCACACCAGCTCTCATCAATGCCCGATGTCACGCTTTTTAATCTCTGCCTGCCTCAGAAGTGAAAAAGGGTTTCTGTGTAGTTTCAACTTGTTTTTCTCTTATTATAGTAAAGTTGAACTTCTTTTCATGTATTAAAGCTATTTGCATACTGAACTGTATCCTTAAAACTGGTTAACCTAGTAAATTACATGTTTCTTACCACAATAAAAAGCTATTTCCGTTCTTTTCTATAAATGAAATATTCGTATTTTACCTTTGAAGTCAATGTGTTTGTCTTTATTCTAATAGGTTTTACTTGATTCTTCTAGATTTCTAAGTAGACACTCACATTTTCTGCAAATAAGGGTAACATTGCATCTCCTTAAATCACACTGAGGAGAGGAGACATCCTGTCTTCTCTTCGATTCCACCAGGACACTTTTATTCTTCTCACCATGGACTTCATGGTCTGATGCAGTCAGTCATTATTAGAAGAAATCTACTTCTGTTCCTAGTTTCCTGAAAGCATCTTTTAATCGAGAAACATTTTGTTTTCCTCAAAAAAATGTGGCCGAAATTAAGATCAGTATTGCATTTAATTTACGAATCAGTTTCAGGAGAACTACAGTTACATCAGTTGCTAGCATTTAATCCTAAGCGTAAATGGATTCAGTATTTCCCACCACTCCTTGTATATTAGGACATCTCTATCCTTGAGTTATTAGCTGGAGTCTTCTTTTCGTGAGCTAATCTGTGTATCTGAGGAATTTTTTAGGAACAAGTGTAGTGGTGGAATTCTGGAATTCTTGAGTATGACTATCTTTCTGTTACCGTCACAAAAGAACAGTAACTCAGCCAGACCAAGAATTCTCGATTCCCAACCATCAAACGTCAGAGCCCTGTAGTAACTGCTCTCTTGCATCTACGTTGAAACCAGCCTGATGGCTGTTTTCTCTGAATATTTTATAAATACCTCCTTGAATGAATATAGTGGTTTTTATGCTGGGAATTAAATATTTTACTCGGGTGTATCTAGTTGCGAGTATTCCTTTTATTTGTTTACTTGGAGTAGGATATATCATTTAAAACTACAGATTCAGGTCTTCAGCTCGGAAACGTTTTCCCAAATTAGCTTTGACTCATATCTCTTTCACGTACTCCGTCCTCTGCCTCAGAAGTGCCAGTTGCTCGTGGGTTTAACCTCTGTGCTGCGCATCCTGGACCCATTGCCCTTTCGCCGATTTCACTCCTTTATCCGTTCCCTTTACTTTCATCCCCACATTGCTGATCCAGTGCGCTACAGCTTCATCTCTGCCTTCTGTATTCCAACACTGTTGGAAATTTAGCCGTGACAATGTTCCTTTCACGGCATTCTTTCCATAACTGTGATAGTAGATTAGCTACTATCTAATCTAGCGGCTATCTCATCATCTCCTCTTTAGCTCAAGTTCACAGACTTCACGTTGTCGTCATATGTCGTGGAGAATGCAAGGCGAGTGTATGAGATTTCCTGAAGTTAATCTCGTTCAAAACTATGCTAGTCTTCTCCCTCGACTGTTAGGCTTATCCCTTCTGTGCAGGTACGTATTCCACAGATGTCACAGGGAGATTTTGCTCGACCTTGTTTTCTGCACACGTGCATGCACCTCGGGAGAGGTTCGCATCAGCCTGGTACCTGCCCTGCAGGTTATCCTCAGATGCCCTCCTCCCTCACCTGCATGCTTCTCAAAAAGCCCCGTTCTCCGCCCTCAAGCTGGTAAACCGTTTGATTAAAAGTTGTATCGCTTGCTTGGTGACCTAACGCTTGTGGGGAGAGGGAGGTGCTGGGAGGCGGGAAGCCGTGCCCAGAAGCCGCTCGTTTTCAGAGCAGCTTTGTGGCTGTCCAGCCGCCGCTCGGCACAGAAGGGAGCCGGGTTTAGGTTCTCTACTCGTGTTCCCATGTCTTGCTTGCGGCAGGATTTTCGTATTTTCTAGGAAGAGCCTCTGCATCGGAAAGAATAGAAACTGGAAAAGGTGCCCCACCCATGCTTCCTCTTCGATGGGGCCGCTTTGCTCCTGGGCCCTCTGGCCGGGGTGTGTCAGACGCTCCCGATTCGTAGTAGAGAACAGTTCCAGGTGGGAGTTCAGCATCTGTGCCTCAAACTATGAGATTTTTAGTGTAATTTAGCCCAAATTCTTCCTGCTTACGTTCCATGGTCTTGCATCTTTTCCCTTTTCTAAGAAAAGTGTTTGCTGTTCATTGTACCAATAGCTCTGTGAGAGGTAAAAGGTTTGGTTCCGGGACTGCTGCTTCCTCTTACGACAGGCCAGCGTGAAGCAGACCACCTTCACGCTATGTCCTGCTAGATGCTCTTCCCATCAAGAGCATCGAGGAGAACATAATGAAATTGTTTTAAAGTACGCTTGAAGGCATGGAGAGCTGTCAGGCAGCCTAGGCACGAGGGCCAGGGTCCTGAGAGACAGGAGGCTCCAGAGGGGAGCTCCCCATTCTGCACGGCCTCAGCTCCAAGGCCTTTCCCGATCAACAAGCACCACCGGCCAAGAAATGGGAAATCTTTGCAGATATTAGCGGCCAAGGGGCTGAGGATCTGGGGAGGGCTTCTGGAAGTTTCATGGCTTTAGAGAGACTCCCCGTGGGGCTCAGAGTGACCAAGGCAGTTGTGGCTGGAGGAACCCAGAGCCCAGGGGGAGGGAAGTATAAGAAGTGGGGGCTCTTTTTATCCTGCAGTGTTTGCTGACTCTTAGCCACTAAGGGTGGGAGACCCAGAAGTTGTGTGGATGGAGGCCCCTGAGCGGTGTCGTCTCAGAGTGTTTGGGAGACACGCTGGAGCTCGGAGCCCACTGAGGGGGAGAAATGTAAACACTCCAGGTCAGCTTTCTCTGGGGGAGCTCAGGGGACCCCAAACAGGCTTCCACTCTGCTTGGGGACTCTGAGGTGGGCAGCCTGAAGAACAAACCTGAGGGTGAGGGCTCCCCTTCCGTCATCCAGCCGCACACGAGCTCAGACAGACAGGAAGGCAGTTCTACCCACTGGTCACCCCGGTGGCAGGCCACTTCTAGGCTGCCGCCTGCGTTCCTGCCACCCACCCAGAGAGCCTCACTTCGTGGATCTGCCTTGACCATTGTAGGTCGTTTGTTGAAAGTGAAGCACGTTCTCGGGATGATTAGGGTTTTCTAAGAGCATCCCAGAGTCAGCAGCGTGGAGCTGAGCTAGAACGCCCACGAGATGGGCAGCCCCACGGCGCTGCTGAAAGCAAGACCCTGTGGGGTCCTTCCGACGGCCTGGCGGACGCCCAAGTGAACGAGGAATCGGGAAACCTTAAGCTACAGAAGTACACCCCACGCAAGCTTCGAGAAGTTATCCACGAAGAGATTAAGAATTCTTGGCAGTCATTGGAAAGCCAGGTGACGCCTCGCTGCTCCCTCCAGGACAGAGATGTGGATGGCGTGGAGGCTGGAGATAAGCAAGGCCCTCCGGCAGGACCAGGACGGACGTGGCGCCTGGTTAAGAGCTGCGCCAGTTTTCCAGTCATGACACATAGCAGTTAAGAGCACGTGAACTGGCTCTTACCAGGGGGCTCGACCCTTGATATACGTCATCTCCTGCAGGGCCCTCGGTACCTGCACTGTGGGTGCCAGCGGTGCAGATGAGGAGACAAAAGCTCATAAAGACGCAGACACTGGCGTGAAGTCGAGAAGCTGGTGGGAAGCAGAGCGGGCTCTGGCAGCGCTCACGCTCCTTCCCCGTCGCTGCACCACCGGCCCTGCTCCACCGGGCGGGTTCGCGGCCCTGGGAGCGGCTGCCGGCGTGCGGAGAAGCAGAGGAATCCATACATCTGTTGGTTGTTGCAAAGTCCTGCGCTGAAAGAACCCTTCCCAGGTATTATAGGTACATGTTTGAATTGGGAAGAACTTAACTGAAAAGTGCAGTTAAGATTCACGTGCTAAGGTATATTTTTAAGTTAAAAAGGAAAGCCTCAAGAAAATACGCATGCCGTGATAGGATTTATACAAAATACCCAACTATTTATGTGCACGTCTGTGCCTGCAGAGGCCTCGGACTGGAGAGATACATCACTGCTCATCTCGCACAAGGTGTAAAGCGAGGCACTAAAAATGTCAACAGTTAGTGTAGGCAACTTATACAGTTTTCTATAGCCAGACGTGGGCACAGAGCAAAAGACCTAAAGATCTTTAGGTAGCTAGCTGGTAGAGAGATATAAAGAGACATATCTCTAAGGAATTGGCTCTCGTGATTATGGAGGCTGCGAGGTCCCACAGTCTGCGAGCCATTCCCTGTCCACGGGCAGAAGACTGACGTCTCAGCTCCAGTCGTCGGGCAGGAAAGGGGTACATTCTTCCTTCCTCTGCCTTTTGTTGTGGCCAAGCCCTCAGAGGACTGGATGACGCCCACCCACACTGGGAAGGGCGTGAGCTTCCCCGAGTCCCCAGTCAAATGCTAACCTCACCCGGAAACGCAGCCACAGATGCACCCGGTGCAGCCCACGTGCCGTCACGTTGACACATAACATTGGCCATCCCAGTAGGACCCTCCCAGCACACCCGCTGTGGGCTCAGGCCCTGCCCCAGACTCTTCTCCCTAGCTTCCTGCGGAGTCCACACCAGGCTCTTGTTCAGGGCTTCTAGCAAGATGGGTGTGTCTGAAGACTGTTCCCGAAACACCACGTGATGAATCCTTGTTGTGTCGGCGGCCAGGAATGTGATCGAGACGGGCAAGGGCTAAAGGGCTTTCAGTCTTGCTTCACGTTTCTGTATTTTTCCAGTTCTTCACAATGCTAATGCCTCGGAACGTTCCGAAGAGAGAGAAGAGGGTGCCGGTGTGCTGACTGAACTGACCGGGTGAGATACGCCCCGTGGAGTGGGTGCCCTTGGCCACACCTGGTCCTTGGGTGGAGATGCCTGCTGCGTGGGTACCTCCCAATCGCCATCTGCTACGAAGACTGCTCTGACTTTCTGGGTGCTTAGAGCTTGGAAAGACCAGGTAAAATTTCTAAAATCTGATAGAAAATGAAGAGAAGAATCATCTAGATCGGCACTTCTCCCACTGTAGTACACCCACATGATTCCTGGGCATCTCGTGGATCTGCAGATTCTGGGCCAGCGGATCTGGGGTGACTCCCAAGAGTCTGCCTTTTTAACGAGCTTCCAGGTGACGCCAAGGCCACTGGCCCACGGACCTCACTTTGAGTATCGAGGCACCAAAGAGAACACCAGTGTGTGATGTGTGAGGTCAAGAGAGCTACAGCCGCAAAGTTCCTTCAAGATGCCTGATTACCAATAATAGTGCAGTAAGAATTAGAGGAAACAGACACGGTGGGAAATGCCAAGTAAGTACTTTGAATGAACTCATGGGCAGCTGTCGTGGTGTGGAAAGGGCCACGGGTGGGGTTCTGATCACAGACCTGCCACCAAACAGCTGTGTTTTCTCGGGATGTCCATCAGCTTTCTCGTCTGAAGCGAGTGGGTTGGATTCCATGATCTCTAGAGCTTTGCGCAGCCCTGAAATTGCGACCCTTCTGACTGCGGTGGAAGGTTCCACGGCCGAGCTATCACCATACGTGCAGAGTAAGAACGGCCAGTCGACGTGAGGGCTGCGTGCCGGGGGTTCTGCTCGTGCGAAAGACGGCCGGACGCTGCAGGTTTGAATCTTCGTGTCTAACTGCTGTTTCCCCAAGGAAATCTGAAATGTCAGTTGTCTGCGCACCGGTTGTGAGCCTCAAGTGTCACGGTCCGGAGTGTCCTTGTCATGCAGGGTGAGGGGTCACATTGGTCAAAATCACGGGCTTGGGGGCTTCCCTGGTGGCGCAGTGGTTGAGAGTCCGCCTGCCGATGCAGGGGACGCGGGTTCGTGCCCCGGTCCGGGAAGATCCCACATGCCCTGGAGCGGCTGGGCCCGTGAGCCATGGCCACTGAGCCTGCGCGTCCAGAGCCTGTGCTCCGCAACGGGAGAGGCCACAGCAGTGAGAGGCCCGCGTACCGCAAAAAAAAAAATCACGGGCTTGGGGTTGTCGTTTGGCCTCCACATCCCTAAAAAGTTTCATCAGCTGCAAAGAAGTTGGGGGAGGTCTGTGTACTTCGTGGAATGACTGCAGTCATTCGGCTCGAGTGAAATGGTTCTCACCTGGGCCCTGGCAGCTCTGTCTGCTGTGCGCTTAAGTGGTGCATAATTTATCCCTTTCTGTCCAGGAGTGTGACTGAGGCGGGGCAGGTATGAGCCGTATAACCTCTTCTGTCCGGAGCTGCTCACCTAGAGTTACAGGGACTCCGACATCCAGCACCCACGCCGCCGCCTCGCAAGCGGTGGCCTGTAGGAGCAGCCCAAGCGGAAAGGTGGCTTCGTGGGAATAAACGGAGACACCACCCAAATGAAAGCAAGTCAGGTGTTTATTCGGAGCTCGCTGCGGCAGGGAGCGGGCCGCCATCACCTGAGTGTGGCGGAGACTGAGGGCAGGCAGAGAGGGAGAAATCACGGTGGAAAAGCGGGGGCTCCGGGTGCCCTGAGGGAGGCTGTTGTCCTGGGTGACCAGGGGCAGTTCGAGCCGGCGTCCCGTGTGATGGGTGAGGGGAGCGCCCCTGACTTTCTCTGGTTGGTCTGAGTTGGAAGCAGGACCGGAAGCTAGGGAAGCTGTCAGTTACTGATGAAGCCCTGGCCACTTGGCGCTGCTGCCGTGCGGGGTGTTGTTTGGCTCCCTGGATGGTTACCAGAGATAGTGGCCAACTTCCTACCCGGCTGACTTACAGGCAGAGGCTGGCTTACAGCGGCTGCCTCCTGGGCCGGCTGCCGTCCACAAGAGGTTCGTTTCCCGGGCAGCTTGCTGCAGGTTGTGGGTCAGAGTTCTACCTTTGTTTGTGGTCTGGCCATGACTGTATGTTCAGTCTCTCCATTTTTCAGTGTCGCTAATGAGGTGATATCTTCCCAAAGCTTGAAGGGAGTCAAGACGGTTCCCAATTCAGTGAAAGCGTTAAGATATCCTAAAAATCTTTTTAGACTGAGAGTACCCCTCAAATCCAGTCAAGCAGAGTGGGGCTATATTCCACTCTAATGGAAAGGAAGCTTCTCTAATGGGCTGTACGTCATCCCCATAACAAAAAGACAGAAGTCTGCAGAGGATCCAGACGCAGGAGAACAAAAGATGGGTGCAATGGCTCCAAGAGGGTCCAAAGGTAACAGAGCCAAAGAAGAGACATAACCGGGATCCCGGAGAGAGGGGAGGGCGCTCGAGGCCACCCAGCTCCCATTTTGCAGGTCCCACAATCTCCAAGCGAATTTTGAGTCATGATGTGACCTTTAAATGTAATTTAATTTTGGAGAGAGTGGACAGGAGTATCTGAGTTACTGAAAACAAACAACACACACTCACACAAATGACCGAAGTGGCTCCACGTTGTCACTGGGAGATTGGGCCGCCTTAGGGTGAAGGGATAAAGCCAGGTTTCCCATCACGGCCCCTTGGAAGCCCAGTCTTGGTGGCTTTGGGTCCAGGTCTTTGTAAATTCTTGAGGAAAGTGTTAGAGCCAGAACGATGCCGGGGAATATGGGAGGAGTTGTAAGAGAAAGGGAAAGCGGTGATTAAGGGGGGTGGTGGGACAGTTTGATTTATGGTTTATGAGTAGAGATTTAAAGAGCTAGATAGGATTTCACTGAATTGTACAAAGACTAATTATCAAGGCTAACGACAGAGATGAATGCCTGTAAATATCTTTCTGGGCGAACGCATCAAAGGTGATTAAACTCTGCTGGAATTAGGGACAATGGGACAGTGTTAAGAAAAGAAGAGAAAGTTCTTAAGATAGATGGGTTTTTTCTAAAACCACCATGTTCCCTTCATAATGCATCCTGCCTGCTGCAGTGATTCTTGGACATTTTGCCTCCTTTTGTTCCTGCAATGTTTTTCCTCACTGGTGAAAACGTACATGCCCGTTTGGGATTCACTGGGGACCAGGAGCTGATGAAGGAGGGAAGGCTCCTAAGGGTGCTTCTGTTTCTGAGACGCTGAGTAACTCAGTGTCTTAGACAACGTGTAAAATAAGAGGAGAGAACGAAAGACACTGTCTAAAGGAAGGGCAGGCAGGCTCAATACCCCGAGTAGTAAAGATTCGCTCAGGGCTCACTTAATTCTGGGGACTCCAGGGACGAACTGAGCAAACTCCACGTGGGCAAGTTTGTGCTTTGAGGGTCCTTCTTAGAGGCGAGAGCACAGCAGTTCTGGATAACGGGCAAGGCTGCAGAGATCCAGTTTTGCTATTATTCAGGCACTAGTTTGAATCTCAAGCATTATAAGGCCCAAAAGAAAGCATGGGGGCGAGGCCCCTCCACCCCCATCTCCGGCAGCATCGCTGACTAACGCCGTGTTCCTTCACAAACGGCGTCCCAGGAAGGATGCCACCCGCTAGCGCTGGCGATGAAGGTGAAGAGGTGGCTCCAGGAAAGTGGGGGCTTTCAACCAGACGGCACTTCCGTAAGTGACTTTGGTCCCGTGCCCACACAGTGAGAGCTCGAATGAGTGATCTCAGTTTGGGCCATACACAATTTACCGCTTGCTGTTGGGAATGCAGGGGTGTGTGAGCGTCAGGAAATGGAAAATCGGGGGATGTGCCCATCACAAATGTCCAGATCTGCTGTCACGCCTTTCCTTGAGGAGAAACATCGGAAAGATAAAGAATCCAGTCACCCAAGGTGTGCTAACACACTGTTCGTTGGATTTAATACGGTCTACGGTCAAGCCAGTGTAACTCTGCCTACCTCTCGGTTTGAGGATGAAGGTTTGCTTCCGCCACGTCCATATGCCTTAAATCCACCGTGTCCGCTGAGCCGTCCTTGAGACACGGAGAAGAGCTTCTGTAGCTCGTTTACTAGTGTCGCCCACAAGGTCATCATGCCCACCAGTCCCCAGATATGGACTCATTTGAAAGGTGCCCTGGGGATTCGACAACAACACGTGTTACTAGGCGACATTTTTAAGACACAGAATCAGAATGTTTCACAGAAAGTGCAGTTAACAGTCCTCTGGGTATAGATTAGTTTGGGCGCGTATTGTAATATATAATACGGGCGCACCGACAGTTCTTCTCAGGACAGCTATGAATTTGTCAGCTTTTTATTTACTGGGTTGTTTTTTATGATTTGGCACTTATTTAGTTCAGCAACTAGAATGAAACCTTCAAGGCAAGAATATATATTAATAATCACAATTAGGTCTAGAAAAAAGTAAAGCCAAGCGAAAACAAGTGGTTCCATCTCTAGAAGAAACTTTACTTCTTTGTTGTCAAGTTCGTGCAGAGTCATTAAGGGTTATGGATTGATTGTATGCAGCCTTCCCCACACTCTGTTTCTGTAGAAAATACAAGAGGGAAAGAAAGCTGGAGCCCCGCCACACAACCTACGAGGTGACACAACACAACCCACGATTGTTTCTTTGATATAAAAATTGACTGTCAGCTCAATACTGTTCTGACAAAGAGTTTGGGCTGGTTTTGCCTGACCACTCGCCAGAACCAGAATCTGAACATTGTTTTTTTACTTAGTGCCTAACATCTGAAAGCATTTTAATTTTTTAAATTGAAGAACAGTTGATTTGCAATGTTGTGTTAATCTCTGCTGTACAGCAAAGTGGCTCAGTTACATATACGTTCTTTTTTTGTATTCTTTTCCGTTATGGTTTATCCCAGGAGATTGGATATAGTTCCCCGTGCTTTACATTAGGACCTTGTTGTTTATCCATTCTAAATGTAGTAGTTTGCATCTACCAACCCCAGACTCCATGATATCGTAAAGCCAATTTGTAAGGAACCAAAGTCGGTGCTTCGTAATTTTATGACTACCTTCGGAATTGTCCGGCTGACGACAGCAGTCTTGCAGGTTTCCTTGGATGCCATGAGGCGCAGACAGAATGGCAGTCTTCCACGTTGTAAGAGGGTCTGGAAGCGACTTGTCTGGGTGCCCTGAAGAAGGCGGCTCTCTGGAACCCTGGCAGTCTCCTGCCTCCTGGAGAGGACTCAAGTCAGCCTGGAGAGGCCTCCTCCAGTCTGGCAGATGTGCAGGTGAAGATCGTGTGTGCTCGGTGGGGAGTCTTTCTGCCACTTCTGCGCCCGGTAAACTGTTTCAGTCACTTGCCAGTAAGAAGGCTTTAAAAAAAAAAAAAAATTAAGTAGCTATAAAGCAGTACTCAACACCGTAAGTATGTGGTACCCAAAGGCCCTTGGGAGAGGGACTGCGATGGGTGTGGCCAGTGTTTCCTCTTTGAGGAATATCTGAAAGCTCTCTTAGCACTTGTCTGGAGGAGCCCGGAGGTGTGGCCTCGCTGGGCTCTCAGGTCAACTCTGCCGAAAGAAAAGGAGCAGCTCCTTCACGTGGGAACCAGGAAATGGTGCTTCCAATGGAAACCCTGGACAAGGACTTACCAGACATGGATTTTCACTCTGCTTCTGCCATCGAAGGCTGTGAGACCCTGGACCACTCACTTCCCTTATCTGAGACTCAGTTTCTTTATGAATCAAGAGGTTTGGACTTGATTTTTTCTAACTCTTAAGCTTTACGATTCTGTTTCTTTGATATAAAAATGGACTCTCAGCTCAATACTGTTCTGACAAAGAGTTTGGGCTGGTTTTGCCTGACCACTCGCCAGAAGCAGAATCTGAACACCGGCACGGGCGATCTGTGGGGTTCGTGTCCCTCTGGCCAGGCCCAAGGGCCGCGCATGAGCAGGAAGCGGGCTCGTGCCATATGCCCCAGGCTGGGAAATTTGCAGACGTGCATGTGGTCTCTTAGAAAAGAAGGGGCTCATCACTATTAAGCCGGTCTCATTACGGAGTCATAAATTGGAAATTGAGGTGAAATTAGGTTGATTTCTGACTGACAAATTTTGGTTGCAGGGCGGAAAAGAAAGAATCATTTTTAAAGCTGCAACAGCTGTTACATCATATTATATCTTAAAACCCTTTGGAGGAATTAATTAATTTTATCATTGTTACACTCTCCAAAATACCTGGCGGTGATTAATCATGATCAGAGTTTTTATCAGTCATGATCTAATACATTTTTCCAAAAAGAAGGTTTTATCGCACATTAAAATTACTTCGTTTGAATTTTTTAATTGTAGATCTTAATCTTGTTTGAAAATATAATCTTTATCCATTCAGTGTCATGCAAAGTGAGTGCTTCTTCTCAAAAAAACATTTTCAAACTTTGCATGGGTTCTTTTCTTTCTTTTTTGCTAAGCCGTATCGTTTAATTTCATGTGGCTTTAATGAGTAATTGTTTTCAACAGTTTCTAAGGTTTCCGTCAGCAGTATTTCATTCCAGGATAAAAGGTAATGATCCATAAATTCTTAATGCCATATTTTTATAGCCAGTAAATTAGTCTTTAATGGGTTCAATAAGTTCCGTGATGTATGTCATTAATTGTTAATGGTGTTTTAACTAGATAATTGTAACGAAGGGCTGTTTGTCATCATTGCTGTGAATGACTGATCCCTGCTATCTGTTCCGCTTCATAGTGTGGCACTTATTTTATCTGGCTCTGCGTGCTGAGAGCAGATCAGGTACCCGAAATGCACCAACCAAACATCAAATCCTAACACTCATGTATCGTGTGGCAGTGACATAGTTCTACAGCCTTCAGTCCCAATTTGTTTTTATCTTATGTATCAGTCAGCTCTTGGTCCTACAGGGCTGAGTAACAAACCACCCCAACCTCAGTGGCTTAAAGCAACAATCATTTACAATCACCATGATGATTAGGCAGGCCCTGGTACCGAGTTACTCAATCAAACACAAATCTGGGTGCTACTGTGAAGGCATTTTGTAGATACAGCTAACATCTACAATCGGCCAACTTTAAATAAAGGAGATCACCCTCGATAACTTGGTGGTCCTCGTCCCATCAGCTGAAGGCTATCAGAGCAAAGACTGAGTTTTCCTAGAGAAGAGGAATTCCACCTCCAGACGGCAGTATCGAGTCCTGTCTGAGTTTGCAGCCTCGCCAGCCCCACTCATGCGTATGCAGGCTGGGCGGGGACTGGCTGACCCTGTCTGGGTTCCACGGGGCCAGGCTTATCACCACAGGTTGGGCCCTGTCTGTCCTTGTGTCCCTCAGGCTGCTCAGGGCGTGCTCTCCTTGGCAACGGTAGAGAAGCAGGAGATGTATCACCCAGGCTCACTTCAAGTCCCGCTTGCCTCTCATCTGCCCTCAGCCTCTGGCCAAAGCAAATAAGTGATGGAGCCCTCAATACAGGGCAGGGAAGTTCACCCCACTTCCGGGGGGAAGACAGACAAAGTCCCGTGCAGAGGGTGAGGACAAAGGGGAGGCGAAGAGTCACCACCAGCAACCGTGCCTCCCACCTTCTCCTGAGCCCGACGAGGCTGGAGCCCCAGGGCCCTGGGAGACACATCTTTCGGTGACTTCTGATGCATGTACCCTGTCACTCACTCCGGGCCAGACAGAATCGGAGCCCGCAGGTCAAAGACCAGCCAAAGCTCCCACAAAGGCAGAGTCTCCTCTGAGAGCCTCAGTGGGCGCCACCGGAAGGTGGCACAGAATTGTCACCTTCAAACCTCAGTTTTCGTCACGTTCCTGCTCTTTTCTCTTTGGCGCAATATGCTTTTCTCTTTTTTGGGCAACTTTACATGGATTTTAGGCATTTATTTTCCAGCCTCGTCAGCAGGCTTACTTTTGGGGTTTTTTTGCAGCTGTAGAAATGCTACAGCTTCCCTCCTCTACCTGCACGTATGACCTTTCCAGATGGACAGTGTCTGGTGTTCCTACCCTGAGAAGGCGACGGCTATGTCTGTGAGGGGTCAGGGGGAGGGGCCCAAAGGACACATGACAACACCCATTGAGGGAAGGCCCAGAAAAGATGGATGAGCATCGAAAAAGGATCTCCAGCCAAGAGAAGAGTGTACGCAAAAATCAGAGAAAATGATCATTGGTCATAAATGATAACTCTTCTGTATAAGCAAGGCTGGCTCAATGATACATGGTCCAAGTGCTTAAGCATGGTTAGAGATACTTCGGTAGTCTGCCTAATCTACCAAAAACTACACTAAAACATCCTCTCACCAGAAAAAAAAAACCTGCAACATCGTAGCATACAATGAGAGGACCTACAGTTTCAGGGAGTTCGTGGGCCCATCTCTGGATTAGAAAGCTCTTTGGGGTTCACATTCGCAGCATAGTTGGTCATAGTTGAATATGTGGGATTAAGGACAGGGAAGAATCAAGGATGGCTCAGTTCTCTGATTTGGTTGATTGCACGAAGGACAAGGGCATCACCTGTCCTGGGAGCAGAAGAGCAGCCCCTGGGGGACAAGACGGCAGCTGGGCAGGTAGCGGTCACCGTACCCAGAGGCAGCAGCCCATCCAGGCTGGCTTACGGAAGAGAGTCAAGGTTTCACAGTAAAACGTAGGAACCGCAACCATAGACATGGTTGGAAGTGTTAGGGCCGTAGCTCCGGGGCCTGGAAATGGAGAGGAAAGGGGCGGCCGGGGCCACGTGCCAGCCCGGTGAGAAGATCACAGAACAAGCGGCCATGGATTTAGCAGGGAGATCATCATTTTTAAAATGAAACAACTAAAGCCCTGCGGGGGTGCTTGGTCTGCTTGCCTGCCACGTCTGGTCTCTTGGGACATGTCAGAACTGACCTGAGGGCAGCAGCTTTGGGTCCAGTTGAGGACGCACATCGGTGTCGCTTGCAGCGGGTGACTCTGTCATTTGCAAAGGGCCCCAGGGGCTTCTGGTCAGCCCCCCACACACGCCTCTGCCCTGTTGAGCATCCCTGGTCTTTCAGAGGGTGAAATTCCCACAACTTAAGATTCAAGACACACTAGCAGTTCTATGAAGTATTCTTTCCTTGAAATTCAGGAGAATCGGACATGGATTCCACTTCCTAAAAGATGTCTCTTCTTTGCCACCCATGAACACGGTACTGTGCGGGCCAGGTGATGCCGTCTGGGGGACTGCAGGCAGTCTCTGCCTGGAGCCAGGGTCCAAACATCTGCAGGCCCCGAGCAGGGATCACAAACCAAAAGGATGGCCAGGGCTCAGCCAACCAAGCCTGTATCTCATTACTTCGAAGACGTTTTTTCTTTTTTTTTTTTACATCTGAGTCCATATGAAAACCAGACACACTCTATGATCCATAGTGTGTCGTAATCTATTTTTTTATTCATAAGGGTACATAATTTATTGTGTCCTACAGTCTAAAGGCGTCTTAGACCGAAATGCAGTCAGGGTGAAGGAGGGCCAACTCAAGGTCCTAGGGAGTGACGGGGCTTGTGATGGATTCAAATTCAGAAAAATATGTTTTCTAACGTTTCAAAGGCTAAACAAGACTGCCCTGGATCACGATTTGGTCTCCATCATTGGCCCATCACCCTGGCCTGGGCCACATCATTCTGTGACTGATGTATGTAGGGGGTGGAGCCCCCACCAGAGCAGGGCGGGGACCCGAGGCCCAGGCCCAAGCCCCGAGCTCCCAGGGATGCGGCCCCTCGTGCAGCAGGACAAAGGGAACTGCAGAGCGACCTGGGGGAGGATGTCGGCGTTTACCTGGGACGTTTGCGGATTACTCTGGAGCTCAGAGCTGAGCATCTGGGCAGCTCCCTGCCACTGAAGCCACCCAGCCATCAGCCCTCCCGGGACGGCAGCCTCAGGGTCACGTTTGTGCTCAGCTCTGCCCCGTCACAGGCATCTTAGCCTCACAACGACTGCAGACGCCCCTCTGCCTCCCGCCCCCCTGCGTCCACGGGGGCGCTTCACGCTCCCCACCCCCTGCAAGAGCCCAGGTAGACTCACCTGCGAAAACACGGGTTTCTGGCAGCAGAGCAAACAGACTCCCGCCTCACCCCCACGTACTCTATACTACTCACTTAGTCTGTTCGGGCTGATGTAACAAAACACCGTGGACCACGTGGCTTAAACAACCTTTGCTGCTCACAGTTCTGGAGGCTGGGAGTCCAAGATCAAGGTGCCAGTACATTCAGTTCCTGGTGAGAACCTCTTCCGGGCTTGCAGACACCACCTTCTCGCTGTGTCCCTCACAGCCTTTTCTCCAGCGTGTGCAGAGAGAGAGATCTTCTTTCTCTTCTAAGGGCACAAATCTCGTCATGGGGGCAGCACTCTCACGACCTCATCTAAACCTGATCACCTCTCAAAGCCTCCAGATACCGTCTGGAGTTTAGAGCTGCACTCTACAGATTTTAGGGGAACACGGATGTTCAGCCATCACAGAGATGATCCAGCAGCACCGGTTCCCCATCACGAGACTCTCACTGACGCCCGGAGACAGGTGATGCTGCCCTGCTACCACCCGGCACTCAGAGGCAGCCCTACATGAGTTCTTCTATCCAGAGAGTTGGAGATCGGGGAACAAAATGCTTCAGCCAATGAGAGACAGCCAGTGTGCTATGATCACTGACGTTGGTGAAGATACATGCTGTTACATGTTCATGCTAATATCTACAAAGTGTCTCCAAGCACAGCAGTTCCTACGTCTGTGAAGTGCAGCTTATTTCTTCCCGGACCGGGGCACGAACCCGTGTCCCCTGCATCGGCAGGCAGACTCTCAACCACTGCGCCACCAGGGAAGCCCTCGCAATGGTTCTTATTGCAGGAGCTACTTAGTGCTGGCAAAACAAAGGGAACATGAGAGCTTACAGACACCGTATAACTCAGACAGCAATGAAACGTAGTATAGTCCAAATCATAAGACTCAATAAAGATAGTATCACGTCTAGAACAGTAACCTCACGATATTGTATGTAGTAATAACAACATGAATCAATGGAAAGAGACTCTGACTACACGATAGAATAAACACAAAGCACATCGACACTGTTATCTCCAGTTAAAGATGCACACCAGCTTTCTTACATGTACAGGTTCATCATGAGATCAAACATAATCACTGCGGCCATCAAGAAACCATGGGGGTCAAAGCTGATCAAGAAGAACAATAAAATTCATTCAGCACACTGGTACCTGCTCTGGGCCAGCCGATAAGTTAGGTTCAGGCCCTCGCAGGTTAATAACAGCTGGTTACTGCCCTTGACGAGATAACATCTTAATGAGTGAGATAGCCTAGGAAAAATAATTAAATGTTTGAACAATTTGTTGATCGCTAGGTCACTGTTCATCTCCGAATATTTACTCTTTCTTAGTTTTTAAAAAATTTATTTTTAATGTACATTTGGTAAAACTCACTCTTTTGGGCATAGAGATATGTACGTCTTGACCAATGTCTAGAGCCCTTGGAGTCACAGCCACAATCGAGATACAGAAAGGCTTCATCACCCTCAAAATTGTCTTGAGCTACAGCTTTGAGGTCACAACCTCACCTCACCCTTCCTCCCTGGCAGGTATTGATCTATCCTCCATCCCCATCGCTTTCCCTTTTTCTGAGTAAAGGGAATAGTACAACATGCAACCTTTTGAGACTGACTGCTTTCATCCCCGCGAAGCTCTTGAGATCCATTCACGTTGTCTGGTCCATTTGTGCTCTTTAGGGTTCCATTGTATGTGAAATCACACTTTGTTACCCGTTCCCCAGATGGAGAACATCTGGGTGGTTTCTACTATTTGGCAATTATGAGTAGAGCTACTGTAAACATTAGTGTATAGGTCCTTATGTAAAATGTATGTTTTCATTTCACTTGGATAAATACCCAGGAGTGGGCCTGCTGGGTCACATGGTGAGTGTGCGTTTAACGTAATTAGAAACTGCTGAGCCATTTTCCAACTGGGCTGAACCATCTTACATTCCCACCAGCAACGTGTGAGAGTTCCAATTGCTCTGCATCCCCACCAACCTTGATATCGTCGGAGAGATTCTAATAAACTTTTGTGGTTCAAAGGACAATGCCAAGAAAGTGAAAAGATGACCTACAGAATGGAAGAAAAGATTTTCAAATTATATATCTGATAAGGGTCTAGTGACCAAATATGTAAAGTGCTCTTGTAACTCAACAATAAAAAGACAAATAGCCTAATTTAAGAATGAGCAAAGGATCTGAATAGAATTTCTCCAAAGAAGATGTACAAATGACCAATAAGCACCTGGAGACATACTCAACATCATTAGTCATCAGAGAAATGCAAATCAAATCCACAATGAAATACCACTCCCGTCCTCTAGGTTGGTATAAAAAAAAAGCCAGGTAATAACAAGTGTTGACGAAGATGTGGGGAAACTGGAAACTTAATATTTCACTGGTGAGAATGGAAAGTATTGCAGCCACTCTGGAAAACAGTTCCTCAGGAATATCCCATAAGTTTTAGTATGTTGTGTTTTTGTTTTCATTCTTCTCAAAGTATTTCCTGATTTCCCTTATGATTTCTTCTTTGGTTGATTATTTAGGTTAGTGTCGATTAGTTTCCACATGTTTGTGAATCCCCAAATTTCCTTCTGATACTGATGTCTAGTTTCATTCCATTGTGATCAGAAAACATACTCTTTATGATTTTAATCATTTTAAATGTATTGAGACTTTATTGAAATCTATGGCCAAACATGTTGTATATACTGGAGAATGTTCCATGTTCACTTGAGAAGAATGTCTGTGTGGCCATTGTTGGGTGCAGTGTTCCATAGATGTTGGGTAAGTCTGGTTGGCTTATAGTATTGTTCAGGTCTATTATTTCTTTATCAATCTTTTGTCCAGTTGTTCTATCCATTATTGAAAGTGGGGAGTTGTAATCTCCAACTATTATTGTTAACTTCTTTCTCTTCACTTCTATCAGTTACTGCTTCCTTTAATTTATTCTCTGTTTTTGGTGCATATTATTTATATCTTCTTGATAGATTGACACTTCTAGCATTATAAAGTATCCTACTTTGTGTCTAGTAACAACTTTATCTTACAGCCTATTCTGTCTGATAGTAGTGTAGCCACTCCACTGCTTTTTTGGTTACTGTTTCCATGGTGTACCTTTTTCTGTCCTTTTAGTTTCAGCTTACTTGTGTCTTTGGATATAAAGTATATCTCTTGCAAACAGCACAGAGTTGGATCATGCTATTTTTGTCTATTCTGCTGATCTCTGCCTTTTGACTAGAGTGTTTAATCCATTCATATTTTATGTAATTCCTGATGAGGTAGGATTTACATCTTCCATCACCACAGATTTATAATTGTTTATGCTATTTTTTTTAAACCAGATAGGAAAAAAAGAGTTAAAAACATACTCTTATAGTCTTTTATATTTATCTATGTAGCTACCTTTACTGGTGTTTTTATGCCATTGTGTGGATTTGAGTTGCATCTAATATCCTTGCATTTTAGTCCAAAGGACTCTAGTATGTCTTGTAGGGCCAGTCTGCTAGCAACAAACTCTCTTGGTTTTTGTTTATCTCTCCTTCATTTTAAAGGATAGTTTTGCGCTATATAGAATTCTTGGTTGACCAGGGTTTTTCTATCAGCAGTTTGGAAATGTCCTCCCACTGCCTTCTGTCTCCATGGTTTCTGATGAGAAACCAGCTGTTACCTTAGGAAGGGTCCTTCTGTGTGATGAGTCACTGCTGCCTTCCTGCTGTCATGGTTCTCTGTCTTTCTGCAGGGTGTGTATCGCTGTGTGAATCTCTTTGAGTTTATCTTGCTTGGAATTTGATGAGCTCCTTGGATGTATAGATTAATGTTTTCATTCTGTTTGGGAAGGGTTCTGCCATTATTTCTTCAAATATTCTTTCTGCCCCTTTCCATTTCTTCCCTCGTTCTGAGACTTGCATTATGTATATGTTAGTGGCCTCTGTGAGGTTTTTGAGGCTCTCTTTATTTTTCTTCATTCTCTCTGCTCTGTTTCTCAGAATGCATAATCTCAGTTAATACATCTTTGAGTTCATTGGCTGTTTTGCCTGCTCAAATCTACTGTTAAGCATTTCTAATGAATTTTTAAATTTTAATTATTGTAGTTTTCAACTCCAGAATTTCTATTTGGTTTTTTTTTTTAGTAATTTCTCCCTCTATGATATTTTCTATTGGGTGAGACACTGTCCTCATACTTCTCTTTAGTCCACTGAACTTTTTTTTTTTTTTTTTGCGGTATGCGGGCCTCTCACTGTTGTGGCCTCTCCCGTTGCGGAGCACAGGCTCCGGACGCGCAGGCTCAGCGGCCATGGCTCACGGGCCCAGCCGCTCCGCGGCATGTGGGATCTTCCCAGACCGGGGCACGAACCCGCGTCCCCTGCATCGGCAGGCGGACTCTCAACCACTGCGCCACCAGGGAAGCCCTGAACGTATTTTAAATAGCTGGTCTAAAGCCTTGGAAAGTCCAGTGTCTGGGCTTCCTCAGGGACAGCTTCTATTAATTACTTTTTCCCGTTTATTAACCATACTTTCTAGTTTCTCTGCACGTCTCATAATTTTTTGTTGAAAACTGGACATTTTATGTAATACAACACGTCAACTCTGGGAATCAGATTCTCTCCCCTCAGCGTTTGTTGATGTTGCCGTTTATTTAGTAAATTCTCTGAACTAATTCTGTCAAGTCCATGTTTTATGCCATGTGTGACCACTGAGGTCTTTGCTCAGTTTGCTCAGTGGTCAGCTCACCATTAGACAAAAGTTTCGTTAGATGCCTGGAATCAGTGTGTCTCCATGTCTTTGCTGAGGGGCCAGGCTGAGCGTTCTCACTGTTCTAGTCAGGATTCGGTCTCTCACCTGTGTTTAGCTAGGTGCAGTTCTTATTTTCAGGTTAATTTTTCCAACTGTAGGTTTGTTCATTCCTTCAGTCCAGAAGCGTTTTTGGAAGCTTTTGTTTCTTTTAAAACGTTTGCCCAAAGAACCTTAAATAGCTTAGATCTTACAGAAAATGGACATAATGTCATAATCTTCAATATGAGTTATTATTTTCTCAGTGGAATAAGGACTTTAAGACAGGGGACAAGACCTTTAGTCATCCCTTGAGTCCAGGTTGTACGTGGCTCACAGTGGTTGACACAGGCAACCCAGTATTCACGGGACACGTGTGGGCACATGTGCCACCACTGGGGGGCCGAGGCCTCTGTCATTTCCGTCACCAAGGTGCCCACACAGCACTGAGCTGGTGGGATGCTGTCAGTGGAAGTTTCAACGGTGACGGCAGGACATTGGATTTCTGTGCCCAGAGCTTTCCACAGTTTGCTCACAGCCTGAAATACCCATTTAGACTCGGCCCTGGATGCGGACTAATTCATTCTTGTGACACATGCAGGGTTTGAGAGGGTTTCCTCTGGCGTGTAGTCAAAGCTACGGTTCATTTTGTAGAAATCACTTTGTAAATCAGCCGGGTCATATGGCTCATTTTATTTCTGAAAGTTTTGATATGAAAGAATTTGTTGCCAAATCTGAGACTCACCCGGATTCAGATGCGCACAGGGAAGCGGAGCCCTCAAGAGACAAACCCACCCATGCACCCCCGCTCGGTGTCTTTGCCTCGTTCATTCCTCGGGGCCAGGCGTCAGTGGGCTAAAGCAGCGTCAGAGCTTGTGGGCCGCCAGCTCCGTCCCTGAGGGAGAGGAGCTCTCCACCCCAGGCTCAGGGTACATGGAGCAGAGCAGTGACCGGACACCAGGAGTTTATGGCAAAGCGGGACAAAACAAACAAATCAATACATAGGTTTTAAAGAACCTTCACAGGAGCGACAGGCAGGCTCCAGCCAGCAGCAGAGCTTCAGGCCCAGCCTCGCATCATTTGACCCCCTGCAGAGGGCTGTCTCCTTGGGGGAGGTTCAAAGACCTGAGCTCTAATTACCAGCGCAATTAGAATAGCAACATGTTCCTACCGCGGAGGGCAGCCGGTGCCCCTGGGAGAAAGCTGGTCCTGAGCTCCCGGGAGCCGCAGGGGAGGAAGGCGCCCCAGGCCCCGCCGCCAGCCCAGCCTTCAGCTGGTCGGGTGATTTCGAGCCCCTGCTTTGAATGTGCTAACGAGGGTCATTATTTTTAGCCATGGCGGTCAGACTCCTGCACGGCTTGGGGAAGGGACTTGTTTACACAGGGTCCTCAAAACAGCCAGAGAGCAGCCCCTTCATGGGGGGCAGGACCCTCCCTGCTTCATTTCTGTTTCTCCCACATACCCACCCCTTTCGGCATTTGGAATCTGGAGGAGGAAAGGGGAGCGTGATTAGTGAACAGTCAACTTGGGCGGAAGCAGGCCCCCGTCTGGCGCCGGGGGCCCAGGTGGGCCTTAGTCGGCTAAAGTCGGATGCCCAGAGCCCACGTGGATGCTGAGACCAGCGCATGGCGACACCTGCACCCTGTGTCCCGGGTGTCCTGACGTCCAGAGCGGTGTGGATCCCGGGTTCTGGGGTCCGGTGGGCACTCCCTAGCACTCAGGGCAGACCCTTGCCCCTCTCTGTGCCTGTTTCCTCAACGGGAGGTGCCAGCGATGACCGTGCCCACCTGGCAGTAGTGCTGCCCCTAGGTGCCCGCAGCCCCGCCCCCAGCTGCAGGTAGAGAGCTGGTTGTCGTCGGAGCCGCCTCTGTGTGCACTCTGTGGTACCCATGCTGAGCATCTCCTGCGACTCCCGTGACCAAGTCTACGGCACGAGAGCTGATCCCTGTCCTGGCGGGGGGCAGCGGGCGGGCAGTGATCCCTGCGTCCTGATGAGGGAGGAGACGCATAGAAGGAGCTGCCTGCAAGAGGAATTCGGCGGATAAAAGTAACAAGACACGGCGATCCCTGAAAGTAGGAGGTTAGAGGCAGGAGAGTAGGAAAACTCTGGGGGGTCCAGCTGGGTCAGAGCCGGCTCTTGGGACCTGCCGGGATGGCTCCATGGAGTCTACATGGGGTGTCCAGAGGGCAGGTGGACGTCCCAGGGGCCCGGAGCACAGGGCGTCGCTCTCACGGGGTAGCGGCATCCACGTGGTTAATTGCACCAAGAGCACGGCAGGCGGCCTCGGGGTCTGTGGAAGGGGGAGATCTGGGGTGGGCACTCAGCCCTGAGGGCGAAGGGGCTGTGACAGCCAGGGCGTGGGGGGAGAAGTGGCCACCCAGGAGGCACCCCCCCGGGGGAGCCAGGAGGCCAGTGCCCCAGAGCCCTGGGGAGACGGAGAGGGTCGGCAGTGGACCGGCGAGGCCCGGTGGGGATGGAGGAAGCAGCATGCGTGGCTGGCAGGCTAGAGTAGATGGTGAGCACAGGGAAGGAAGAGGAAAGACGGGGGCCAGGGCTGAGGGCTTTACAGAGCAGCCCGGGAGAGTTAGGAGGACCAAGGGGAAGGAGGCCTGGGCCCAGTGGCTGTTCCTGTGGGGTGCGCCTTTGCTTCAAGGGCTCCTAGGCTTCATGAAAGAAGAAATCGTTTCATGTTGGGTAGAAACAGCCTAACATGGCTTCTCCCACACGTTCTGGCAGAGAAGGCAAGGCTCCAACTTGAAAGCCATAAACCACAGTGACTCAGAGTCCCGGCTCCAGAGCCAACCTCCAGGAAGGTGCGGTCAGAGGCACTGAAACTTGCCAGCTGGGTGACACCAGCCAAAGCCCTCACTTCTCGGAACCTCTCAGAACCTCAGCAGGCGCACCCCGGTGGGCGCAGGAGTCCTGGGGACGCCAGTGCCTTGAGGGCAGAAACTAATTCTACGATGTCGGGATTCGTCTTCCTAAGCCTACATTTTAAATAATATAAAAATTGCATCCCCAAAGCCAAACAGGCATATGAAAAGGCAATTCCCATAGATGCATTTGCTGGATTTAAAACTGAAAGCTGGACAGTTTCAGACAGGAAAGAGCTGGCTTTCATGTGGGAATCTTTGGACAAATCCCCACTGATCACGAGGTACGGGGCTGGCAGGAGGTTGCTGACTGCCCTGGGGCTGACCAGGGCCCCTCATCCCGTCCACTGGGTCATTCAAGAGCTCTGGACCCTCAAGCACACAGGAGGATCACTGAAAGCTCTGGGAGAACCTCGGGACGCAGGCTGAGCCACACCGACCAACCGGCTTCATGCTGCCGCCCCGCCGGAAACCCCGCCACACACCCTGTGGGTTAACATCCAAGTGCAGGTGTCCGCTTTGACGGCCTTTGACAGAGGCAGACAAAAGCATTCAAAAGCTCATGTCCCGTTCTGCAAGGAAAAGAATGAAAAAGGAGAGAAGATGGCATATGTGAGATGCAGTTTGGGGCCAAGGTGAGCAAATACTGCAAACATAATAAAATCCATCAACATCCCTCCCCCGTGCCCCCTCCACCCCACTAATCACCTGTGAGGGGCTGCGCCACGGCCAGGCTGCTCCCGCTACGCTAACTGATCTGTCCAAGTGGCCACCATCGTTATTATAGGGTTTTCCTTCTTAACTGGTTAAATCCAGAGCTGCCATTAGGGCTTGTTTTTTATTTCCACCGCTCACGGATGCCTTATTTAAAAACGCACCCGTTCTGACCCCACGTCAGCCCGGCGCTCAGAAACCTTCAGCATCTCTGGACAGCATCTCTGCCTGTGGGACACCGTCTGGTAAACAGCTGTCTAGAGAGACGTCCTCCTTCAAGCAGGAGGGGATAAGTCACCTCCGTCTAGGGCATCGCTCTGAAAGGGTCAAGTCATCCTCGCAGGGCTGCACCCCGTGCCTCTGGGGTGAGTGTGAAGTCCAGCCTGCACAGTGCCTGATCCAGGCCACGTCCCATCCACAGACTCAGGAGTCACTGGGCCTAGGTTTTCCCATAAAGACAGGAGAGCCAAAGCTTCCTGATCCACCTCTGTTACCTGAAGGGCACCTCTTCTCTCCAGGCGTGAACGTCCTGGGGCCTCTTCGGTGAGTTCCGGACAGCAGGGCTGGGGCTGCAGCCCGACGGGAAGGACCAGGCGGTGACTGGAGGCCCTGGGGCCCGAGACTCGGGGGTCACGCTCCCGAGGGAGGGCTGGGGGCCACGTCCCCTTCCTGCGGGTGCCTGCCCGGGAGGGGCTCGTGAGTGGCGACAGCTTTCCGACACCTCATCCTCAGCGTCCCCTGAAACGCCGACCTTTTCGGACCGACGCTGAGCGGCAGCCCTTCTGCGGGGCCAGTGCCCCGTCGCCTGCGGGAGTGGCTAGCTCTCGGGTCCCTCTGCCGTTGGATGTGCTCCGAGGGCCAGGCCTGGTGTCTGATCGGTCCTTTCAGCGAGCCGCTTGCAGCTGATGGCGGAAAGTGCAGGTTTGGCTGCCCTGACGGCTCCGGTAATGGCTGTGATTACACCCTGTGTGCATCTTCTTCCCATGCCAGCCTTTCAGCCGAGGCGCGCATTATGCCTGGATGAGGCTCAAAGAGCGGCTTAATTCCAGGTTCTCTGGGGCTGTAATGAGCAGTTCAGGAGCGGGCAGATCAGCCGTGGCAATATTTCTGCTCAGTCCCCGGGTTAAAGCGTGTCAGTCGCACCCGTGGGCACTTTCTGAGTTAAAGCTCAATGTATGCACCTGCCTATATCAATGGGGTGGGAATAAAAATACACAAATCCTTTCACTCAGCCCAGCACGAGAAAACCCATATGGGGCCACCAGGCAGCTCAGGAAACACACTTGTAGGAGCAGAAGGGGGAAAAGATCAAAAAGATCAAAAGCTCTCCTGCACACCAAATAGGACATCTGTGCCAGCTTGTTGTATATATATTTTTTCTTGAATGTTCCTGTGTCCACTGAGACCGTCTGTCTTTATTATTTGGGGATGAGGTGGGAAACCTCATCTAATTTGGCCTGTGCGCCCCTGCACCTTCAGCTAAAGAGGCCCTTGATCGCCCAGCAAGTGTGAACCTTCTCCCACCGCTGGGCTGTGTCCTCGTGTGGAAAGCTCCCGTCTCAGCCTTTTCCTGGTCTGCACGCCCAGTATGGTCTGGAGGAGATGCCCCTTTCCCAGAACACATGCGTCCCCGCAGTGTGGACTCGGGTCAGCCGTGTCACACACTCAAAGGGGGTCTGGTGCTCACTGTCTGGCCTCCCCGGTCTCTGCTTTCTCATCAGCTTGGGGCTCCAGCTGGTGGGCGGCAGTGCACTCCAGACTCAAGCCCCGAGCCCGGGGTCCTCAGGCCACCACACTTCTGACCACTCGCTGTAAATCACGGCGTCCCGTGACCTCTTCAGTGCAGTGACTCACAGAACTCAGGAGTGCTGTTTCTACCATTATCGTTTCATTATCAAGGACACGAATCAGGACCAGCCAAAGGAAGAGGAGCCCTGGCGAGGTGTGGGTGGCCCCAGGGCCGTCTCCCGTGGAATTGGGGGCATCACCCTCCTGGCACCTGGATGTGGTCTTGTCCAGAGTTTTTTTTTTTTTTTTGTTTTTGTTTTTGCAGTACACGGGCCTCTCACTGTTGTGGCCTCTGTCGTTGCGGAGCACAGGCTCCGGACGCGCAGGCTCAGCGGCCGTGGCTCACGGGCCCAGCCGCTCCGCGGCATGTGGGATCTTCCCGGACCGGGGCACGAACCCATGTCCCTTGCATCGGCAGGCAGACTCTCAACCACTGCGCCCCCAGGGAAGCCCTTGTCCAGAGTTTTTACTGGGTCTCTACATAGGCACGATTGAACTCAACCCTCTGGAGGGTCTCAGCCACCCTCCTCTCGCAGAGGTCAGAGTTCGGGCTGACATCACACGGTCAGCTTTGTGGGCGTGGCCACCTCCCCCCCTCCCCCGAGTCACATCATCCTCATCCAGGGGCCAATGTGCGTAACAGAGACACTCGTGTCACCTCCCAGGCACCCGGGACAAAACCAGGCCAGTTCCTTACTGCACAGCAATTACGGTAAGTTATGACGATTAAACGAGAAAATGCGTCTCAAGTAGGAATCAGAGTGTCTACTACCTATGGTTACATAGTAGACGCTTAATAAACGCCAGCTGGCGTCCTCACCACCATCATTACATCATCACAGGCCCCGAGAGTCAAGGCCAGTCCAAACCCTACCATACCTGTACTTAAGGTGCTAGCAAACTTTATAACAGGCTCCACCAGGTAAACTCTCTCTACAGCTATCTATAAATAATCATTTCTGCATGCGCTAAGACACTTAGCAACCCATTTGGTCTAAATTTTTGATGGCTTTTCAGAGAAACTTCATTTGTCAGAATCTTGAACTGTATTTTATTTACGCTGTCTCTCACCTTTGAATTTTATGTGATACTCTAATGTATTTTAGGGGAAATTGATTAGTTAACTCTAAAAACCACAGGTAACTACTAAACACAAATAATTTTTATATGTGTAATTTTACCCTCCCAACCATAATTTGAAATTATATTATTATTCACATTTATAAGTAATGATTCTGATGAGGCTTGGAAAGGTTATGTGACTACCCAAGACCATAAAGCTGATAAGGGATGGAACATTCTAGAGAACCAACAGAAAGTCATTTGAGAGGAATAAGGACAAGGTGCAGCTTTGGGTTCAAAGTGTCAAGTGCTGGCTTGGGGAGGGAAGAAGCAGGATGGGTGGCGTTGCTCCAGAGCTGCCGGACATGTTGTTACTTCAGCAGACCTACAGGGACAAGGCGAGGCACCCAGACACGTATCAGATCCCAAAGTAAGTTGTGGGACAGGCCGTCCTATAGGAATTTCAAATGAGAACCAGAACCGGTAAAACAGCTCCCTTGAATTAAGGATATAGAAGGTTTTAGTCGGCGGCATGATTGGTGAATGCCTTACAACCGGCTCTTGGTGGGGTGGGGGGAGCCCTGCTCTGTAGTGTACCCGTTTCCATGGTTTCCGTGCATCCATGTCTATGCATTCACGTTCAGGCACCCACGTCCGTGAATCCACATGCATGCATCCGTATCGATGCACCCAGGTCCATGCACTGCCGAGTTCCAGCCACTGACATGCCGTCACTGAGTGCAGAGTGGGGAAGGAGGATTGCACGTCAGCTCTTGCGAGGTGCTCAGCTCTCCAAGGTCCAGGCCAGGCTCCCGCCCATTGTGAGGATTTTGAGTCTTGATTTTGTCGTTAGTCACGCCTGTGTCAGTGATCCTGTCTCGGTCACCTCGAGATTTGTTCAGGCAGGCCCTGCGTTGAAAGAGGGTGAATAGAGTCATGGAGCCCCGGCTGGAGGCTTCCAAGTGGACCTCAACTCATATACGTGCGCGCTCCCCGCACTCTTAGCAAATCACGTCTCTTTACTCTCGGTGGTATGATGTTTACGATGAGCATACTTGCGGTGTTTTTCGGTGGGGAACCCTCGCATCTGACCCTGGGCTCAGTACATGTCTCTCCTAGCGGTGTGTCTCCTGCAGATTTGTTAGCCCTGGCGGACTTTATATGAGCCACTGACCAAATGCCGTGTCCCCGAGTTCGGGAAGGGCTGTGCTAGCTTTCTTTATAGCGATTCCTGGAAGACAGAATTTCCTGCTGGTTGGGTTACAAAATCCAGGTTAATAGGACGGCAGAGAAGCCGAGAATGTGACAGATAGTGTTCGGTGTGCGAATGCGATGAAGTATCTTGAGAGCCTCCGCGTGTTGCTGGGGAAACGGCAGGACTGATGGCACCTGAGTGGGGAGGGCATGGGGGGGGCAGGAGTGGAAAGGACGCGCCTGGACCCTGCGAGCAGGAGAGTGGAAGGTGCCGGCGGAGACCGCGGCCCGGGACAGGACGGAGAAGGCGGGGCCTAGAACGGGCGCCCGTCTGGCCAACGACTGTTCGGCGCCGTTCTTCTCGCCGCCGGGAGAAAGTTTGGGAGTAAAGCAGCTGATCTGAAACAATGTGATTAAACGCACGACAGAGACTCCAAGTCAAATAACCTGCGTGGGAAACAGAGTTGGTCATGAAAAAATCTGCCGATGGCTGCTGTTGAAAGAGGAGAGGATCTTTTCCGCGGCAGTCAGGGTAACACAGGCTTTACTGACCGTCTCTGTGTGTGTCCGTGGGAACTTAGCCCTGTTTCCTACAGTGTTTGGAAATGATGCCCCAAGGCGCACCTGGGGGCAGCGTGATCAGGCCACGCCCCCAGTCCTCTTCCCGCCGGGAGCCCGCGGAGCCCGCCATCTCCGGCCGCGGCCCTGCCTGCACCGCCGTCCTCGCCACCCCGCATCGGCCATCGCCGCTGTGAAATCCCCTGTGCACTGACGCGTTCCCGCGGGGCGCCGGACCCTGCCGCCGACGCAGTGGACGGGCCCCGGAAGTGGAATGTGTTAGGGGTCAGCATCTTCCGCTGTTGGGATGTGGAGGCGTCCGCTCTTCTGGGGGCAGCGGTTCCACTGGAAGCCTTATCCCATCTGGATATCACGGTGCTGCCGCTCTCGGAAGCCTGCTCATTAAGGCTCATCCTCCATCAGCTCCACCCTTCAGCCAGCAAACAGCCAGCCCCCCACCCCCGTGAGTCCAGAGAGGGGTGTCCTTCCTGCGGCCCAGGTGGGAGCCACACGTCCGTCCCCCGCAGTCTGCTCTCTGGTCCACAGCAGGTTCCCAGGTGCAGACACTGCAGGGCAGGGAAGAGGCAGGGCTGTGGTTCGAGGTCTGCCTTCTCCCCGCTCCTTACCGCCGTCTTTGTCACTCCCGGCCGGCGCACAGGCATGTAAGTGGAGAGCTTAGCAACAGCCCCAGTGATCCAGTGGCTTGACGTTGCAACAGCTCGGTTTTGCCCTCCTCCCGCAGTCCAGTATGTGGCTGTCCCGGGTGAGGCGGGTCCTGCCCTGTGCAGCCGTCCAGGGCCCACCGGCCGGAGCTCCGTCCGCAGGGTGCCTGGGCCACGGGGCGGCTGGGAGACAAAGGCCATCCGAGGCCCAGGGTGGAGACAGGAAGTGTTTGGTGAGCACCGAGCCCGTCTCTGGCTCTCCTGGGATTTATGCAGGAAAATGGAAATGCTTTGGAGTCCACATTCCAACTCGAGATGGGAAGCGTTGATTCAAATCTTAGATATTCCAACACCGGGCCCCTCCTGCTCAATCAATCAGAAAGCATCCATTGCCCAGCTGGTGTACAAAACCCTACTGGACTCTCGAGGCTAACCTCCTACGTTACCTCCTTCCCCTCCTCTCCCACCCCGCCCCGCGGCCAAGCAGGTCACTGAGTCATACCTTTTCCCGAAGCACTGGCTAGTCCCCCAGGAGCCCTGGTCCGCATGGTGCTAGCCTTAGGGCACTAAATCTGCCTCCTCTGCTAGGTTGTAAGCTCTCAGGACAGGCAGCCACCTTCTTAGCGCTTAGAGCTGCCATGGCGCACACAGTTGGTGCCCAATAAGTGCTGTTTAAACTGATCCCGGTTACAGGCGCACGTGCAGCCACGTGCACATGGAGCTGGAGGCGTAAGACGTCACCCTTGCTTCGTGGCTTTGAGAAGAAGTTACCGAGAAGGCATGGGTGGGTGCCTGGTTCTTCACGCCATTTCTCACTGGAAATTCTAAGGGAAGGGCCCCTCTGGTTTGGATGCGTCCCTGCACCAGAGCAAGAGAACAGGAGACTCCCCCGAAGGGAGAGGACTTTCCTGACGTCAGTCACTGGGGAGTTGACAAGTGGCCCCTGGCACAGCAAGTGCAGACTGGGTGGTGGCCTCACCCAGGGACACAGGGAGCGCCTTGCTCTGTGTGCACCGTGCCCCCGGAGGCTGGAACCCTGAGGAGCCGTGGGACCCCGGGATGCCCCGCAGGAGACAGTGGTAAGGGGCAGCACGTGGTGGGTCAGGCTGAGCACGTCTCCTCTGCAGATCCCATCCTTGGGCCTGCGATGGGTCCACACCCTACGTCATCACCGTCTCCTCTGGCCGGGGGGCGGGAGATGCAGGGAGAGCGTCTGAGCCAGCGCCTGAGAGGGACAGGCTCCCAGGGCCCAGATGGGACAGGAGCTCCGGGGGTGGGGGACCCCTGTGGGAGCCGGGGCCTGAGCTCCAGCCCCACCCACTGCCCACACGCATTCTGTCCGCGGGGCTCCTGCCGGGGGCCTCAGCCCTGCCTTATCAACGGACAAGCAGTGTCTTGAAGGCAGCCCTCACCCGCTTCGTGAGGCTGTCCTTGACCCCAGGAAGCTCCCTCCTTAGCGCCGGGATGACCGTCGCAGGCCTTTCTCTGTGCTGAGAGGCTGAGGGGCCTGCAGGGCCCGACGAGGCATCCCGCCAGGCCGGGGTTAATGACTTCACGGTCTCCTGAGCTCCACGCAGACACCGCCCCGACAGCGTCCTCAGGAGCTGCTCCGGGCTCCTTCTTCGTGGGGACGGGTCGGGGAGAGTGCTGGCGCGGTCGGAGGCCGCCCTTCTCCTTAGCACCCGGCCTGACTGGCCCGCGAGGCAGAGGGAGGGCGCTGCACCTCCAAGCGTCGAATGCCGGTTTAAGAAACGGAAGTCTTTTTTTATCAGCAAAGTCCCCTCCATTTTCTACCCCAGATGAGACTGGGTAGTAAAGACCCTTGTCCTGGTTCCGAGCCCCGCTCGTAGGGGTCCTTTCCGTTTCAGAAGTTGGAAGGGTGAAGTCGCGCCGCCGTGTCTCAGGGCCGGGGGACAGTCGTCCAGCGCTGCCTCCCGGGCAGAGGACCGGCCCCTCGTCACGGCCCAGAGATGTCAGGGAGGACCTCCCAGTCTGCTCTGAGATGGAGACGCCTTCAGTCTCACGAAGTGGCAAGGGTCCATCCCGTCTCACAGGAGGGCATAAACCATTTTAGAGACATTCCTCGTGCTGTGTATTACATGTGAGTCATATATAAAATATATATCGTGTATAAAAGATGCTTTCTGTATACGTAGAGAGCGCATTCTCTATGCATATCTACGGAGGATGTTCTCACTACGTACGCCACCATTATATAATACACAGTATGAGAAATACACACGTGGGATACAAGATGTACACACTGTTTTGATTTGACACATAGATGTATATGCACACACACACACATGCTTTTTGAGGAATGAACCAACAAGGTCTTCCGATTTCTCAGCAGGGGATAGAGTTTTTTCAATGGTGTCTTGACCCAACTGTGAGGTGCTGGCTGGGGGCTGGTCAGCTCCCCGTCTTGAGGGGCTGATTAAACCCCCGCCTCCAACTCCTCTCTCAGCTCTCACTCCTGGGGGAGCCACTGTCCGCCTGCCCTAGTCCGCCAGGGCAGGTCTGACAGGCAGACAACTGGGGGCAGCCCTGCACCCCGGACCCCTCTGGAGTTACTCACACCAGCCGGTCCTAAGCCTGCCCACCCTGCCTCACCGGGTCGCTCCCTGGAGACCGCAGTAAACGCTTCTGCCCACGTCTCCCCTCCCTCTGCCTGCTGACTGCCCCGGTGCCCCCCACGCGGCCCTGCACGCTGTAATGCACCCCTTTCTCTGGTCGTCTGAGAGCATCTCTTTTCAGTGGCAGTTGGCTCCTGATCCGCTGGCCTTACCGCACCTAAATAATAGTAAAACCCAATAAAACATGGCAGCCAGTCACGCCCGGCTTTTCCCGGATCACAGTGGATGACCAGGAAATCCCCTGGCCTGCCATACAAGACTGTGCTGGCGTCTGGCACAGCCCCATCCAGTGGGGGCCTGAGGACGCTTGTATGTGGGCACAGGTAGTGACCCTTGAACTTGCCCGTTCCTATCGGGAGAAGGGCCTCGGTGAGCACGGGCTGGACTGTGGCTGGACCCCCAGCCTGCGGAGGGGAGAACCAGGCGTGGGCGCCTTCCTTTGTATGTCTGCCTTGTCGTTTGGTTCCGAACGTTTCTAACTCGGCAACCTCTCCATTCGGCGTTCGGTTTTTACCTAGTGCCTACACACCGTTCCTTTCTAATCTGATTCAGAGTAAGATGCTCTACGTCAGCTTAGAGAGGATCTTATTCTGAATCACGGTCTGAGAACGGTGCTGTCAGTTTTGATGTCCCTTCGGCCAGTAAGGTGGCGCCATTCATAGGGTCTCCGTGGCATCGGGGCCTGGCTGAGAGGGTGCCAGTAGAGGCTGCACATCCTGGGATCACACACCGGAAGGGCAACGTTGGTAATGCTGTGTTGCAGCCTTGAACGGTGCCAGCAAGGCTCAGGGTGTGGGGTTAGGACCCACCCCAGACAAGGGGAATCATTAGGGCCTCCGGGATCGAGCATGCTTGTGGAATCCTGCATGGATTCTTCCGTGTCCCCCTGAGCTCGGACTCTAACTTCCTGGACACTCAGCCCTGTCCTTCCTACACCCTGATCCCCAGATGTTTAGCCAACATCTTGCCTTCCATCTTTTTCTTCCTCCAGTCTTTCTGGCGAAGGGTAAACTGGTTGTTTCGCAGACTTTGTACTCCTGGCCTCTTGGTTCTTAGGAGGCTGTTACACACAGGTGTGTGTTAAGACAGGGCACCGCCCTCCACGGCACCCAGCTCCTGCCCCTTCATCGCTGCCTCTCTGGTGTCTGACCAGATCCGATGGCCCCTCACTGAAGGTTCGGGGGGACTACACTGCCATGAGCATTGAAAGTGGGTTGGGAATTGCAGCAAACTGATTCCCCAGGAACTTGCTCTGCAAACCTCTATACTCAGTAACCCCTTGATCAGACCCAGGCGCCCAACTGCAGGGATCTGCACACGCAGGGCTGTACTCTGTAATACCCCTGGGGGCAGAGGAGCTGCCAGGGAGGCTCCTTCAGCTCTGCAGGGAGAGCCGGCCCCTTCGGCCACCCCACTCACCCCATAGAATGTGGTGGTCACAGCTTCCCCCATCTGTGTCTCCTCTTC
>NW_020174048.1:506046-559301 GCF_003031525.2 Neophocaena asiaeorientalis asiaeorientalis | reverse complement strand
CTCTCCCTCCCCTCCCCCTCCTCCTCCTCTCCTTCATCTCCCCTCCCCACAGCCCCACGCAGGCTCCCAGCCAAGTTCATTCTTCACAGCCAGGTCCCTGACTGGGTGACCTGCCCATCTCAGCGCAGCAATTATGCACTAAACACACAGTGCAGTGGTGGGAACACCGCCTGGGAAGTTGAGCTGTAATTTATACGAAGCTTCTTGCTGCCAGCAGCAGTAATTTGAGAATAAAATGCTCCTTTTCTCTATGAAGGTTTTAGGGCATTTTCCTCCCTCTTCTGTGGTCCTTCTGTAGAAGCTCTGCATTCTGTTATGACAGCTGCCGTCTCAGCAATAGTGATGATTCCTGATGGTCAGGGCACGTCCCTGTAACCAGACACAGGCTTTTACACAAAACCACCTCCCAGCTGCTCAGCGAAACCTGTGGGGGAACTGGGCAGGTTACTGTCTCAACTTTACAGGTGAAGACACATTTCGACTCCACGGAGCTTCTGTGGACTTCACCAAAAACAGAGTATTGCCTGTTGGGCATCTGATAGGAACTTGTTGGTTTGATTTGAGCTAAAAGTGAACACCTGCTTAGTGCAGTTCTTCAGTTATTTAGGTCACAAGGGTTGGAATATGAAATCTGTAAGATTGGGAAATTAGACTGGATGCACTTAGAAAAAGCTAGAAAAGATGTCACCTATATTTGCTCTGTCTGATCAGGGAGAAGGTGGGGTGAGAACACTGGCCTGGTGTGTGCCTCCAGGACAGCCTGGAATCTGCTCGCAGACACCTCCCAGCACGACTGAGTCTTGAGTGGGCGCTGATGGGTGCCGTCCCCTCCCAACAGAGACCCGAGAGGGGAGCATCCTCTGGGAAGGAGGCAGAGGAACCGAGCAGGCCTGTGCCCTTCTGCTTCCCTAGCTTCTGTCCCCAGAGCCATCTCTGCATCAGAGGGAGCACACGCCCCCGCGAGGGCTGCCAGACCCCCCAGATTGGTAAAGACCCTGGGCCCCGCCGTCTGGTCTCCTGTTCCTTGTCCGTCCTGATCTTTCTCCTATCTCATCTCCAAATTAATTGCCTTCTTTTCTTTTAAAAGTGTTTTCCTCTAAATATTCTATAAATATTACCCACGTCTCACTCCTGCCCCTCAGCCGCCTGCGGGTTCGCAGTCTCCTCTCCTGGCCTCTCTCCGCCACCTTTTCGTTGTTTTAGCTCTTAGTTCTAAACTCTTCAGCTCACTGGCTCTGGCCTTTCATCACTGATTTTTAAATTTACCTGTTTTACCTTTTAACTTCGCTGAGATGTTTACCTCTCGTTGTGACGTTTGCTTTATTCCTTGCAATTCTTTCTCTTGATTCAACTCTTTTTATGATTGAAAAAAATGCATCTTTTTCTTCCCCACCGCTTCTCTTTCCCTCTCTTTTCTGTTTTTTTGTTTTCTTGTTAACATCTTTATTGGGGTATAATTGCTTTACAATGGTGTGTTAGTTTCTGCTGTATAACAAAAGTGAATCAGCTCTACGTATACATACATCCCCATATCCCCTCCCTTCTGGTTGTTTTTATTACAGCAGCAGGAAGCCCAGCAGTGTACCCCAGGACGGGGATGGGGGGCAATAAAGGGATGGGAGCGCCCTCCGTGGAAAAAGGGGTCTAGAGGCCCAATCCCACGGGGGCCCCTGTGGGACTGAAAGAGGATTTCTCAGCCCTTTTTCAGGATCCACTTTCTATGACTCACTCTGGGGAAGCGCAGAGAGGCCCGGGGTTAGCTGCCCTCGTGCAGACGTACCCCGTCGTCCTGCTGCCCCGACTCTGATAGACAAGCCTGCCGTCAGGACAGAACCGTGGGTTAGGAAGGGCTCAGGCCTGTTGCCAGGGGGCTCCCCCTTCTCTGCAAGGTCACATCTCCACCTGCTCCCCACGCCCTGTGCAGCCACCCTTCAGAGCACAGGCAGGAAGGAGGACGCGGCTAGATCACGGTCACTCTAAGTAGGAAAACAAACCAACAAACAGCTGTCCCGGTTTACACCCTCCTGACGTTGTAGGGCTAGTTTGGGGCCACCAGGGCCACCGAGCGCGTAGACCAAGGAAATGGGTTTCTCCAGCTGCTGGCCAAGTCTTCCCCTGCAGGACGGGGGCACACGGGCCGTGGGGCCTCGTAGGGGCCTGCCTGTGACCGCGACTCTGGAGCTGGGGTCAGAGGGCAGCCGTTCTGTAGATAATAGTTCCCAAGGGAAATGTTTAAAAGGGCAAAGTTTTTCAGTTCCCCTCCAATGACTGGGTACGTTGCTGGGGCTGAGATGGGCCCCTGCGATAGAAAGGCGAACGTGTGGGTGAGAGCATATGGCCCTGCCCGGGCGTCCAGAGCTGGGGTCCACCTGACAGCAGCCCCGCGGCCTCACCGCTGCCAGAAGGGGCACCACCCTCCTCCCCGAAAGCTGAGTCCGAGCTTGTGGCTGTCGCACGCCCCCCTGCCCAGCAGTTCGTTGGCGCTCACAGTTCCCTGGGCTGCTGTTGTGTAATGCGCTCGACTTGGAGAACATAGATCCCCCAGCCCCGCTGTGCCTCACTGTGTGTCTCATGGCCAAGGTGAACGTCGAATCACGCTTGCTGCGAGATGTTCCCGGGCCAAGCTCGTCTTCAGGAAATAAGTGACCCTCCACTGAGTTCCAGGCCAGGACGCCAGCCACGTAAGAGGGATGCCGGTCCTACCTGTGGACCACGTGGGTGGAGGTAAATCTGAGCTCGTGTTCCTGTCGGCTCCTCCACTTTCAGAATGGGCTTAGCACCCTCGCCCCTACCACGGCCCGCAGACCCATGACAGCCACGTCCAAATGCAGCAGAGCCCCTCCCGACCCACCGGCCTTACTGTCCATGGGGGAGAGCTCTTCGCTGTGGCCTTGGACTGACCTCCTACCTGAGCCATGTCACGTCAGCGCTTCGGGACAGGTGATTTTCCTGAATGTCCCCGTGGGTTTCCATGTCTTTCTCATGACACAGCCATGAGCTGTGTCCCTGTATTTACAGTAACGATGTGGAGGACGTCGCTCATTACCGCCTTTATAAGAACCTTCAGGAGCCATAGTTCTGGATTTAGGACTAAAATATTAGTATTTCTCCCAGGCAAGTGGCCTGTTTTTATTTCACTGATGGATTTGATCTGGCCTCCCTCTTTGTAGGAGTTGCTAGAAAGCTTGGAAGTAGGCATGTGGCCTGCTTCTAGCAAGGGAGTTGGTCCTCACCATGCAGCTTGTATATTTATTGGAGTTCTGGCTTTATCGGGTTTTTAATTTTTTTTTCTCTTTTCCCCTTTGGCTCGTTTTCCTCGCACTGATTTTTCCCTTTGTATCTACACAAAAGCCATCGTAAACTTATATCTTGCTGGACTAAGACGGAGGTATAGACGTACACAAAGACAGGAGATCGATTCGGCTTGGTTTCAGGAGTCCCAGCCCTGCCAGCAGCGAAGCTGGTTCGGATGGCACCTTCCTGTCCTATTGTGGGTAACCAGGAGGGAGCACCGCGCTCCCGCCGCACTCCCAGCCCGGCTGACGCACGTAGCGGTAGGAGCAGCAGGGACGTGCAAGCAGAGGCAGCCCGGACCCGGCACGTAACCACAGGCGCCCCCGGCCCGAGCATCCCTGCCCGTCGTCACCCAGCGCGAGGGTCTCTCTGGCTCCGTCCCCTCCCAGTGGTCCTGGGCCTGGCTGGGCTGGAGGATGCCTCACCAGTGGATCTGACCCCACGTCAGACCCCTCATGTCAGGGAACTGGGCTCCTGCGATGCCCACTCAGCACCTCTGAGGACCCTGTGCCCACCCAACGCTCCTACGTAGCGACTCGGCTGCACCATAGAATTAATTAATTAATTGAATTAAAAAATTAATTCAATTTGTGAATTTATAGAACACTGAGGACGTCATTTGTCCAGTTTGATAAAAAGGTAAGCCTTACAAATAAATTAGTACCTGGGAATAAAACCAAACACCTGTGGGAGACATCTTTAAAAACCCACAGGGAGCTTAAGGGCAAAGCAGCAAAGACATTTAGACGCAGTTTGAGAGTGAAATTATTTAAATCCCGTGCAAGCTGACTCTACACTCTGTTTCTTTCATGTTCAGGGTGGTCTGTGCTTGGGGCAACTCCCAAGAGACGCTTAAGAACTCTTAGCTTATCAGTGTTGGAAAATCCACAAACAGATTAACCAGGGTTGTTGCACATTTGGGGCCACTTAGAACGTCTGCAGGCCTGATGGCTTTTGAGGACCAGCTGTCAGGCCCCCACTCACTGCGCTGACGGAGCCCTGAGGCCGTTTGCAGGGACGGGGACAGGGGGTTCTCCTGGACGGAACACACATGAACGACTCAGCCAGGCCTCCACCTGGCGCCCTGCCCTCGTGACAATGACAGCGCCACTGCTGGGGCACCACGCGCACCTGGCCCCGCCCTGGGGGTCTTTACCATCACAGCAGTCCTCCGGGCGGGGTCGCGGTTCCCACAGTGTGAGTGAAGCAGACAAGGGGGGAGGGGACAGAACCACGCCCCTCCCAAGGGCTCACCGGTTTCTGAGCAGAAATCTCTTCGTGCTGCCCCTTTTGTTAACAGTTTAAAAGCTCCGGAGTCACGGTTTCCCGGTCCCTTTCCCCGCTGAGCGCGTCGTGAGCTCCACGACCCCAAGCATCTGACACGGGCCTTTCCCCCGCCAGCACCTCACACTGCCCGTCCTGAGGGTCCCCTTCCCTCCTCGGGACCAGCTCCTGTGCAGACCCTCCTGGGCCGCAGCCGTGCCACCTCAGAGCAGTGGCCCTGCCTCTCCCCCTGCCCCCGGCGCCCTCCCCACCGTCCATCAGCGGAGACACAGGCCTGGCCGAGCCGAGAGCAGGGCCTCCGGAGAAGCGGGAGATGCCTTCTGTGGCTGGAGTCCCACGAGACCGGGTCTCCCTGCGGCCGGACGCTCAGAGCCAGGCCCGGGCCTCGCCGGTGCACCTCCCAGCCGCCCAGGCGGGCGCCCCGGGGACAGGGTTCCCACGAAGCCTCGGTGTTAGGTGTCTGTTCCCAGGGCCCGCACCTCCGGCGAGTCCCACGCGGCAGCGCGATCATTCAGAGGAGCTGAAATCCATCATATAATGAGCCCTACCTGATACTCATCTTCATGGAGACATGAATAAATCATTGTGCCCGGCAGGACCGCACCCAAGCGGACGGGGAGGCCTGGCTGCGCTTGCATGGGCGGCGCTGGGCGGCCGCGCGTCACGATGAATGCGCCTCTGTTTCCGTGCCCGCAGTCCCGGCACCTGCTGAAACCAGACCTGGGCCGAGGGCACCACCCGCAGCTGAGGATGGACGGTGGGAACAAAGCTGGCTGCTGTCGGAGGCCCCTCGGCCCGGCCGGGACGTGCAGGCGAGGGGGCCCAGGCTCAGCAGCGCCTCCTGCCTGGAACGGCTCCCCGGTTCCTTCCCCCGTGGGGCCCTGTCCCCCGAGGCTGGCGCAGGCTGCCCCTCTTCCGTTCTCCTGTTAACGGGTAGTCTCCACTGCTTCCGGGGAGACAGTGTGGCCTGGTGTTATCGTGGGGGCTCGGGGGTCAGGGTGAGTCCCGACCCCGCTCACCAGGCTGTGATGTTAGGAACAGACTTTGCTTCTTGGGGCCCCGGGGTCCTGGTCATAAGAAGCATAAAGACTAAGGGAAGCACTTAATGCATGATGGCAGCCTCACAGGTCCTGCCAAGGAGCCCCTGCCTCAGGCCCCCGGCTGATATCTCCACCCACCAGGGCTTCAGGCCCCTCACGGGTCCTGCTACCTGCGCGTGGAGCCCGCGCGTTTGTATTGTTGTTAATCCAACGCGAAGGCCAATCAGACCCAGAGACTCCCTTCCTAACTGCTAACGGACTTGCGTGGGGTTACCGTCCGTGGAACCCAAGAAATGTGTTGGCAGATGGCTCCCGCCTTGACTGAGCACATACTGAATCAACATGGGCAGGTCTTTCTTCCTTTTTATGGGAATGTGAGTTCCACAGAAATGGTTGTCTAGTCATACGCGGGCCAGCTTCCCCAGGACACATAAGGGACCTGACCAGGCAGAAGGGTCTTGGCCTCAGAACCAGACTCTGGGTGTCTAAGGGCACCTGTCTCATTGGGTCACAGGCCACCTACTCCAGCACGACCTCATCTTAACTATGTCTGCAGTGACCCTGTTTCCAAATAAGGTCACCCTCTGAGGCACTGGGAGTGGGGACTTTGGGGGCACAGTTGCACCCAAAACAGCTTTGGACCTGTGCTCCTGGTTCTTGATTCTCCAGACCAGGACTGCCCAAGGGTCTTTCAACTTCCTTGTTCATATGCTACTAACACTTTTGAAACACTCTGTGCCCACGCTTCCATTTTTAGGATGACATTTAAATTTGTGTAGCGTATGTTTACTGGATACGTCTTGTGTAGCGTATGTTTAAATAGTTGCACTGGATACGTCTTGTAATACATCGTGTATTGAAGCTACAGAACTTAGCTTACACAATTTATTGCAAACCTTCGTCACACACGTTAATTAGAAAACCCAGTTCTCCTTGTCAGGTCCATCAGAACCAGATGCGCCATCTGCATTCGTCGGGGAGGCTCAGTTAAGCTATCGTAACAAACAGCTCTGAGTCTCAGCACCCACACAGGAGGACTTCATGTTCAGGCTGGACCTGGGGGCAGGGCTGAGGGTCTGCTCATCACAGGCACTCAGGGCACTCGGCTGAGGGGGTCCTCAATGTGGGCTTACAGTCACTACAACTGGGAAGGGAAAGTGGGTTCACACGCAGGCATTAAATACACACATCCCCCTCTACTCAACTACAGTGACCAACACAAGTCACGTGGCCATCCCTAACTCCCAGGGGGTAGGGAAGTAAACTTCAGACACCCCAAAGGAGGAGAACCGAATCATTGGGAGACTTACCCCGTGATTATCAGAAAAACTATGACTGCATTTATCGTCAGCTTGTGTTAACACCTCATCCTGTATGGTTTTCTCTGAATTCAAGATACAGAGACACACAGAGGGTCACAGCCTTGGACCTTCAGCGGCTCTGCTCTGCCCTGCGGGCCTCCACTTCTCAGCCGGCCTGCAGCATCTGCCTCTTCCTGGCTGTGCCGACCAGCCTGTCTCCCTGCGGGGTGTGCTCAGCCCCTGTCCTCTCCGAGGACCCCCAGTCCTGCCTTCATCAGCCCAGCGTTGGCCCCGATCCTGCGCTCACCTGGTGATGCTTCTGCCAAATACCAGCGAATTTCCACAGGTTGCATCAGCACTCTTTCCCCAGGTGAGCAGATGGGGGCACAGGTGCCGCAGACCAGGGGCCCCAGGACAGCCCCGAGCTCCTGGAAGCACCTTGAAAGCCACCGCACAACACCAGGACGTTTACACAGACACGCTTGGGAAAGCGGGCGCGGCCCCTGTTGGGTCACTTCACTCGGAAGCAACCAGATCGCGCCGCACAGACGGCCCTCGCTGAGCAGAGCTGTCTGCGTCACTTCTGCCCGAGCAGACACGTCAGATCTTGTCATTCGGTCACGTCAGGAATCCGGTGGTACTTCAGGCCCTCGCTTGGAAGGAAGGATTGTGTCAGCATTTCTGTTGTGAATTCCTATTTTCAATGATTTATAATGAAGCATCTTCTTAAAATGGTTTCAGCTGTTCGAGCTATACGCAGCCAAGAGAATGGATCCTAGGGCTTTTTTAGCACTCCGCTAACTATGAAATTGTTTGATTTTTACAAAACATATTTAGCAAATTGTTAAAAGTATTGGCTAAACACAGCATTTCATAAATGAAATGTTGAAGCGATCAAGATGTTGAACTTTAAAATCATCTGCTTTCTCTGAACACTGCCTTTTTATTACAAAGTTCAATAAGAATTTTTAACATAATTTTACACAACATTATAAGCGCACTGCTCCGTGTTGCAAATATCATGCCATTCTAATTACCTGATTACATTCATTTACATTATATTTGTGATTAAACGTAATTTCATGCTTATTGAGTGACAGTCCTTGGAAACACTGCCATCCTGCTATCCTCCGTGACGCGTGAGGCCCAGAGCAGCCCAGACCTTGGGCGTCTGCAACAGCAGTCAGCAAATCGCATCCGTTAAATCCGTTTCTCAAATACACGTGCAGACAGCGAAATTGTGTCAGGAGTTGGCTCGCAGTGAGGGGTGTGCTAGGAGAAAGATCTTTGTTGCTGTGGTTTTGATCTTTTGGGGTCCCGAGTTACGTTGTAAAATAAGATACTGCTTTGTCTTAAAAATTAGGGAATTTTGATTTGTGTCACGAGGACAGCTACGTTTATGGGAAACAGGCAGTGAAAGGCACCTGCCTATACTCAGACCGAGTGTTTTTAAATAGTAAGAAGCCTTTCTTCTCTTGGAACATTTTATAATCTTTTTCCAAATTCTGTATCAGCTCCTACATCACCATAGCAACCCACCTCCTGTGGCAAGCCTGGGGACACTTTCAGATGAGCTAGAAGGGGGAGCCTTAGCCGCGAATTTGGCCTTGAATGACTAATCGTTATCTTCCTCTTGTGAACATTTAGCCTCGTGTGACACTCCGGCAGCCGAACATATGCAGTAAAAGCCTTCTGGGCGGATCTTGGCTTCCCTTGACATCTTGCTACTAAAGATTTGAGTCCTCCCCTGTGGGTTGCATAGAAAGATCAGGAAAAACCAGAACCACCTGTGTCTTGCATGTGACCCACAGAGGAAGGCAGGTAGAGGCACGGCTGAGAGAAGACAGGCAGACCCAGCCGGCAGCCCAGAGCAGGCTTCACTGGAGTGACGGTCGGGGGGGACCTTCCCCCGGCGACCCCAGCTCCTCCCCTCCACATAATTATTTAAATGAAACAAAACGAAAGCTTTCCTCACTGAAAGGAAATGAATGAAAGTGCGCACACCTGAGCGTGCATGCGATTTCCCTGCAGGACTCGTTGAAACACAGCAGCCGGGCTGGACCACCATAGTCTCTGATTCAGTGGGTCGGGGGTACGGCCCGAGAATGCGCACTTCTAACAAGCGCCTGGCGAAGCTGCTCTGTGGACCTGGATGGAGCCTCCTCTCCCGGAATCTTACGGACACGCTGTAGCGGCCCCCAGACAGCGCCCCGCTGGCCTCGGAGCAGCACAAGGATCTGGGTCTGAACTCTCCATGTAGCGGCCATGCTACTGCCGCCAGGGTTGGGGTGCCCCCTTTCCATTTTCACTGCCCCCCAGTGGCAGCTTCTAATCTAGAAAGAGCAGCGTGGCCACCGCTCATGGGGAAGGGAAGGAGAAGGCATCTCTGTAAACCCGCCTTCCTCCCCAGAAGCTGATTTACAAAACAGATGCCAGGGATCCCTGGACATGGGATCGATTCAGTTGATCCCACCCACCGCAAATTGACTCAGGGCCTGTGACACAGGAAAGACTTTTAAAGTCAGGTACGACCTTTCCTCGCGAACGCACACATTGAAGATTTCCACGACCCACTCCAGGCCCGGAAACTCTCCCCCGTGGCAAAGATTTACCCTTGGGGGATAATATTTTTAAACATAAATCCTTGTATGTAAATATCACAGCTACAGGAGAGGAAATAGTTATACTTCGCTCACACTTCATTCCGGAATAGAAGTCATCGAGTAGCTCTGTACTTTAGCTCAGGCAGGCAAGGTCCTCTGGAACTCGAAGGCATTATGCCAGAATTCAAATAAGCAAAAAGGTGTAACCATAAAAATAAGCAGTATTTCTGGAAGTGGGGGGCAGCAGGAGACAGATGTGAGCCCCTACTAGGGAATCGTAAGTACTGCCTTATATCTTCTACATTTTTGGAAAGGGGCAGAGAAAGCATGCAAAAATGTTATTTTGGAAGCAAGTGATTTGTGATACTACTACTAAAATCACAAATAACTGCTGCCTTACTAACATTGAAATGTCAGTGTCCCGTTTCCACGATTACCCCTGCAGACGTGCTCACACCTCTGTCGTGAGGTGGACCCGGGGTCTGTGGTGTCACCAGGCCTCCGTGGCTCCAGTCCATCCCCTGCAGTTCACTCGGCAGGGCTGTTCCCACCCTGGAGAACGGTGGGGAGACCCAAGAGCTATCACTTCCCATCAAAACAGCTGTCGCTTAGGCCTCCCTAGGTCGCTAAAGTACACAACCTTGTCCTTCGAGAATGTAATCTTTATTTTTACTGTATTTTCAGGCACTCATGCTTGCGCGTTCATTCAGCATTTAACAGATATTTCTGAGCACCCAGCATGTACTAGACACCGCAGATTAAATTATTTAGTAAATCAGTTTTCACGGAGACGGGAGATAAAGAAGGATTTGGACTAAGGCTGAGGTCTCTAAAACATATAATCTCTTAAGGAAAGATGCCTGTGATGATAAGGGGGGACAGTAGTCCTAGCGGCAGCAGCTCACCTTTGTGCCGGGCACTGTTCCGAGCGCTCTGGTTCTGGCGGTGGAACGGCTGGAAGAAGGACCTCGGTCCTTGTCTTCTTTGGGGAAGGAATTCAGTAGAAAGACCGAGATTGTGAAATAGGGACAGCGTTTATTAGAAGTGAAACACGTGTGGGAGAACACGTACTCAGCGTGAGCTGCATGCAGTAGGGGCGGTTAGGTTGCTTACCTGGGGCCAGCTTTCCAGGTTGTCTCTGGCCACTCATCTCGCTTGTGCCCATACCTGGTCTGACTCAGGGTCCTTCCTGGTGGGTGTGCGCACCTCTCAGCCAAGATGGATTCCAGTGCGAAGGTGTCTTGGAGGTTGGCAGGACACATTATGGGCTGGCGTCTCCTCCCTCCTTTGGTCCCTCCCCTAGACTAAGGGCCTCTTCCGCGCATGCGTCGGGCGGGGAATCCCCGAGACCACAGGAATGAGGAAGTTGCGGTCACTTTGTCTTTCACCTAATCAGGGCCCAGTGCTCCTGCTGGTACCTTATCTCGAGGTGTCAGCAGGAGACCCGTTGCAGCTGCTCAGCCTGGGGCCTATCTATCTCCTGCCTCAACTGGACATGTATTTCATGGTACAGTCTTCACAAACCTAGGAAGGAAGTGCTGTGAACAGCCCATGTTGGGGGAATGGAGGGTCAGAGAACTCAAGCAACTTTCCTGAGGTCACACAGACTGGTGATCTGACTGGTACTTCACGATACTGTCTGATCACGTGAGTAATCTAGGCCCCTCTGTGATGCTGACTTCAAATGCCAATTCCTCCTGAGGAGTCTTTGCATAAACGCTAGGTCCTGGGAGGGATCCAGGCCCTCCTGTCAGTCAGGAGTAGCTGCTCTACCTGCAGCTTCTGCTCTCAACATCCCTGGCCTTGGGCTCCCAGGTGGGTCAGGGGAGCGTGGCGGTGCCGAGGCCCCGGGGCCGTTGGGCCCCATGACCTCTGGCGCTGCAGGGCCCGTGGGCACCTCGCTTCCCCTGCTGCTGTCAGGTGATCGCAGCTCCCGCATCACACAGAGCCGTCTGAGAGGAGATGCTGACGCTTTTGCAGCTAAGCAGGTGCAGGAGGGAAAAAAGGCACTGAGCTTTTTAAGAAGTCAGATGGCATTGTGCGGCAAACAGAAGGCAGGCGGCTGATTTCAAAGCCCAAAATCAGATCCTTTTATTTGTGTAGAATATACCAACTTAGAACGCACAATTTGAAACTGCTGGTTATAGAATCTGCTGCATTTGATTGTAGTATAGAGTTCCAAGGCGGCGCCGTCCAAATCCCAGCCCAGGGCTAACAAGCTCACACTCAGGTTTACTTCCTCTGGAATCATCACCTGGTGTCCCGAGAAGCGTGCTGTGTAGGAAATGCTATTTCTGCTCCCGTCCCTTGCAGAGGAATAACACCCTTGGGGCGCTTTGAAACACCTACCTACTGGCCGTGTGCTGCTTCTTAAGACTCAGAACGGAGCTTATTTGTGTTTTCACTTTCTTTCTTATTGATTTCTCTTAAACTTCCATGTAAGCCAAATATAGGGAAAATATTCCTAGATTACAGCATCTGGTTCCGGTTTTAAACCAGTGCCTTAGGCTGTGGCCTATCCCCTGGGAAGCAGCACGGAGCTCAGAGGAGAGAAATGTCTTGCGGTCAAAGCCTCTGGTCGAGGTGCCCCCGTCATGGACCAGCTGCTGGGCTGGTCCCTTCCGGCCTCCACATCCACGGAGGGTGGGCTTTCCTCTCCACAGCCAAGGGAAGCGCTCGCCCAGAGACCACTCACTGGCGGGGCGGTGAAGAGCTGGGCCGTCACCCTCGGAGCAGAGGAGGGGCCGTCTCAGGAAAGGCTTGGGGTGGGTGGTCTCAGTACCCAGCAGGAGACCCAGCCCCTGCCAGCAGCCCCAGGTCAGTGTCAGCCCCCAAGCCGAGGCCTCCTGCCGTCTGTCTCCGCCGTGGCAGCCTCTGCGTTGGGACCGGCGCGAGCAGGTGTCTGTGCCCGGCGAGCCGCTGCGGCCAAGGCCGGGGCTCACTCTGGTTAATCTCAAATGCAGTGTCCACACCACCCCATGGGCCACACGTGATCCCAGAGTCCATCACAGGGAGGGCGTCCTTCAGCGCAGAGTTTATTTCCATTTCCTTGTTTGCTGTCATGTTCGAACTGACAGGGACCACCAGGCATAGGAGGCTCTATCTTAGAAAGAAACAAAGAAGCGAAGGAGGAGAGAAGAAGGAAGGAAAGAGGAAGGAAGGAAGGGAGGGAGGAGTGGGGGCCGCGGGGAAGAAGATCCTTCTTCATTAATTATTTCTGTCATTGAAATAAATTAAGGAGAGTAAAGAAAGCTCACGTTGAGTAAGGCATGCAAGTTAAAACACCAGCAGGTTGTTTCCCATTATTTGGAACTTGTGTTATGAGCTACAGTCCTACGTGGTGAACAGAGCTCTAAACTCCAAGTCTTTCCCCCCCTCCACCCCTGATTTTCCCTTCGGGCACTTGTCTCTCCTACACATTGATTTTGCTCTCTGAAGCAAACACCATCATATCTTTTACAAACAGAGGAAAATGTGGATCGTAAGATCCCTCGGGTAGGTCGTAGAACTAAGTACTCCAGAAGCACCGTTCCCCCTGCGTGTGGCTGCTCGCTGCCGGCTCGTATCCTAGGATCATGGCTGTCGACAGCCTCGCGCAAATGCCTTTGGCCTTTTTTTTCTATTTGCTTACTACCCTGTCTTATCTTTTTTTTTTTTTAACAAAAATGGAATCGCATTCTTTATCCGGTTTCCCAGCTTGGTTTTTCGCTTAGCAGATCACGGCTTTCTCTGTCGGCACAAATGGATCCACTTTGTTCTCAGAAGGTGCACACATTCCCTCTTACCAATGGGTTTGTCGTTTATTTTTGAACCAGTGTGTCGCTGAGGGACATTTGAGTTACTTCCAACTTTTTTTTGCAATGAGTCATTTCCAATTTTTACAGACAACGCCGCAGCGAACATCCTCGGAGGGCGGTACGCACGTAGAGTGTCTGTAGCGTGAGCGCCTAGGAGTGACGATGAGAAGGAGTGTTAACGGTGAAGATGTGACTGCCCGTGTGCTGGGCGTGTCCCAACCCGCCCCTCGCCGTCCTGGGACCTGTCCTTAAGGGTCACTGAGCAAGTGCAGTTTCCCCTGGTTGATTTTGAGGATCACTTTCCTGGTTTCAGCTTCCCTGGTGGTCTTCGTGGCCCTGCGCCGCTGAGCAAGCAGGGGCTACCTGGCTGCCGGGCGTGGGGTACTCTGGACGGACCTAGAGATGCTCATACTAAGGGAAGGGAGGCAGACAGAGAAAGACTAACCGTACGATGTCCCTTACATGTGGAATCTAAGGTGGGACACAGATGAACTTATTTACGGTACAGGAATAGACTCGCAGACAAAGAGAACAAACTAATGGTTACGGGGGGGAGGGGGATAAATTAGGAGTTTGAGATTAACATATACACACTACTAGATATGAAATAGATAATCAACAAGGATCTACTCTACAGCACAGGGAACTATGCTCAAAATCTTATAATAACCTATAATGGAAAAGAATCTGAAAAAGTATATATATATATATATATATGAACAAAACTGAATCACTTTGCTGTACACCTGAAACCAAAACAACATTGAAAATCAACTATTTTTGAATTTAAAAATATATATCTTTGGGGACCAAAAAAAAAATGTCTTCTCCCCATCCGCCCTCGGCCACCAGCCCCTCCCTGGGGGCAGCCATGTTTGCACTGTGCCACTGAAAAAAATAACAGAAGGCAACTCGCCTCCATAAAATAAATCCCATAGTGCCCTATAGCGTCATCTTTTTTATTATAAGTCAACCTACGAGTCACTAAAGTGCGTGTGGGGTTTATTGACATGCAGTGTGTGTGCAGCCTGGCCAGCGAGTAGACTCAGCCCACGGAACACCATGCCTGTCTTCACCTCAGCAGCCCCCCATCTCTGGGACTGATAAAGAATCTCTTCCCCTTTATTCTGCCCGCTGCTCTCTGGGGTGTGGGTCTGCGTGCTCACCTCACAGAAGCATATTTGCACGACCTGCTCAGAGTTCCGTCTGTCTTTACTGGTTGTACCCAGCGCATTGGAGCGTCGAATGGAGTAAAGATTAGAGGCTGCTCCCACTGTATGTGGACCACGCATGCACCATCGTATGTATTTGCATTTTCTTTTAAAAAAATAATTAGAGCTATTTATTGCTCAGAGAATCCTGGCTGCAGACTAAGGAAGATGCATGAAAGGAATACTGGGCGCAGGACGGAGGTGCCCGGCAGCAAGCCTCACTCCCCACGGCCAGCCCCTCCGGGTCCTCAGTTGAGAAGGAGCCCGGTTACCACCAGGAAACCTACAGCTAAGGCCCCTACAAAACATGGAACATGTTCACCTTTTTAGAAAAGAGTTTTCCCATCTCTTCTTTTTTTCCTTTGTATATTCCCAGCGTCATCTTCTTCCCTCACGAGGGCCACAAGCCTCACGGTAACGACTGCAGGGTCTGTTTCTAACCCAGCTCACTTCAGACGAGATTTTACCCTTTGTTAATGGTCTGATGCGAGGGAAAATGCGATAAAATTGCCGGGATTTCAAAAGGCGGAGCCTGGAGAAGGCGACCCCGTGAATGAGTCGGATCCAGAGGCAGCTTCATTCCCGAGCAGATTCAACGAGTGCCCAGTGCGCCGCAGGTGTCCCGTATCATCATCGCTCAGTTTAGATAAGTGTCAGAGGGTCGGGCAGTTTTTCAGAACCTGTGAGTCTCAGAGAAGACGAAGCGAGAGAGGATGGAAGTGACCTCATTACAGCAAACACGGGAGGTCTGCCCGCGCCACGGCTGCCAACGCCGAGATCTCCCCTGCCCTCAGCCATCACCTCCCGGGCACAGCTGGGGCCAAATCCTGGCACTGATTTTTGCCGTTGTCCCAGCCCTTCCACCTGCATGTCACCGGGAGCTTCCTCCAGGGTCCCCTCCACGGCTGGCTTCGCGACCATCTCTGGTGACGCTGCAGAGGGCGTGAGTGCCACCACACCGCTCACTCCTCTGGGCTGTGGGGTGCCCCCACGCACCCGGCTCCCCATCAGCCCCAGGGATCTGCGGGGCACTGGGCATCTCGGCGTTTCGAGAGGAGAGAATCTGGAGAAACCGAAGAGTATCGAAAGTGAAACTGCAGTCATCGTCAGTTCTTATCTTGAAATAACTTGCAAACCTGTAGCCTCCTGGAAGCTGTTCTCTGGGGAATGGAAACAGATCCCCTGGGAGACGGGAGACCTGTGTTCCAGCCCGCGGTTGTGGGCAGCTGAATTGTGTTCCCGTGTAGGTGTGGAAGTGCTCACCCCCAGAACTTGGGAAGGCGACCTTATTTGGAATCGGGTGTCAGCAGATGGTCAAGTTGAGGTCATCCATCAGTCCATTATGATGGGGTGTCCTTATAAACCCTAATCCGTTACCCGTGGAGTCCTCACAGAAAGAGGAAGTTTGGACACAGTTGCACACGGAGAACGCCAGCTGTAGATAGAGGCAGAGACAGGTGATGCTTCTACAAGGATCTGCAGGATCTTCGGGAAGCACCAGGAGCCGGCGGAGAGGCCTGGAGCAGACCCTCCTCGGAGAGAAGCAGTCTGCGGACACCATGACCTCGGACTTCCGCCTCCAGGCTGAGCGCTAATACATTCCTTTGGTTTTACTTGGCCCTGTTTGTGGCGCTCTGTTGCGGCAGCCCAAGCCAGGTAACACATCTGTGCTGCCTGCCGTCTGGAGGACAGAGGTGACCCTCATCAAGCTACACGAGTCTTTTGTCTTGCTTTTATTTTCTTTAAAAATAAGAGGAGTTTGGGGCTTCCCTGGTGGCGCAGTGGTTGAGAGTCCGCCTGCCGATGCAGGGGACACGGGTTCGTGCCCCGGTCCGGGAGGATCCCACATGCCACGGAGCGGCTGGGCCCGTGAGCCATGGCCGCTGAGCCTGCGTGTCCGGAGCCTGTGCTCCGCAACGGGAGAGGCCACGACAGTGAGAGGCCCGCGTACCGCCAAAAAATAAAAATAAGAGGAGTTTTTACACACTACTATATATAAAATAGGTAAACTACTGTATAGCACAGGGAACTATAGTCAGTATCTTGTCATAACCTATAACGGAAAAGAATCTGAAAAGAATAGATAAGTATATATATATATATATCTGCATCACTTTTCTGTACACTTGAAAGTAACACAGCATTGTAAATTAACTATACTTCAGTAAAATTTATTTTAAGTAAGAGGAGTTGGATAGATCAGGGATTTCAGGGGAGATCACACTTTGAAGCCCAACATGTAAAACAGGTAAGAGTGCAGGGGGCGGGGAAACAGCTGTCCGCCTGCACAACCCCTATCCTTGGAGCATCTCTGAGAACCCAGGTTGGAAACCACCTGGCCTCCTCACCTTGGGTCCCTGGGCAGCTCTAGACCATCTAGCAGTGAGTAACCACCCGAGGGCACCGCAGCGCAGAGCGCTGTCGGGGTGACATACGTGTTCGAGGACTAGGTGGCGTTTAAAAGGTTTTCCGTATTGCAGGTTTGCCGTTTTGCGGTCGAGTGTGTATGTGTAAGAGGGATGAAACTGTTCACATCTTTCTGGTTTACTTGAGTCAATTCGCAGACCCTCTGAGCCCTGGCAGATTTGACTCCGTCTGTAGCCACTCTCTTCACCTGACCCCAAGTAAGGTAGACAGGACCAGCCGGGGCGGCTGTCTGGGGGGGCGGGCGTGGGGTACCGACTGGTCCTTGGCTCCTTGGCCATCAACAGCCTTGGCAAGAGCAGGCTTTATTGGAAACAGTCTTCTGGAAATTACTTTGTAGCCGCTTTCCGTGGCTCCGGTTTTCCACGTCAGTCCGTCCTCCGCGTTCTTGTTGAGAAGAGGTGTGAATGGGGGCGGTTAGCACAGCCGTGGTCAGCGTTCCACCGTGAGAACATTGCTGCTTCTCCTCGGACACGAGCAATTATAATGTTGCCTGTGCTTTTTCAAACTGCACGGCTGAGTGTTTCTAACGTACTGGGGTTGAGAACAAGGCAGTGTTACATCACAGACCACTGTTGCTAAAGATTCTTTCCGACGCTGCAGAAGGAACAGCGGCCCCTCGAGCCTGCATTATTCCAATGTTTGCTGCGTGGCAGTCATGATGATTGCATTTTATTGGAAAACATTGCACCATGTCCCACTGGCCAGCCCTTCTCGGGTGCCATGCAAATGTGTCTGCTTCAAATAAGCCTGGAATTCAGAAATCCAAATTTGCAAAAAAAGTTCAGTGGGGGAGAGGAGTGGTTATACCTTTCAGTACATAAATGTTTCTCACCACTTTTCTTTAAAGAGTAAGCTCCTCCTTACGCATTTAAAATGGGATTTTAAGAAGTCTGAAAGGAGCACGTGTGTATAAATTGTCATCTGCCCACATCCGCATGTCATAAATGCCGCAGTAGGAGCTAAGTTATCGGTCCCTGGGGTGCAAGGCTGTTACATTCCGGCGCTGAGAGCCTGGTGGTGAGCAGGCTTGTCTGTAACTGGAGCTGGTTCAGGCGCTGGGGGACCAGGCACGGCAGGAACGAGGGGCGCGGTGGCGGAGCCAGGAGGCAGCCCGGAAGGTGGTGTGAGCCGTGAGGTCCCCAGGGAGGCTGGTGAGTCAGCCTGAGGGATGACACCCAAGTTTACGGGGAAGGGCACACGGGAGCCGCATCTTACAGGGCTGAGTCAGTCACCAGGCGTGAAGAGCCTTTCCTAGAAAGGGGAGTGTCCCGATCAAAGCTTGGCGACCTTCAAAGGGGGTCGGGAAGACTCGGAATGAGAGTGTTCCGGAGGGCAGAGGGGTGGAGGATCTCCAACGCCGAGGCAGAGAGACGAGGTTCTCCGGTCTCCTGCCGGCCGAGCCTTTACAAGGCCCCGGAACTCTGCCCAGGCTTTCTCTGGTAGCAAGACCGTGTCCACTACTCAGAGCATCCCGACACCCCAGACGACCCCCCGTACACAGGGGACGAGCACCGCTACCCGCTCAGCCTTCAGGTGGGACGGCTTTCCCAGCTACCTCCCGAGGGCCCTCGAGGACCAAGCCCCCGAACTCACGGACACAGAGCCGGCTCCCTTCTCTTCCCCCACGGTGCCTCCGCTGCCTGCTCTGCGTCTCCTGGGTCACCTCCCCAGTGATGCCTGCGCTCAGCCTGTCCCCGGATCAGCCTCAGGGGGCACCCAGCCTGGAGCGGCGCAGACTTGGTCTTGGATCCAGGGCAGCCACTGAGGACCACAGAGCAAGGAAGCGACGTGCCGGGATCGCTGTTTCAGGAAGATCCATCTTTCCAGCCACGATGTGGAAGGAGGGGGAGCCGGGAGCGGGGAGGGCGAGTGGAAGCGAGGGAACAGAGGAGGGAACCGAGAAGGAGCAGAGGGTGAGGCGCCGCCCAAAGGCCCCTCCCCACCTCCAGGAGCCAGTGAGCTCTGCCCTCGGGAGGGGCAGGGGGTGGAGCCTGAGTCCCTGGGGAGGGCGGTGGCGTGGGCGTGGGCGTGGGCTAGTGGGGGGCTCCTGGTTGCCCCCCAGGCTGGCTCCCAGCCCAGTGGAGTCCGGCCAGCTGTGCGGGCAGAGAGGGGCCCAGCGGGCAGCGGCATGGCGGCAGCCAGCTTGGCAGGTGGCCTGGAAGAGCTTCAGAAGCTCGGAGGGATTCTGGAGGGGAACAGGGTGACATGAACGGAGATAAACAGCCCCTGCCCTGTAGTGTGGTTTACGCCCTAAGAGGAAGGTTAGGCTGGTGCCGGGGCCGGAGGGGCCTGGACGAATAGCCACGTGACCCGTGCGTTTGAACTACAGACGCCCTCACGGGAAACTGTATTTTCGCCGGGAATCAGCCACATTTCTCTGCGTAGTTTTCTTGGGGGTTCTTCCTCTTTCAGTGCCTCTTTCACCAAGAAGAAGGCAGGACAGGGTTCTGTGGCCCCCAACGCCCCGCTCACGAGAAGGAGGCTGCAAAGCCGGGGTACCTGCCCCTCTGGTCCCCACGAGCCTCCCGTCCCGCCCGCCCATGCAAAGGCAAGCCCTTCTCCTGGGAAAGCGAGGGGGAGCGAAAGGACCTGGGGCGGGGGCTTCAGGACTGACGCAGACCAGTGTCCAGACAGACATGGGCACTGGAGGCCACCTGATCTGTTCCACCGCTTCGTGGCTCCCCTTTTACAAGAGCTTGTAACTGTGGGATGGAATTAGGACACTCAATGTGCGGTCAATTCGTCAATTAAACTGAGTATTTCCAATAGTCGGGGTCATTCCTCCCAGCATCAGTTCCCACTGGAACATTCTCGGGACACACCGAGGATGTTCCTAGTTTTGATTTGTTCCTGTTTTCAAACCCCTGATGTCATTGTGGGGAGTTATTCGTTCTTTACTCATTTAATAGCTATTGATCGCATGTCTGGATGAGCAGGTGAAACAGTAAGCAAAGCAGACCCCCTGCCCTCCCACGGGGACCGCGGGCAAGAGCCAGATACGCAGTAAACCCATAACAGAGACCAGGACGGGAGCTCAAGGAGAAAAGCAAAGCAGCGGAGGGGACAGGCCGTGAGTGAGGCGACATTAGGGAGGGACGGGAAGAAATGGGATCCCCGGGCAGGAGGAGAAGCCAGGACGGCGGTGAGGGCCTGAAACCGCTCGGGGGCTTTTTTTTCATGCTTTAGTTTGTTTTTCTGTGGTTTGACTCTTTCTCCAAGAAGCACGTGGTCATAATTTTCAAGTGTATGAGCCCTGGTTCTTAAGGTTTGACTGTGGGTGTTGCTTTGCAGCTTGGGGAGGGACGGCTGAGGTGGCAGTTATGGGGGCTGGTTACACAGGAGCAGAAGGCGGATCCACTGCCCAGGTGAGCGTGCCCACGCGCTGACACCTGCACGGCACCTGGTGTCACCGTGTCCGGGGCACCGGCCCTGAAGGAGCTCACAATTTAACTGTTTTGGTTTCCGGGTCAGTTTAAAAAATTAATAATGCTCTTAGAGAAACAATTAAGAAGTAACTTGTTAGTGGAAATGCACGTGATTATGGCTCAGGCAATTCAAGAACATTTCACCCTGCTTCCTGAGGATCAACGCACGTGGCATTGCCCTGCACTTTCGGGAAAGGTCCTTGATGCTTTCTGTCTTTCTCACTACAGTGAAACTGACTGACGAGACCGAGTGCATCCTCAGGGAGCTCTGCGTGTGATTCAGGATCAAAATCTTGCCCTAAAGAAGAAAGCGCTGCTGATGGAAAACTCCCCGCCGCCTCCCAGGGAGGTTAAGGAGGGGTGGAAGGGAGGCTGACAGTTGCCCCCGCACTTGAGTGTGTGTGGCTCAGCGTCACGGGGCTCCGGGTGCTGTGAGGGCAGAGATACCTGCGCCCGAGTTCTGATCCCGCTTAACGTTAGCTTTGGGCAAGTCCCCCGACTTCAGGGCCTTTGCACCTGCCTCTCCTTCTGCCCGCAGCACCGTTTCCCAGACGCCCACCAGGCCCGACAGCATCGTCTCAGGGGGGCCTTTCTGATGACCTCCAGTTAGATTGGAACATGCCCCCCCCCCGCCAGGCTTCCCTGCCTGGTTTCCCGGTGTAGCCGTTCTCACCATCTGTCATTCTGTATCATGCCCATCGAGCTCTCCCTCCGGTGGAACGGAAACCCGCCTGTCTGCTCACTAGAGCGTCCAGGGCTGTGCCGACGGTACGCAGCCCCGGCACAGCAGGGACGCCAACCGGTGAGTGCAGCCCGGCCTGTGTGCCTCTGGCTTGGTCGGCTCAGAATAAGCAACTGGGGGTGACCGGGGCTGGGCGCATGGGTGGGCAGAACCGAGGTGCCGCTTCCTTCTCCAAGGCCCTCGCGGGCTGTGGATGACACAACATGTGTGTCTCGTCTTAAGGGGCCAGTGGCCCAGACACACCCCCAAGATTTCAGGACACATCCCTCATCCCATGATAGCCTGTAACAATCAACACATCGAGTACTGAAAGGTAGGGCTTCAGATCCAAGCCTTTCTACCACTCAGATAGGAAGGTCTGGCCTTGGTCTGGAGGACATCTGAGCCTTTTCTGGAAGAAAGTAACAGAAAACCCTCAGGCCACTGGGCCCAGACTGCAAACAATTAAGAACCAATTCCCTTTTTATTTTGCAGTAAAATATGCATAACATAAAACGTGTAGGTAACCATTTTTAAGTGTATGATTCAGTGACATTAAGTACATTAACGTTATAGTTGATCCTTGAACAACGTGGGTTTAAGCTGCATGTGTCCACTTATCCACAGATTGTTTTCAAAAGTAGACACTACAGCCCCACGTGCTCGGGGCTGGGTTGAATCTGCAGATGTGGAACCACGTATATGGAGGAACTGTGTACACGGAGTTATACTGGGATTATACTGGGATTTTCTACCGTGCAGAAGGCTGGCGCCCCAGTCCCCCGTGTGAGTCAAGGGTGAACTGTGCTGTACAGCCATCAACACCGTCTCCAGAACTTTTCCTTCCTCCCAGACTGAAACTCTGCATCCACTCAACGCTAACTCCCAGTGCCTGGGACCCACCATCCACTTTTTGTCTCTATGAATCTGACGACTCTCGGTCCCTCATATAAGTGGACTCAGGTAGTATTTGTCCTTCTGCAACTGGCTTATTCCATTGAGCATACTGTCCTCAAGGTTCACCCGTGTTGTAGCAGGTGTCAGGATCTCCTTCCTTTCGAAGGCTGAGTGATAATACCCCATCGTATGGATGGACCACGTTGTGCTTACCCAGCATCCATTGATGGACATGAGCTGCTTCCACCTTTTGGCTGGAGTGAGTTTGCTGCTGGGCACACGGGTGTGCAGACATGAGACGATTCCCTTGGGCAGCCCATGTGCTTCTGAAGCTGGACGTGGGTATTAAGCCTTTCATGTAATTACCGGGGGGCGTGTTCAACCCCTCCAGCCCCCAGGCTTGGCGGTTGCATTGCCGTAGGGAGCCCGTTATTTTTAACGGAGATCTCAGAGGACTACCGAGCAAGTCCACGGCCGGGAGTTTGGAGATGCAGGTCTCCGAGAACGGGAGGAGGTGCTAGGGTGGCCGGCGTCTGGGCAAAGCCCTCTGGTTCTTTGCATCACCACGACAGGCGGGCATCGGGCCAGAGCCTCTATGGGACATCCATTTGGGATGAGAAGGTGGTACTCAAGCTCTGAACCTCCCCGGAGGGTGGGCGGGGCAGGGACTGAGGGGGGCTGGCGTTGTTTCTGGGACGGTTCCCTCCCCTCCTGAAAGGCACCTCCCTCTGCCTGTGGGCTCCTTGGCCTCCTGTGGCTCCCAGGACCCGGACAGACGGTTGTTGTTCATGAGGATTTTATCTTCATTGCTGGGCTGGGCTTTGTTTAGACTCAGCCCTGGTCTTCGGCTTCCTGACGTCCCTATCCATTACACTGTCAGCCTGCGGGGCGCCTCAGGGCAGGACAAGTGTCAACAGAAGGTGAGGAAGGAAATCAGCCTCCATCGAGAGCTAATTACCCTGCCTCAAAGTTAATTAAACGCTTGTTAGGAGCAGCAGGGTAGATCCTAATTAAACTTGTCTAATCACAGTCCCCTGACATTCCCGGACCCCGGGATCCCTACCGGCCTCAAATCATTCTCCCGAGGGCAATAATACCTGTCAGGCCTCGGCGGGGCGGGCACAGTGATACGCTCCGGCCTCCGTGCTTTCTGCACTCATTTCCCACGGAGCGAGCACTTCGCGTGTGTTTAATTTACACACGTTTCAACTGGGGGGACCCCAGATTGCCCTGATGATTTTGTCGTTTTCCCCTCTTTCCAAGAGGGAAAGAAAGGGAACAGAAAGTAACGGACGTGCTGCGGAAGCGGTCAGCAGCGCCATTTTGTATGATTTGGGTAATGATCATGATTAATGCTTGTTGATCGTTTTATCTCTTGTGTTATGTAAATAAAGCTGTGGCCTTCTCCTTCCAATTCCAATTCCATTTGGAAGCGTGGAGGGAGGGCAGAGCGGCCCTGCCAGCCTGCAGGCGCCTGTACAGCCACCCCGCGGCTCCGGCCCCGCCTCCTGGCCCTGGCACTGCGGCGGTGCCAGCCCCCCTGGGAAGCAGGACCCCACCCCCCTCGCCCTCCAGTGAGCCGTCATGGGGCGAGCGGAGGACGGAGAGGAGGCTGCAGGCCCCAAACCATGAGCAGAAAAGGATGGACTTAGGACTTCCCTGGCGGTCCAGCGGCTAAGACTCTGCGCTTCCACTGCAGGGGGCACGAGTTCGATCCCTGGTCGAGGAACCAAGATCCTGCAAGTGAAAAAAAAAAAAAAAAAAAAAGGTGGTTTTGCCCGTTCTCTTTAAGCCTGAGTGGGAAAAGAGGACAAAATGGAGTGAAGTCCGTGGCCGTGTACCTGGCGGAGGTCTGGGAAGGGCCAGAGAAGGAGCCCCGGATCTCCAGGCCCTCTGGGCACTGGGGATGCGAACTGGTCGTGTTCAGAAACAGAACTGCAGGGCCACGGCGGCGGTTCAGATAAACGTACATTCTTTCTCAGCCTAGGAGGGTTTGGGGCTGCTTTTTCTCTTGCTAAGAAGCATGAATGCCTGCACAATTTTAATGCCCATGAAAAAGAAACCCTGACGTCCGGCCAGGTTCTGCGGCTCAGCCGATGGGTCGTGACACCATTTGTGTGACGGGGCGATCCGCTGTCCTGGCTGGGCCTCTGGAAAGAAAGATGTCGGTGACGAATCCCTGATTACTGCTAGAGCGAGTCCTCGCCAGGAGCCCCGGGCGGCGTGGCCAGCGCCAGCGGTCGCTGCTGCAGGCAGAGTCCAGGCGAAACCAGCCACTTGGGTTACGAGCGAGCACACACACCCGTCCTCCAGAAAGCCGGACTCGGGGAGGGAGGAAGCGGTGCTGATTTGTTTTGATTCTGTAAATAGAGCCGCAGTTTGACCCAGGAAAGCTGTGCCCCAGACCTGCTGCTCCTTTGGAGACCCAGTAATGAAAGCGTTAAATCAAGCCGCCCCTTCTTATTTTTTCACCTTCTCACCAAACAGCATGAATTAATGAAAAGATGTAAGCACTCAGATCTTTTCTGGCAAGAATTCTTGTTGAAATAATCAGTTAACCTTGGAAGATCAAATTGACGGGCCGTAAGTGCAGTTATTCAAGATGCCAGATTAGCTAGCCAGATGACTCCGTCTGTTGCAAGAAAGCAGTAAGAATGCTTTTGAGAAATTTCAAGGCTTCAGAAAGATTTAATGTTATTTCCCCGCAGAATTAATCTGCCCATTAGAACGTACTTTAACCTCTTACCGGTAATATCCTGGGATAACTTGAATTTACCTCTTTGCTTTATTCATGCAGTAGAAATGATCTAAAGACAGCAAACAGATAAATTAGTTTCAAGCTTTTGCTTTCACTTATTTTCAAATGGGGTTTTTTGTAAAAAAAAAAAAAATTACATGAAATCTCAACTTGTATCAGATATTCTAAATTCGCCAAAGCGCCACTTGGATGTCCTTTATTTTGCAGCAGTGTGTACACTTGCCGTTGTACACGCAAGATGACAACATTTCATTCAGGAATGCTTATACGATGAAAACCACCTTTTTTTTTTTTTTTTTTTTTTTGCGGTGCGCGGGCCTCTCACTGCCGTGGCCTCTCCCGTTGCGGAGCACAGGCTCCGGACGCGCAGGCTCAGCGGCCATGGCTCACGGGGCCCAGCCGCTCCGCGGCATGTGGGATCCTCCCGGACCGGGGCACGAACCCGCGTCCCCTGCATCGGCAGGCGGACTCTCAACCACTGCGCCACCAGGGAAGCCCGAAGACTACCTTTTTAACAACTGGCCAGTCTGATCGTTTTTGAAGAAAATAAGTGTACACCACCTGGGGGAAAATACTCCCTGAGAAGTGGCGTCAGTGGGTACAGGTGGCACGTGGCCACGCTGGGCCATGTCACGCTGCACTGCTGAGGAACTGCCGGCCATCAGACACGAGGCAGAGATGGTCTTCTTTTGGTGCCACACTTGTAAAGTGATGTTAGGAGCAGCCGGTTTTTCCATGGTGTTTATCTTACCCCACTTTCAAAGTCATTTACAAGATGTGAGTATTGCTATAATTTGGAACAGTAACTGTGCAGAAGAGAGTATAATTCAGACTCGGCGTTCCCCGACCCTGGCTAGCTCCGTGACAGTTTTTGTTTCCTATGAAAGCTGCCTGCTTATTGGTAATTCCTTTAAATAAAGGAATTATTTTCCTAAGCAATTTGTTTTGATTGTGTTACGTTCTAGCTCGTCCTCCTCGGCTGTGATGAAAGAAAAGCTAATCTGCTGGTTTACTATCTTGCCACACATAAAAGACAAGTGGAGGATGGAATTTTCGAAAAGCGAAACTCCTAATTTTTGTGACAAAATGTGAATGAAAATGATGAACTTATTCATAAAAGATGAGGATTTTGAAGTGAATGATTTATGGGTATAAGCATTAAAATATATTAATTTAGTGTGGAGGCAGCAGATGTAAATGTTACTTGGTAGCTGAGCGCAAAGGACGCACACGACTGTACTGAGGTGCGCACAACGCCCTGAGCCAGTCGTACTATCGAGCCAGCGTGGGTCTAAGAGCTCCGGGAGGGAGCAGTCCAGTGGGGCTTGCGATCCGGTTGGGGGCGGTACCGACCAGCACAGCCCAGTGTCTTCCTCCATCTGATGGCGCTGAGTCCGTGGATGCAGCCCATCAGTGAAGCTGTGAGCCCCAGAGGGCGAGCTGATAGACAGGTGGCTCGGTGTTGTGTACAAGCAAATCTCTAGCTAAACTCGGGCCTTCTCAGTCTCGACACTATAGACATTTGGGGTCAGATAACCCCTTGTTCTGGGGGCTGTCCTGTGCATTATGGGACGTTTGGCAGCATCCCTGGCCTCTACCCACTGGATGCCCGTAGCACCCCTTTGGTCCCCCAGTTGGGACAAACAAAACAATCTCTAGGGGATGGCAAACATCCCCTGGGGAAAATAGACCCCAATCGAGGAGCCCTTCTGTAACCTACAACGACCCGCGATGTCTGAGCGTCGGGCTCAGGCCCTGGCTGAGGCTGACACACACGAAGGTACGGAAACACAAGGTTCGGGCCCCTCACTTCCACAGGCCCTTCTGAGGCTCCGGACCAACTTTCAATTTATAATTTTATGTCTGCGATTGTTTACGTCTCTATGAAAGAGGACCCCCAAACGGCAGAAGTTGAGGCCCCATAAAATCTAGACCTGCACCTGGGTCTCAACCCAGCTGATACTCGTCCACTTACTTTGCAGAACCAAAACCTGTTCAAACGGCCTCCTACCCTTCCTCCTGTTGGCCAGTTTGTGTCTACGCTCAGGTGTGTGTGCCGTGACTCCCCCACGGAACGCAACCCCCCTGACTTGTGGAGCCCCACAAGGTTTGGATCTAAAAAGTCAGGACTCACCCTGACATTACCACCTGTGCTCAGGTGAAACTCTCACAACCAGGGAAGCTGCAGGGTCCTGTCTTCATGCATTTGAGGATTCCACACAAATACAGGTTGCCAACTAGAAATTCTACCCATGATTTTTCACAAAGCTACCTTCAGATCAAAAATTCCTTGAGGAATAATCCCAGTCCCAGCCAACATAGTCTTAACTCCTAAAACATAGCGAGGGAGGAGAGCTGAGAAGATGACCCGTGTGTATTTGCTACTGAGGCTTCCTCTTGTTGGAGAAGGCGGAGCTCAGAATAAATAATGTGGAGGACAGGCCTGTGAAAGAGTTACTAACTCTCTGACTGGGACCCTTTCTTGAAACCTTAAAAACTCCTGGCATCGATGGATGGATGGGTGGATGGAAGGATGGTTGGGTGGGTGTACATAGGTGTATTGATGTATTGAGAGATGGGAAGAGACAGAATGATGCTGTAGATGGATGGATAGATGGATGATGGATGATGGATGATGGATGATGGATGGATGGATGGATAGATAAAAGAATAAAGAGACTGCCTTTACCCTTTATTTTCTTCTGAAAGAGAACACAAGAAGCTATCAATAATTAGTTGTTGGGAGAACTAGGAATTTGTGGGGAATTAGGGTGGCTGAGAGAGATTTTTACTGTTTACTGGGTACTTTTCTGTAACGTGTGCCTTTCCGTGTCACGTGTATGAATTGTTTTTATATGGTTGGGATGATAGGCTATTTTTCTTCTTTATATGTTTCCAGTTTTTAATGACCAAACTTTAAGAAACAAACCCCTCTGGGAGCCTCCCGTTGGGTAAAATGGTTTTCACATCCTGTCTGATTCTTGCTAAGCTCAGTGGACACACGTCTGCCCTCACCTTACAGGTTATCCCCCCACCCAAGCCTACCGTTGCTGATTTCTCTGGTACATTAGGTTTTCCTCCTGCGTCTCCTGCCGTGCTTTATCGCCGTGCCTTGCAGGCTGTCATCCTGGGTCCACGCTCCTGCCGTGCTTTATCGCCGTGCCTTGCAGGCTGTTATCCTGGGTCCACGCCCGGGCTTCTCCGCACCTGTCTCGCTCCACTTACTCTTTCCCACTCTCTCGGTCCCCGTCCTGGCTTTCACTCCTTTCTCTGTGCCAGTGACCCTCAAGCCCCTCTCTGGAGCCCTCGTCTTCCTGCCGAGCTTCTCATCCGTGGATGCAGGCACAGGGCCCCTGCCAGGACGTAAGGAGCTTTCGTGCAAAGAGCAAAAGGGCACCCTGCCCAGCTGCCTCCGCACCTGCACGTGTGCCCCCATGTTCTCCTCCGTCTCACGTGCCCAAATTGAACCCGCCACTGCCCACAGCCAGCCCCCATGTCACTCGAGCCGAAACACCATCACTCACAGGCGGAAACTTGCTTCAGCCCTGCAGGGCAGGTCATCGTGAATGGAACCTAAGAGTTTATCCTCGTGCCCCTGGAGTTCGACTCAGACTCGGACTTCGCTGGGCACTGAGGGTTCTAGTGGGTGTCAGGGTCACGCTAAGTACTGTGTCACGAAAGTATCACCATCCCTCTTAGATTGAGCCAGCACAAGGAAGGACCCTGGATTTTTACACTTTTTAAACAAATGATTAATTACTTAAGCAAAAATCCAAATAAGCAGCTACTTTCCTCCCCCATGTCACAGAGGTCTTTCTCAGGAGGGTCCACGAACCCTTCCCAGGCCCGAGAATTCAGCTGGTAGGCATTTCTGGGCGCTGATGCGCTCAGGCTTATGGCTTTCCCTCCCCCGACTCCTTCACTACTTCTTTAAGCTTCTCAGATCTGTGGTTCCTTTCAAGCCGCCTCAAGTCCCTTGCTGAATGAGGCAATAAAGAAGTAAATGTCCATGTAATATCGAATGCCTCTGGTGGGCCTCCAGAGGTTACAGAATAACGCAAGCTGGGCGTCGTTCCTCCCATCTCCCCCAGACGACGCCTCTGCCGGCACAGCGCGCTCATCCAGTCCTGACTGCCCCGCACCTCCTGGCCCTCCCGGGAAGGACTGCATCCCTCCTGGCCGGTCGCGTCCCCTGGGGCATCTCCAGCCGGGGGTGGGAGGGTGGCTGTGCGTCAGCCCCTCCCTCCAGCAACGTCTCCGCACAGCCGCAGGCGCCCACCCCCCAACCCGCCTGACCTGCACGTCCTGCCACGTTCACCTGTGTGCCCCCCCGCCCAGCACCTGGCCCCACACGCATGCACCGGGCCCAGTACCCAGGCCTGTGCGGTTGACCCCAAACTGCCCAGGGCCTGGGGCAGAGCCTGCCCCGGAGGGGCCCAGCCAGTGCCCGGTGAAGGGCCGGAGGGTGAGATTCAATAGGTAATGCTTATTCCACCTGCGAGCTGGACCATGGGGCACTTTTCAACCCGAGAAACCCCTGTAAAAGGCAAGGTTATGACCCTTCCTCTGTACATCGGTGTGTGCATGGCCCAGTGACCCCTGTAATAAAGCTGTGGGCGCACATTCCTGGGCCCTTCTGCCGACTGTGGGCCTGGGGTCGTTCTCGAGGACGTCACAGCTGCACTGCCCACGGTGACCCTTTGCTGGATGACCTCGGCCCCCTGAGCCCCCGCAGCTGCTGGGCTCACACGCACTCACGGGTGGTCTGCATCCCGCCCTGCTTGCCCCGCCGGGAGCACCCGCTCTCAGCTCAGGGTGTCCCCAGATCTTAGTGGCCTTCCAGTGCCAAAGGGCCGGCCGACTCCCCTCGTGTCCCTCGGGCCTCAGTGACGACTGCCACACCCTGTGTTCCCACTTTGTCACTTTGCTGCGGGGTAGCTGCCTTCCTTGTGTCTGTTCTCACATCTGTACGTGGGTTCCTGCAACTTCAGGCAACGATCCGCACTGGACCCCCAGCAGGATCCGGACTGGCCCCATCGGCTGCAGCAGAGCCAGGGCGGGCCTGGGACTGCACACTTCCCGGGGCCCCGAGCTCTCCTCTCGCTGGTCCCGCTTGGATCGAGGTCCTTGGCTGCGTCCGTCTGGGCTTCGTTCGTTGTTTGTGGCTCAGCACTTCCTCGTTGGGAGTGTCGACCACGGTGTGATTCCCTGGATCAAGTTCTCACCAGGAATCGCTCTCCCAAGGCGTTTACAAGTTTTCACCTCGCTCTTTCACCCACAGAAAAAAACCAAGTCGGGCGTCCGAATATGCCCGTTGCCCCAGCAAGTGCGGTTCCCAGGCGCCGGCGTCCGGCAAGCCAGCTGGGGAGCCCGGCGTGGCGGCGACGAGGAGAGACTCCCGCTGAGTCTCGGGTCCATGGGGCCTGGGTGCCTTCGGAACAGCGGTGAACTTGGAGCTCAGCCTGCTGCGCTGGGAACCGCACCCCAGCCAACACCGTGTGCTAAATACCCCTCTAAGTGCCGGCTCTCCATTGCCGAAGAATTGTATGTTCCGCTCCTGGTAATTGTATCAAAGGCACGGCTTTTCCAGCTGAGATGTATCCCCAAGCCTGAAGCCACCAAAGGGGGTGGACAGAAGAGCAGAGCAGGTCAGGGCTGGGGGTTCACACGTGAGCTTGGACCCTCAGGCACAAGTCAAGGATGCGACGCCCAGCGCTGCTGACGAGCCTCCTGCGGGGACCGCGTGTGCAAAGCCGAGCACGGCTCCTCCCCCGCCGCTTCCGCTCCGACTGCGTGACGGACCTCAGGACACCTCCCCAAAGCCAGAAACTCAGTCAGTATCCACAGGCTTGAGGCGCATCCTGGAAGCAAGCCTTTCCCACGTACAACCCCCTGGGGTCTCCAGGCCATCGGTCAGCTAGAAATGTAACGTGAGCCACATGTGTGAGTTTAAGTGTTTCTAGTAACCACGTTTTTTAAAAGTAAGAAGAAATAAGGAAAAGTAATTTTAATAATATACTTTATTTAATCCAGTATATTAAAAATACACTTTTTTCTATCCCGCAATCATGCTCTTTGGTATTTACTCAGATGAGTTGAAAATTTACGGCTACAGAGAAACCAACACACAGACGTCTCTGGCAGACTTACTGATAGTCACCAAATCTTGGAAGCAACCGAGATGCCCTTCAGGAGGTGATGCGTAAATAAGCTGGTGCGTCCAGACAACGGAAGCTCATTCAGCACCAAAAAGAAATGAGCTTTCAAGCCACAGAAAGACATGGAGGGAACTTAAACGCATATGACTAAGTGAAAAAAGCCAGTCTTGAAAAGGCTGCACACTATATGATTCCAACAATATGACATCCTGGAAAAGGCAAAACTCCGGGACAGTAGAAAGATGGGTGGTCGCCAGGAGTTAGGTAGCAGGCGGGATGACCGGGCAGAGCACAGAGGGTTTAGGGCAGTGAGACTCTTCCGTGCGAGACGCCGACGGTGGCCACGCGACGTTACACGTTTGTCCCAAACTGTAGAATGTTCACACCAAGAGGGAACCCTGATGTAAACCGTGGAGTCTGGGTTCATCGGTTATAACAGGTGCCCCGCCGCGGTGGGGTTTGTTGATTCTGCAGGAGGCCCCGCGGGGAGGGGCAAGGGGTGGATGCGAAATCTCTGGACCTTTCTTCAGTTTTGCTGTGAGCCTAAAACTGCTCCAGAAAATAAAGTTTATTCGTTAAAGTCTTTAAAATCACATTCTTTTTTCATAGTGAATCTTCAAAATCCGACGTGCGCTTTGCACCCACCGCACACCCAGCTGGATTTCACGCCTCAGTGGCCACTTGGTGCCAGGGGCTCTGCCTTGGGGGTTCCAGGTGCCACCTGCCCAGCTCTGCCAGGCGCACAGGGCCCGTTACCTGAGCGATGGAGCCAGGCGGGGGGGCCCACGAGGGGGAGGGAACGTATTAGGGCCGCCTCCCGGCACGGCGCTTTACCTCCGTGTGCCAGCTTGACCTTGCTGGAAATAATAGCACGTGGCGGTGAGCCTTGAAAGGCGTCAACGCCCAGTTGGGCCGAAGGAAGGGGGGAAGTGTCTTTTCCTGACTGCCTTTGTTTCCTTGAGCGCTCCAGTGGGCAAACGCCTTGTGTTTCGGTGTTTACGGCTTACCATCAACGATACACGGGGCTTTTCTTCAGTTTGTTTCAGGACCGAGTCCCCCGTGGAGTAGCGGATGTTCAGTACTTATTTGCTCAACTCAGAGGATACCTGATACTTTAGAAAAAGCCTGTGTTTTAGGGCAATTAAATAGGTATCAGAAATTTTCTTACTTGGCTATATAATAAGGTGGGAAGTTAGTTTTAAAATAGACCTTTAGGAAAAACACATTATCATAAAACATCAATTATTTCATGTTCAAATAGATGGCTTTACATCTAAAAACCTTCATTAGTGTCTTACCTACCAGTTGTTCTGTTGAAACTAAGCTTGTTACTTCTGAGTAGATCTGGCCCCGTTTTGGGGATGACGTGGGTGACAGCGGTGATGACCGGGGAGCCGGCATCCGGGACGTCCCCCTCCCGGGGTCGCTCGGGACCCTGGTGACATCATGAAGAGATCAGAGCTGCCCGTGTCACAGAGGAGCATTAGACCCCGTGGGCCGGGCCGGGCCCGGCCTGCTGGCACCTCGGAGCCGTGGTTCTTCCCACCTGTCGCAGGCAGGGCACGGTCAAGTTCGCAGGCTTGGTCAGCAGATGGAGAACACTCCAAGGGCCAGTGCGGGCCATGACCACCTCGGGCTCAGCGGGGCTCAGCTGCCTCCCCTCTGGCATCAGATGGGCGAGTAGCCACTTTCCGTGGAGTTCCAGAGGCTTCCGTGAAGAGGCCCACAGAGCCGAACCCAGCACCCTGCCTGGCACAGTGAGGGCTCTGGAAGTGCCCGCAGCACAGCCCCTGCTCTGCACGCAGAAGACCCCGTCCCCGCGGGGCAGGCAAGGCCCGAGCAACCGTGCAACAGGATTTGCCAAGTCAGTGAAAGAGCCAGTGGGCTTGACGGAGGCTGAGAGAATAAATGAACATGCAACAGAGAACTGCACGACGATGAAGAAGGAACCGGAGATCTGCCAGGGGAAGGACTAGATGGCTAAGGGGAGCAAGGAGCAAAGCAGGGGAAATGCTTGTGGGCCGTGAGGGGGCAAGTCGCCAAGTTCTGTAATAAAGTGATTAATTGAGGAGGCCGGGAGCGGACTAGAACAGAGAGCTTTTGACATTGTGCAGTTAGGAAGGAAGACTGCAAGGAATTTTAAAGCAGATGAAAAAAAGAAAAGAAAAGAGAAAGAAGAGCTGAAAAAAATTCAAGACTGGAGAACTGATTTCTTTTTTTTTGCGGTACGCGGGCCTCTCACTGCTGTGGTCTCTCCCGTTGCGGAGCACAGGCTCCGGACGCGCAGGCTCAGCGGCCATGGCTCACGGGCCCAGCCGCTCCGCGGCATGTGGGATCGTCCCGGACCAGGGCACGAACCCGTGTCTCCTGCATCGGCAGGCGGACTCTCAACCACTGCGCCACCAGGGAAGCCCCTGATTTTTTTTTTAATGGGCTTGCTGTAAATTCAATCCAGGAAAACAGGCACTCCTCTGCTCATAATACGAATTTCGTTACTTTTCCTTGGGAAGCAGAACCAATTGTTTGAGAATCTGGACGTACCAGCACCCAAGAGTGGAAAATGGAAATCAAGAACTACATCCTGATGCGATCAGCTCTTGAAGGGACTTTCAAAACTGGAAGGATGATAGCTAAATTCTACCTCTTGTGCATGTGTTGTAAAAATTCAGATTCTTAAATATCGTATGTGAAAAATCAGAGTGAAATGGTCAGACTCCTCACATTCTGTTTAGATGGGACTATAATGTAAAGTAGTCGAATAAGAGACTGTGAAACACCTAAGATTAAACGGATTAACCGGGAGAAGAGGGTCGTGTGCAACGACCTCGTGCCAGCCTCGGGGGATGCCCCTTCCAACGTAGACTGGAATTACCTGGAATTTATACAGCACCTTTCTTCCTAAGAGCCTAAAATGAGTATGTAGTTCTAATTTACCCTCCCCAAGGTCATGACTGATTAAATGTATCATGGGGACTTTCATGTCTTTAGGAAACACGTGACGTTGAGGGTGTAGAAGTAGATATACATAAATTGTCAAGACCATTTTATTTTTTCTATGGTTCTTTTTTACTGAAGTATAGTTGATACACAATGTTGTGTTAATTTCTGCTGTACAGCAAAGTGATTCAGTTACACGTACACATACATTTTTTCACTTTCTTTTCCCTTATGGTTTATCCCAGGATATTGAATATAGTTCCCTGCGCTCTACAGCAAGACCTTGTTGTTTATCCATCCTATACGTAATAATTTGCATCTGCTAACCCCAGCCTCCAACTCCATCCCTCCCCCAACCCCCTCCCCCTTGGCAACCACCAGTCTATTCTCTATGTCCATGATTCTGTTTCATAAATAGGTTCATTTGCGTCATATTTTAGATTCCACATATAAGTGATATCAAGACCGTTTTAAAGTTGGAGAATTGGGAGACCAGATTGGGTCCCCCAAACCTGAAGTGTGATCTAAACGCACTTCCTAACCCCCAGCTGATGCGCTATCCGCTGAATCTTGGACCGAACCACCTACCATTTGCCAGCTGCGCAGAGCACTTGAAATTATGCATTTTTGTGGCCCACGGCAGTCTGTTATGTTCCAACGGCTTAGGAAATAAATGGACGAGTCTCTTTCTAAGGGTGAGGAGCCATCCAGAAGCTGAGCCTGTTTTCCTTGCCGCGGATCAGGACTCCCGTTTGTGCTGCCGTCAGTGGTCCTGCGAGACCTGACGTTACCGGGAGCACAAACACCTACCCAGTGGTACCCGTGACTTTATTATCTCGCAGCAAGGAATTCGCAGAGATGAAGCATTCCCCAAACCATGGAGTCTCTGAGCCCCTGCTCACTCCATCATTTATTACTGAGTCATTGAAGGACTGAGAATCTTGTGTACACAATGGAAAGCTCCTGTAGACAACAGGAGATGTTTACTGGAGTGTCTGTACACCAAAAGTGATGATATTAATATTGTTACCTGCTGCTTTCCATGGACCACAGTTTTTAAACATTTTTTTAAAATATTGATACATGAGTGGCTTAACAGATCTGAGACCTTACCCCAATCTGTCAACTAACTAATCTTGAAAAAGCCAAATTTCTTTGAATCTCAATTTTTGCTATGTAAAATGGGAACATTAGACCAGTTGATTTCTCAGACTCCTACCAGGTTCTGTTGTTCTACGAGCTTCCGAGACCCACACGCTCTGTGCTCAGTTTACTCTACTGAGAAATGAAAACGTTAAATGCCAGGACGACCCCAGTGCCCCCTGGGCTCCCAATAAAACCAGCAGGGATTTCATCAACAAGTCTTTCTGGCCACATAGACACCACTGCAGTCTTTTTATAAAAACGGAAAGTGTTTCAACTTCAGAGAAGTACTAGCAACATATGTCCTGCCGTGACATCACAAGCAGGGGTCATGTGAGAACCGTTTTCAGTCTCTGGCCCAGCAGTCTGAAATTTTTTCTCTGTTCATTATTTCAACTCTCACTGTCTCCGTTTCCCAAGTTAAAGAAATGGAGGCTCAGAGACGCTGGACAGGGTCCCATCACAGCCGGGCTGGAATCTAGGACTCACCACTTCAATTGTGTTTTACTGTCTACTCGCAGTTGTCAACACATTTCATGACTTTCTCGTTTTTTCTTGAATAGAAGCTTAGACTACTTCACCAAGATCTCAGTTTTGTGATCTTTGTAAGTGTAGAACTCTCCAGAATCTGTCAAAATGTTAACTTCAAAGTCATTCAAAGGGGGCTTCCCTGGTGGCGCAGCGGTTGAGAGCCCGCCTGCCGATGCAGGGGACGCGGGTTCGTGCCCCGGTCCGGGAGGATCCCACATGCCGTGGAGCGGCTGGGCCCGTGAGCCATGGCCGCTGAGCCTGCGCGTCCGGAGCCTGTGCTCCGCAGCGGGAGAGGCCACAACAGTGAGAGGCCCACGAACCGCAAAAAAAAAAAAAAAAGTCATTCAAAGAATCCCGATTTTAGAATCTATGCACTGATAAAGCTCTTTCTATGAAATATCATGGGAAATAAATATTTTCAAAAGAGGTCTTTACAAATGCCCCACTACAAAATCCAAATCACAAAAACACAGCAGCAGGTCACTGTGTTTCGGGCATTATTGAAATTCACATGGTTTCCTGGCTCTGCCAAGGGAGATGCTTCTGGAGCATGAATGAGATGCAAAGGCTCATCCCAAGCTGAGGACACGCTGGACAGTCAGAGGGCCAGTGGACCCTTAAAACACGGAAAGAGAGGCTCTTAATAAAAAGACAAGAGATAAGTGTTGGTGAGGACATAGTGAAAAAGGAACCCTTGTGCCCTGTAGGTGGGAGTGCAAATCGGTGCAGCCACTGTGGAGCACAGTATGGAGGTTCCTCAACAATTAAAAATAGGATTACCGGGGCTTCCCTGGTGGCGCAGCGGTTGAGAGCCCGCCTGCCGATGCAGGGGACGCGGGTTCGTGCCCCGGTCCGGGAGGATCCCACATGCCGTGGAGCGGCTGGGCCCGTGAGCCATGGCCGCTGAGCCTGCGCGTCCGGAGCCTGTGCTCCGCAGCGGGAGAGGCCACAACAGTGAGAGGCCCGCGTACCGCAAAAAAAAAAAAAATAGGATTACCATGTGATCCAGCAACTCCACTTCAGAGCGTTTATCCAAAAGAAATGAAAACAGGACATTGAAAAACACCTGTATCACCATGTTCACTGCAGCATTATTCACAATAGCCAAGATACAGAAACAACCTAAATGTCAGTGATGAATGGATAAAAAATATGTGAAATGTGTATATTCTACTATATATATATTCCACTAAATATTATATATATTCACTCTATATAATAATATATATTATATATATCTCACTATATATAATGGCGTGTATTATATATAATATATATCCACTTTATATATTCCACTATGCATAATATTCTATATATTTTGCTATATATAATATTATATATAATATATATTCCACTACCTATGTTCTACTATATATAGCATATATTATTTAATACATATATTTACTATATATATTACATATTATATAATTTTTATGTATAGTAGTATATATCTATAATATATATTCCACTCTAAATAGTATGTATTATATATGTTCCACTCTATAATAATATTCCACTCTAGATATAGATATAGGTACAAATACAGGTACGCAGAGAGAGAGAGAGGGGGGTATTTCCAGGGATAAAAAGGAAGGACATCCTGCCCTTTGCAGAACATGAATGGGCCTTGGGGACACTATGCTGAATAAAGTAACTCAGACAAGACAAATTCCGTACGATTGATCTCACACGTGGAATCTGAGAAAACTGAACTCAGAGAGACAGAGAGCAGATCGGTGGTTTCCAGAGGTGGTGAGGGCAGTGGGGTGACATGGGTGAAGGTGGTCAGAGGTACAAACCTCCAGCCTTAAATTTTAAGAAAAAGAATGTCTATTTCAAAAAAGATTGAAAACTAGCTAGAGGTGTGGTCTGTTGTGCTCAGCCTGAGATAAGAGGCAGTAAGTGGCTAATCGGGATGGAAAGTCAAGTGCGGAGCCGGGCACCGAGTAAACTGAGGGGGGATGGCCCGGGGCGGCGGGGCCCACACGGCTTCCACGCCCCCACTCGGCACCGCCCACGTGGCCTTGGGGGGCCCCAACCCCCGAGAGCGGGCCTCCTCCATTTGTGCGCCGCGAGGTTGGGGGCCCCTCCAGGACCCCACGGGCGTGGCGCGCATCCCAGCTCGTCATGACCGCCATGCGCTCCTGTGCCCGTGGCGCCCGCAAGGCCGTGTCGGCTGTGCTTCTCCACCCGGAGCCACAGCAGCCGTTCTGTGCAGAAAAGCAGCTACAGTGCCAGAAAGCACCCTTCTTTGCCGACGCAGCCCGGTTCCGAGCAGGTGCGCGGCCCCCTCCTGAAAGGGGACATCTGGAGAGGGGTGACGGCCAGAGACATAGCCCAGGGTCGGGCATAGGGGGCCTGGCTGCGGGGTTCCAGGGCAGCGTACCCCCGCACCCGCCCCTGCGCCCGGGTAAGAACCGCAGCTAAAGCACTGAATCGTCTTTCCCCGTTGGCGTGAGTGGGTAAAAATGTCTTACTGGAAGAAAACTTAGCATTCAAAGGTGCTTTTTCCTCCAGTTGGCAGGGGACGTAGACGTTTACAGTTTATAACCAGCAGCTCCTTTTTTCACAGAGGTAGTGGAGTCACTTTACTAAAGCAATACTTAGCTGCCAAGCGTGAAGATGAAACAGAACAGCCCTGCCCGCCAGCACACAGAACGTAGAGCAGGCTGCCCGCCACAGAAGCCCCGCCAGACCCCCGCGCAGGGCACGCGGAGGCCGTCGTTGACTTTGCTGGAACTTATGGAAACTGTTCTCAATGGGGGAGACCATTCTGGAAATGGTCAGAAAGGTCACCTGGGAGTGTAGGTGACGGGGCACATCCCCGGTCAGTGCTGCTCGAGTGAACCCTCTGGAGGTCCCTCTGCGCCCGAATCGGGGGTGGTGGGTGAAGGGGAGAAGGTGGGGTGCCCCTGGGCTGAGCCTCCGTCACATGGGCTCCAGTGGGTTTTGCTGATTTCGGTTTTCCCTCCCAGAACGGGGGGATGGTAGCATCCAGCGTGGCCTGGCTGCCCAGATGCCATTCAGCTCCCGTCTGCCTTTTTGTTTACACTGGGGACACAATAGGAGCTATAGTCCTTCCAATACATCATTTATAAGTGTATTCTACCTCTGAATGTACAGACAGAACTGGCTGTGCGTGAATAAGCCCTGTGAATATTGCCAAGACACTGTGCCTTGTTCAGCATTATTCTTCACAATAGATACCACACTTTGGAAGTAATTTTAAAAAGGGAATCAAAATAGTGGTACTTTTAGCCTTTGTTTCTTTTATACCACACTGCATTCTCTGTCTCCCGTTCAGCCGCTCCCATTATACTGACAAATTAAATAAACCACTCCATCGCAGAAAGGCTCGGGCAGGCAGGACTTCGCTCCAGTGCAGCCCCGGGAAGTGGAAATAAGCATTGAGGTTGCTTCTGCAAGCCATTTCAGCTAACTTTAGTGGGAAAGCAGCTGGGGGGCTGGAGGGTTTGGGCTGGCCGGCAGCACCCCAGAGCCCACCCCTGCGGCAGGTAACGGGCCGGCAGAGAGGCTGCGGTTCCAGAGCTGCTGAGAGCTCCTTCCTGCTGGGTGGCCCCTGGGAGCGGGAACAGGTGAGTCACAGGAGAGAGGGGCAGGCTGGGGGCTCTGCCAACTGGAGCAGCTGGCCCGCTGACCTCTCTGGGAGGTCCAGAAGCTTCCCTCTTGCAGGCATCTTGGCTTTCCTCTTTCTGGAAGGCTTGATTTATTCATACATTTGCTGAACTGCTTCCTAAAGAGGTGCAGTGAGGGACAGGTGTGGCAGAAGCTTCCTTTCTCTCTCTCTCTCTGTTTCTCTCTCTCTCTACCTTGACTTTTAGCAGTTTTGGGTCTGTACAGTCCCAATCTATTTTTGAAATGCAAGCATGGGAAGAATAGAGGATAGGGCTTTTGAGTGTGGGATTGTTTTGGGTCTTTTCAAGGTGCCAAGATGCACTGGAGACATGAATGCTAGCTTTGGAAGACGTCCCCCTGACTTTTGGCCTGGAAACATTTTTATTTTTGCAGGAAGAGAAAAACAAAAAAATTTTACTTTGTACTTGGGAAGGAAGCTCTTTTAAATTAACAACTGGCTGTTTTTTAAAGACACGCATTTACTTGGAAATAGAGCGCGCCTCGGGGGCGTTTGGTTAAAAATCTGGGTTGTGGCTGTGAGGCACAAACTGTGGTGTAGGTGTTTAAAAGCAGCTCTGGCTTGACTTGGGAAAATTGCCATGAGTGGTGTAAAAGTCACCTTCCAGTGTCTCTGTGCTGGGACCCTACAGACACCACGCCCCCTTTTGCCCCTCCCCCCCCACTCAACAAAATAACGGGAATTGGTGGAAAAGACAGAGTCCAGAGAGCTTGTTGTCAGGGGCCTCAGAGGCGGCCAGATTCCTTATGAAAACAGAGCCAGTAAATGCCAGTCGCGGGGGACGCTTTGAAGCCTCCAGCCACCAGCTAAGATGACCTCATTGAAAATGCACGGTGTCTCGGGCCTGGGGTGGGAACTCTGTGTTCCAACAGAGGCGTCCCCTGGCTGCGAAGTCAGAGGCCACCGCAGGCAAAGGGAAGTATTGAGCCAGAGGCGTTTGACCAGAACCATCGGGGTTCATCTTTTATTACCAAAGAAAGACTTGAAAAAGCCCAGGTGAAATTGCCTTCCATTGTCTCGGAAAATTCTCTGTAATTTGCCCCCAGGGAAATCCAAGTGCCTTGTGGCCGGTGGGAGGGGGGGGGGTGCCGCTCCACCCGCTCTGTCCTCCTCTCCCCTCTTCACTCAGCGTAAATGTCTCCGGGGTCCCTGGAGAACCGTGTGGGTGAGGGGACGCTGAAGGTCAGGGTTGCCCACTGTGGCCTGACTTTTGAGCTAAAGAGGTTTTTCTTTCTCTTGTTGCCATGTCAGGTCTAATTTGGCGGCGTTATGCTAAAGGGGTGGGCCTGCTCCTGACAGGAGGGGGTTAAATGAGATTACAAGCTCTAGAGGCTGTCAGCAGCTCCTGCTGCCTGGATGTTAAATTGCGATTTAATGCTCAGCTTTATCCGTAGAGCATCAGTGGAGATCTGCTGTTTCCAGCAACTTAATTGGCTCTGTGTGTGCAGGAGGTTTTCGGGGAGGTGGGAGAGCTGACCAGATTTTCGTGCTGAATTATTCAGAGATCACATGTCAGTGGAAATCTGTGGTGCAGTTTTGTTTTTCTGGAGCACAGAGAGCTTATGAATGGGCGAGATGCCGGATTCTGCTGCCATACCCGAAACTTTCTAAAAATATTCCCAGGCTCTGATGTAGTTTATTTATAGATGGAATAAACAAAAAGTAACAGTTGCTATCGCAACATATGTGCAGTGCCCGATTGCAAGAGTGGGGCGGTGAGGATGTGCACATCGAGAGGCAGGGAACCCCAGACAAAACGAATGGGTGCTGGTCCTTCCGAAATTTTAACAGATGGCATCAGGGTGGAGCTGAGTATTCCTGGGTGGATTTCGCGTGAATTACAGGTGACTCGGGCAGTGCAGACTGATATCGGGACAAGGGAGCGTGTGTGTGCGTGTGTGTGCGTGTGTGTGCATGCGTGCCTTCACGTGTGAGCGTGCCTCCATGCAGGATGGAGTGTAATCCGCGTCCAGCACACTGGTTGGTCCATGTGTGTCAAAGTCACCTGCGTGACGTGGAACGGTATGGAATCGCGGACACCCCATCACATCCTCCTACGATCGCATCAGTTACCTAGGGTTCCAGGCAATCTGTTCAGGCCCCAGGGGCCCTGTGTAGTTGGTACTTCCAGACACAAGCCGTGGAGGGAGGCCGTGGTGCCCTCCTCGGATCACCTGCAGGGGAGAGTGTGCGCCTCACAAGGGACGAGCAGCCTGCGTGCTGGTGGCACTTGAGGGAGACTAGGTATTGTGGTGGGTATCGGGGGTGGCAGAGGACACTGAGGGACCCTAGGAGGAAAGGCAGAAGGAAGAAAGGAAACAGAGAGAGTGTTTTCCCAGCAGACATCAGCATTGTCTGTTCCCAGTTCGGGTCAGTCCGGAAAGTTCAGGATTAGTAAATTTAATATCCTGTCGAAATTCTCATGCTAATGAGTCCTGGCCGGCCAGCTGGCACGGCAGCCTCGGCACCGCAGCCGGCGAGATGGTGCAGCTCATTTATGAGCAGGAAATAGTGCTGCGCTGGCCCCGGCGGCCCCGGCTCAGCCGAGGGGCGGTCCCCGATCGTGCGCAGCCCCGAGCCCCGAGGTCCCGTAGCCCAGCCACACGACCGGCTGACCCATTCGTGCCTCGCTCGCTGGGAGCCCCGGGTTTTCCTAGGAGAACCGGGGAGATGCCTCGTAGGAAAACCTCATCCTAAAACCATCCCTTGCCCGCCCGTTGTGTCGCGGAAACACCAGTATTGTGATCCAAAGCGGGTGTAGACGATGGACAGGAGAGTCGCAGGGCCGGGGAGAGAGGGAGAGCTGGGCCGGGAGAGGGAGGCTGGCCGTGGCCGCCTCCCCGCAGGACCGCCTGGGCGGGCGGTTTGCAGGCTGCAGGGGTGATGCGAGACGTTGTGTGCCCAGCGAGGAACCTAAAAACGAGAAAGTTCCTGTGCAAATCTGTTCGAGGCCTGCGCCTCTCCAAGCAGCTGTCAGATCCGTGCATTATGGTGCATTGAATCTGAATGAGGCTCTCCACATCAAAACCTCGTCTCCATTATGATATCATCTCCCGCTCTAAGCCGTAATGCTTATTAATTCTGCACCCATACTCTCCCGGCTTCGGCAAATGTATTCCATCAGCCTAGCATTTAATTTAATTAGTACAGCTGGGCTCTCATTCTCCTTTCTGTGTCAGAGGTATTGTCAGCACGGTCTGCTGTAACACAATTACTGATTGCTTTTAGATAGGCAGAAATATGATTAGGGTATTGGGTGACTGTATCATAAGCCTTATTAGATTCATTTGAAATCTGGAGATAAATAGGAAACTTTTATTTGCAGTGTAATGAGATTATGCTTATTAGGTCAAGACCTCACAGCCTTTTGCAAAGAACGCTGTATCAGTCGGCTTATACTCTGGAAACACGCTCTCTGCTCCTGGCATCCCAGCCATTTCTGGGCCTCGGAGACTCCACTGTTGTCACCTTGGCGTCGTTTCGGGATTATGGCCACCCTGGTATCTTCCCGGTGACAGAGAGCACGGGGTATCCCTTTTCCTTCTGAAGTCTGATGGAATACATACATGTTGATACGGAATTGTATTTTGCCAGAAATATTTCTAAAAATCAGTACACAGGCTAAGAGAGATTATACTTTTAAACGTATTTATTTGCTTTTAAGGATGTCTGCATTTATTCCACGTCGCTTACAGAGATTGGCATGTAATGAATGTCTTAAAAATCCCTGGTGCTCAATCTCTGAAACATTTATCGCTGCTGTTATTGTTTTGATAACAGCTAGTGCAATTCCAGAAACATGTATTTTTTTTTCATTGGCGTTTATTTGATCATCTCAAATTTCCAATATTTGTGGAGGGTTCAGGCAGGAATTTTCTCCTACCCAGAATAAATCAGTCTTGAATAGTGCGGAGCTATCATGAAAGTGCCGGCATAACTTGAGGAAATCTACTGAAGTAGAAAGAATTTAAGGTGGCAGTATATTTAACTGAGCTGAAATTTGTCAAATATACTTATTGGTTTTAAAATAAAGTGTTTCTCTACCCAAGGAAAATGATGATGATTTTTCCTAGATATAAAAGTTGGGAGATGATATACATGAATTTTGCTTTAGGAAAATCCAAGATGTAAAATCTAAATTCGCAAATTACATGCAGTATCTTTATTTATTTATTTTTTATTTTATTTTTTTGGCAATACGCGGGCCTCTCACTGTTGTGGCCTCTCCCGTTGCGGAGCACAGGCTCCGGACGCGCAGGCTCAGCGGCCATGGCTCACGGGGTCCAGCCGCTCCGCGGCATGCAGGATCCTCCCGGACTGGGGCACGAACCCGTGTCCCGTGCATCGGCAGGCGGACTCTCAGCCACTGCGCCACCAGGGAAGCCCTACATACAGTATCTTTAAACTATGAATTATCTCCTATATCATGCCCATCTCTCACCCCACTCCATTTTTACCAGATAATTTATAACATTATTTGATTTAAATGACTCTAGATAGATAATTTTCATGAATTCATTTACTGTGTAAGACCCACATGTACAATGAATGTGCTTTGGTGTCCAAAAAACAAGGAGCATATATTTCTTGGTTAAATATGTGGTCACATCAAGATATACAAAAAAGGAAAACCTATGCTGGTTGCCCAAAGCGAAAGCTAAAAAGGAGGTGGGGGGTACGGGGCAGGGAGACTGGGGGTTGTTACTTACTGGGTACCAAGCTTCTTTTTGGGGTGATGGAAAAGTTTGGGAAATAGATATGGTGATGCTCTCACAACAGTGGGGAAGTCATTAATTGTACAAAGCCACTGGACTGTACACTTACAAATGGTTAAAATGGCAAATCTTATATATATTTTACAACAACAGAAGAAAAAGAGAAAAGACAGAGACGGGGCCGTGGGGCTCCATCAGTGTGAGTGGCAGATTATGGAACGCACTGGTCAGTGACCTCATGGCTTCAGCCCTTGGATTTACCAATGACCGTGGATTTTAAGTTGTAATTTAGTGAGCTTTATGCTCATTCCTCAAGTTCAAATTGAGCATTTCCTGTCAAATAAAGTATCAGAAACTCTAGTGAAGGGATCTGTTGTTTCCCCAAAATGATCCATGACAAAAGTCTTGCTCGGCCTTGACGAGAATTCTTGGTGGCGTAATTCATATCCAGAATTAAGATTGTCTGACTCTGTTCAAGGATTAATATTCAGGGAAGAACATGAATAAGAAATGAATAAGGAGTGAAGAAACATCAAAATGTGTTAGTGACTTTTTATTTTTCCACTGGCACAGAGAAGGGAGCTAACATTCCTGCTGTCCACTGCCATCTTTTTGTCAGTTTTACGGGGGAATAATTGACATATAAAGTTATAATATATTTTAAGCGTTCAGTGTGGTGACTTGATACCTGTAAGCTGTGGAAGGATTCCCCCACTAGTTTATAATCATGCACTACCTCACATATTCATCCTTTGTTTTTTTTTTTTTTTTTGGTGAGAACATTTAAGTTCAACTCCCTTAGCAAATTTCATTATAACACAGTGTTATCAACTGTGTTACATTAGATGCTTAGACCTTATTCATCTTATACCAAAAGTCTGTGCCCTTTGACCTGCCTCCCCCCATGCTCCCACTGCCATCCTTGCATGGGATGAAGTGAAGGAGAGGCAGTATCTAAAAGCTGAGGGGGGAATGGGGTTGGCCTCCAGGGGCATCAGCAGCCAGACTGAGCCCTATGCACCCACCTCATCTTAACCAACTTCCCCCCAACCCTCTTCCTTCCCACGATACAGCACATACTCAGCTCCTGCTCCTACAGATGTGCCTGATGTGCTCCGACATCTTTTTATGCCACTCGCAATTGCTGTTGTCATTTTTTAATGTAACTAAATATGTGAGCCACTGAAATATGAGTGCAAAAAAGCCATAAAGAATTGGGGGGTTTTTTCCTATGGAAATTGAGGATTTAGGAAAGACCAGATAGAAACAGTTGTTTTTAAAAATATAGAATTACCTATGGGTGAGATCAGTGTCAGTTATCAGGGGAAAATCATTGAAACCTAAGAATCGACATTCAGGTTGCTTCACAAGTGGTTTTAATTAATTGTTTCACTTTAAAGAAACACAAGAGATGCATTACGGATAGATGTTTTCTATGTGAGAGAAAAAGACTATGAAAACCCCTCAGCAACAGCTTTGGCCCTACATCAAATATGTACATGAGTCACGTTAAAAGGCTCGGGTATAGATCTGAATTTTTTTTTTTTTATTCCCTACTGGAACCTTCTTATCTGATTACCCACAAATCACCAGTCCCAGCACGTAATCGGGAGGAGACGGGAAGGGCTGCCTGTGCTGTGCCCTCCTGACTGAAGCTCTGAGACCAAGGAATTTGCGGGGATTCTGAGGTGGTTCAAGGTGATTGCCATTGGGGTAGAGTGAACGGGTGCTCATAGATAAATGCCCGAAAGCATTTAATCAGAAGGGGCTGACCCTTTCGTGGTGGTCACAGAATGGGACAAAGGGATTGGAGTGGAACGGAGTGGAAGGGAAGAGAAGTCTTAGCTGCTTTCTCAGGCATGCTCAGCTGTTCATCTGGAAAATTCACATCTAACTGTCACATGCATCTGGCTCCTCCCTCTGTTTTCCTAACCAGTCTCAGAAGTGAGGTTTCCCCAGGTAATCAGAGGAGCCCACACAGCAGGCAGAGCCCGGGCAGAGCTGACCTGGGTCTTGGGCCCTGCTGGCCACCGGGCCCTTAGCTGCAAACCACCAGGGCTGAATCTGGTCCCTGCACAGCCCGTCCTGCTCTGGTGTCATGTGCTCTTGGCATCACAGGAGCTCAGGGCCAGAGAAGAAGATCCAGTCTCTCATGGGGATTGTCGCCACCACTTAGAGAGCTTCTGCCTGGAGTACCCAGACCAGGTTACTCAATTTCTCTTTTTTCTCTGCATTTCACTCATTGGTAAAATGAGGACCTAATGATAGCTTTGTTACAAGGGTCATGTTAGCGTTTAATAGTTGCGCTGGGTGACACGTATGAAACATATAGACTTATACAATACACATTATATGTAACGTGGGATGTGTGCCTGCGTGCGTACGCACATAGATTCACACACACACAGACACAACCTCTAACGCCACCCCCCCGCCAGCACCATCAACTGTCGTCCACTGGCCGCAGCTGCTGTTGCTTGGCTATCCCTATGGTCACTGGAAAGAAAGCATCTTCAAACTCATTATTCATATTCAGATCCACAAAAAAGCATCTCACGGAACCGTTTTACCTTCAGCCCAAAGTGGTCAAGCGAGCCCACTATTCAGCCACAATGTCAGTCTTCTTGCTTTTCTGGGTTGACCAAAGAGGAAAGATTTGAAGAAAAGAAAAATATAAATAAAGATAGGCGGTGGGTGAGACCACGAGTTCCTTTACCGGGGCGACTGTAACAAAGCACCACAGATGGGGCGGCTTAAGCAACGGGAATGTGTGGTCTCCCCGTCCTGGAGGCTGGAGGTCCGAGATGAGGGTACAGGGGCAGGGCTGGTTGCTCCTGAGGCCGCGAGGGCAGATGTGCCCGGCGCTCCCCCCGCGATCCTTGGTCGCATCACCCCGTCTCTGTCCTCGCATGCCGGCAGTCTTCTCCCTGTGCCTGTGTCTCTGTGTCTCTTCTTGAAAGAACACCAGTTTCATCCCATGAAGGGCCGCCCAACTCCAGTAGGACCTCATCTTAACTCATGACATCAGCAAAGACCCATTTTCCAAATAAGGTCACATTCTGAGGTCCCGGGGCTCAGGACATCAATGGATGAATTTTGGAGAGGTACAACTCAACCCGTGAAAGAACAGACAGCATTCCGCTCAGAAATGGTGAATTTCACAGAGAACATACAGTTCTTTGGTGCCTTTTGAACAGCCCCAAAGCTGAAGGAGCCTGAGGCTCGACCTATAAACTTGACGACGGTGGCTGCCGTTCCAGCCTCTGCTTTATCACGAGAATACTTGGTGGTTTGTTGTTACTTTCTCCCTCGAATGAACTGGCCACCTCGCCGTATTTCTGACTAAGGGAATCCACCTTGCTGGCGGTCTCAGTAGAGGTAGAGACTGGACATCCGTAGCATGTAGCCCCCAGCTCACCCGGAGAGCGAGGGATGGCGCTGGGGAACGAGGTCGGCGGTGGAAGTTTGCACCTGAGTTGCTCCCCTCCGCGGAAGCCCAGGGCAGCTTTTTTAAGCAATAGCAGACCCCGGCCCTGGCCCGGGCCGTTAAGCCACACCCTTTGGGGTGGAGGTCCCCCATGCGGTGAAGGGCTCCAGCGGTGCCGATGGGCCGCCAGGGTGAGAACCGCGGCTCCGTGTGCGAAGGGCAGTGACTGTCCCGGTCTGGCATGGGTGGTAGGATTTGGGGGCGGCAAGCAAGCTTGGCCCCAGGACTTCCTGGCTCTCACTGAGCGGTCTGTCCGCCCTGGCAGCACCTATAGATCAGGGCCCACCTGGCACTCGGAGGTCTCCCCAGCCCCCCCCCCCCGCCGTTCTTACCTTCCTTCCCTGGGAGCCCCATCGTGTGAATTTTTCCCACCAACGTTCCCTCATCTGAACCTCGCCTTGCCGAGGCCCATCCCCTGGGGGCGAGCTCCCTACCCAGAGAGGACCACTTGACCTCCCGCTGTGTGTCCAGTGAGGACCACGCCAAGTGTGTGTCCATTTTAACAGACGCCTGAGGACTTTCTGTGCCGAGAGCTCTACTTCTCTATTATGTCCTCGATCCTCGAACTGCCCTGCAGTGCTGATTAAACATACAGACCCTCACCTTCCTGCACCGTCCCAGACCTTTTAAATTAACATCCCTACAGGAAGGGCTGCAAGATACATATTTTCCAAAAGCATCTGTGTTATTTCTAACAATTTAGCAAACTTAGGAAATCCCATATTCTCTCCTTTCATTCTCGCCGTGGCTCTGAAGCAGGTACTGCATTACTGGCGGTTACCGACGAGGAAACTGGGCTTTGAGGGGTGACTCACCCACAGGCGGGCCACGGAGGCCCCTTCAGACCCTGTGGCATGTGAATGGAGGAGACGTTTGGGGCCAACAGGGAGTTCAGGGTCTCTGGATACCCTTTGCTTCCCACTCACACCCACCAACATCCCTCATTTTTTAGCCTCAGTGAAAAATTATCACCACAATGAGCTGTCTTCCAGAAGATGGCTCTGCACGTGTGCCAGACCACAAGGGGCATGTCGCCTTTAACGACCTGGTGGGTGGGGACAAAGGCCCTGCTGCCCTACAGAGACTCCCCATCCTGTTACCTGCAGGGTCAGTGGATTCTGTCATTAACTCAGAGGCAGCTTCACAATGGCTTTCAGAAAAATCAGTGCACTAAAATTGTATGTAAAAGGAAATTGTGTCATTAGGTGCTAAATACATGTTTACCACAAAGGAAGAGCAATGTTTATCTCCGGCCCTGTTTTACAGGCAAAAGTGTATAAGGAAGAAGTGCTGATCATCGGTTTTCCAAGAACTCATGGATTAAATGAAAGCATAATCATTGCTCTGTGTTTGTTTGATGTAGGTCCAAAGGTAGAATCATAACAGAAGTAATTAATTATTAAAGTCTGCATTTAGTCCGAAAGCCCCAGGGAAGAGTACGCGTTCATTCATCTGAGACTGGTATGTTTCCTATTAAAAGTACGCCTCCCGAATCTCCTGGCTGTCCGTTCTTTAAGGAGCAGCAGTTTGGGGCAACATCGCCACCTCAGGGGCAAGGCTCGCTGTGATGTCCTCTGTAGACTACCTGAGGGCACCATCCAGGGAGGCTAAAAATAATAAGAGGAAGCATTCATCCTTCCAGGATTATCTTTCTTGGCTCTCAGGATAACCGTGGGTTTTCCAGAATTATGTCCCAAGGTGAGAAGGCTGTGGGCAAAGCGTTCTCAGCCAGAGAGACCAGACTCTTGACTGTTTGTCCTTCCAGGTGTGGCAGGACCAAATATCCTACAGGCAGAGTGATGGAGTTGAAACCCCTGAGATGGAATTTTATCATCTTCTCGAACCTGAGCTCACTCTGAGTGATCCTGTCCTGAAAATAACGGATGGAAAAAAAGACCCCAAACCACCATGGGCTTCAAGTTCCTATTAGCTTGTTGAATTTTCATCATCTTGTATAAACCTACATACTTCAATAAAGAAGGCAATTGCGTTCTTCATCTTGGACCAAAAGGGACAATGACTTGCCTCTCACTGGCCTGTGTACGTTACAGTGTCCCTACCTCAAGTCTTAGGTTCTCGCTTTCCTACATACTCTCACTGCTACTCTGTGATGAAACTAGATTTATAAATCTTTAACTATATCCTTATTTACAGAGGAAAAACCTGATAAAAGGGCAGATCAAACTGGGTCATTTGAGGGCCCAACCAATGTATTCATTAACTAAACCTCCTATCTCTCTCAAATGTGCGTGAAGACTAGAGATGTAGGATTTCTAATGTAGCTGAAGAGGGAAGACGTAGGTGTGCATCCACCAGGGCAAAGAGCTGGTGCACAGGGGCAAGTCGGGTTTCCCTTCCCCTGAGCTCCCTGGAGCTCCTGCTCTGCCGTCTCCTGGCCCTGTGACCTTGGGCACGTTATTAACCTCTCTGCGCCTCGTCTTTCTCATCTGTAAAATGGGGATGAGTTGTACCTGTGTCAAGGGTGCCCCGAGGAGCACACACATAATGAAGGCAGTGCAGGGCCCAGCACACGGCAGGTACTCGGTCCGTGTCAGTCTAGGCTGTTAGCAAAGCTCCTTGTGTCCGTGGTCAGCCAGTCCCTCCTCCGGACACAAAAGCCGGACACACCCATTGCCAGAGCCATGCTCTTGTTCTCTAAGAGAAGAGCAGTCCCCGGGATTGCACAAGAAGAAGGCTTCAAAGGAATTTGATCACGTGTCCACCTGTGGACTGCAGTGTCGCTGTTCCCGTGGTGACAGCTCAGCCCCACCTCTGGAGCAGCAACCTCACCGGACACCCCCGCTGCCGGGACCCAGTCTCTGCACAGGTCTCTGTGGACCAGCCGGCTGGTGGCCCCCGGAAAAAAACTGCCTTGTCCAGCCTGCACTCCAGGCGTCCACATGCTGTTTGTTTCTCCCAACCATCTTTTGGTCCCAACAGGAGTCACAAGGCTGGGAACACTCAGCTGGGACAAAATCTTTGGTCACAGAAAGAGGCTGGCACAGGGATGGTCCCTGAGACTTGGAGTAAAGGGTTTTAAAACAACTAATAATTGTCATCAAAGAAGTTTCAAAGAGCATGGCTCAGATTTTCCTGCTGTCGTCTATTCAGATGTTCAAAAATGACCACAGCTCATACACCGTCCGAGGTATTCTCCGTGTGAAGCTTTCAAATAAAAGGCAAGCTCGGGTTGTCTAACTCACCTCCCAGGCACCCAAGCTTGACAATCAGGCTTTCCCAGTCCAGCCGTTTTCCTTCCTTCACATCCAGACCACAAGAAAAGGGCATGTACATCTTTATTCAGCACCCTGAATTCACCGAGCCTACAAAAGCACGTGAAATCATACGGACTCCGGCAGGTGCTAAAAGCACAGCTGCCTGCTGCCCCTGGATGAGCTCTGAGTGGACGGCTGGTTGCACATGAGTTCTTGAGTCCCTGGATGACCCATTCCTGGGTTGGGTTTCTGGCACCCGTGGACTCACAGGGCAGCCACCGCTACAGCCCAGATGCCGTCAGCAAGCACCACGCCCATCCCTGAAGCACTGTGTATCTTCATGGCATATCAGAACCCCTGACCGATTGATAAATGGCAAAGGGAAAAAATCACCACCCAGAAGTAATACCTGGGGAATGACACCTGCATTGAAGTCACATCCGTGGCCATCACTGCCACCAACATGGGCAGAGAGATGGGCAGCAGCAGAGAGCCCCGGGTGCTTCAGCATGGCTGCGGTCTCTCTGCAAGGTTCTTAACGTGGCAAACGTGGCGGTTCCCGAGAAGCAGATCAGGCAGGGCTCCAGCCCGGAGCGCAGGCTGGGAGGAGGGAGACCGGGTTCTTTGAAGGAGAGATCTGGGGCCAGCTGTGTGTCCCAGTGGCAGAATCACCTAAAAGACAGACTGTCCCAGTGTGGCTTTAGATGCTGGGGATCTGAGATTCAAGTGGACACAGGTGGGAAGACGATGTCTGGGATGTCCACGGACCCATCCCTCCAGCGTTGTCCTTCAATACAAAGGGATGAATCAATCAGCAAGTCAATCAGCAAATGTTTACTGGGCACCTGTGAGCCAGAGGATGCAATGCGGTGAAAAAAAGCATGAAAACAGTTGCTGCCCTACAGAAAAAAATCGCGTGGCGAGTTGGGGCATACATGTATTTTTTTTTAATCCAAGTATGTGAGGCAGGGACACACGAGGACCACGTGGCTAAGAACCGACACCAGAGCTGGAGAAAGCGCACTCACTTTGTCCCTCCTTCCCACACTCGGCCATGTGAGCTTCCCCAAGTCTGCAAAGAGGGGCGTTTTTGTTTGTGTGAGAAGCTCAGTAGTCACGCAGGCATGGGACCTCAGGGAAGATCTGTGCCCGTGGGTCCAGGACACTTTCACCCCGGATTTTTTCAAGCAGGTCACCCATTCCATAGTCTCCATTTAGGTGAACTCAGAGGGGGTCCCAGTCCCGGCCTGACGTGAGAATTACGAGCCACGCGTGACACAGTGTCGGGAAGAGCATGGAAGAGGCTGTGGAAATAGAATCACGGCCAGTGAACCCCATGCCCTTTGTGAATATGGCGTTGCTGTAGTACATTCAAACACCGCTGCGTCGCACTGGAGGCAGGTGACGACTGGCCCAGCTACGTTTCCTCCTTCACCGCTACCCCTTTCCCCACCTGTGAAATGCGGGTCCCCTAAGAGTCCATCTTGGGCTTCTGGTATTTGTCCCAGACTCAGAAACCCCCATTCCTGATGGGTAGCTTGTCATTTCCACGTTCATATTTCACCATCACCCAAATGTGCGGTCTCGACCCAAGGAACCACCTTGGCCTTGACTCCGGGAGCTGATTCAAGTCTTCCCTCCCCTCCCCGCTGCCCCAGGGCAGACGCTCTCCAGTCCTGAGCCCAGGGGCCCCGAGGTGGGGCAAGGCTAAGGTGTCCCACGGCCGCAGCAGGGTAGCGGGGGTCTGCCCCAAGTGTGCCAGCAGAGGAGTGGCTTCTCCTCTGTACACTCCTCACTCCTCTCAGGAGTGTGAGCAAAGGCAGGAAGTCAGGCGAACACCCACCCACCTTGCGCAGAGCTCACCGTGCTGCTCGGTAAACCCCGTGCACGACTTTCTTTTCTCCATGGACTCCTGTTCTCAAAGTGCTCATCTTCCGTTGTCTACAAATAATCAGGTCAGGTTTTCTGCCGGCTGTTTTTTCTCAAGCACTGTGGGGATGAAAGGAAGATTCCGAAGACTGCGGCGGGAGAGACGGATGCCAGTCCTGAGTCTGCCGCTTGCCAGCTGAGGAGCCTGTGGCATTGGTCGCGAACGTCTCTGCTCCGGAATGTTCCCTGAGGGTGTCTACATTCGGCCTCCCAGAGCTCCCGCAGCTTCCCGGGAGATGCATGTGGATGCGTCTGCGTGTAATAGAGCACCACTCAGACACGAGGACGTGGGCGGGGAAATCCGGAGCGTCTGGGGCAGTCTTCCTGCAAGGCTGGCTTTGACCCTGAGGGCTGGTTGTAGCACAATTGATGCGTTGAGCATAACGTCAGTTCGGTGTCTGCTGCTGCTGCGTGATTTCCCCCGCAGTAAACGTCAGGGGAACACAAAACCCCCGTCCAGCAGAAGGGAGTCTCGTAGGAATACACAAAACGCACACGTGCACCCCCTCCCAGAACCCACCAACTCCTCACCCATACTGATTGTAGTATTGATGTATTTCATAACTGTTTAACAAGCAAAACCACGTGTTACTGTTTTGTCGAGCTCCCATCTTCTTTTTTAATGTGTCACTGATGACGTGTCTTGGGTGTGTATCCCTAGACCCTTTTTTCCCATAAAGCACTGTGTTTTGGACTGTGCAATTCTACACAGCACCATGATTTTTAA
>NW_020174048.1:459883-506009 GCF_003031525.2 Neophocaena asiaeorientalis asiaeorientalis | reverse complement strand
ACCCCCCCCCCCCCCCGGGGTCACACTGTAGCATGTGGAATAAACTAGAGCAGGGCTCAGGTCACCACTTCGTGCAGTGGAAAAGCGAGAATGGGAAGGCCCGTCTTGGAGGGATGTAGGGAAGATTAAATGAGATGGCATGAAAAGCTGGAGAGGCTATAGCATTTTCTGGGTTTTCCAGATTCATAGGCTGGAATTCCAGACAACCTGGGCTGGAAGGACCAGCCTGCCTTCCCAGGGCACCGTGTTTGAACCAAGCTTGGGAACATCTGGGCTCTAGGCTGTCTCGAGTGGGAAGGATGCAGGAAGGCTACCCCATCATCATTATAAGGGTGACGGTCGCAAAAGGGCAACAGCTTCTTCTGTGTCTGTATCTTTAGAGTCTGGCCACATCCCTTTGAGGTCTCCACAGTAGCCCAGCTGTACAATATACGTGTGGTTCTAGGATGAAGTGAGTTAATTTCTGCCGGTCACCTTTTAAGTGAAAGAAAATACTCAAAGTGAGGGAATAAATCATAAACCTACTTCTCAGTGAACGTGTTGGTGTTACGTCCTCAACAGGCTTGTCACAGGCTTGTTATTTTTGTTTGTTTTTTTTGCCGATCTATCCAACTGTTGGTCACTTTACTCATTCAACCTGTTTCTGTGAAAGGCGCCAGCTTAACACTAGAGACCCACAGATGCCTAAGGTTTGCAACTCTCTTCAGAGGACTTACAGTCGGGAGGCCAGATGTGAGCATGTAAATGACAGCCACGTGAGATCGCGGAGCCTAAGTGCCTCTACCGGAGACAGAGACTCGGCCCTGGGCAAGGGAGCCCACCCATGGCTGGGACGGCACTGAAGGCGGCCTCAAATCACTGCTGTGAGAACCATACTTTTTTTTAAAGTCAGTGTTACGAATACAATTTTTATCTCCCAAATGTTCTTACCCGCCTTTCTTTTGGTCCTGTTCCAGTAGATTTATGTAAAATTACTGAGCACACCACGCCTATCCACACACTCCCACGCAGCTGTCAACAGAGCAGCAAGGTCCTTCTCATTTTCCGCCATTTACTTTCAAATCTCATTTTCCCCCATTTACTTTCAAATCTCTCACCTTTGTCAATTAGCAGCAGATCCTAACCGTACATAAAAGAAATTTTGGTGCCTTTTAATTTCAATCCCGCTTGATTTGACATCCAAGTTTATCCTGTTATTTTGCAGTTCTGGCAACGGGGGCAATTGAAATTCAGAAAATTTCGTCCATAGGTGCCACATTTGCATTTCATGAGTGGTCTTTAGTGAATAGAGTTTCTACATTCGCTCTTGAATGAAAACAGCAGTGGCAGAGGCAGCGTTAAAGCAGCTGGTAAGGATGCCCAGGCCACCTCATAGCAACCACCAGGTTTCCAAGGGCAAAGAGCTCCTTCCGACCCTAAGCAACTAGATGAGAACATCAAAACATGCCTCGCACCAGAGCTCCAATGCCCATTAGTGTTAGGAGCTGTTACCTCCGTCACGAGTGACACAGCCCTAATTATTAAGGTAATTAGAAGTTATAACACTGGCGATATTAGAGGGAGGACTTCCAGAGCCCATTGACAATGTTACTTTAAGTGATCTGGCTGTGAACTGTTCAAGTCTCTAATTACATTATATGTCTGTCCTAGAGGGTGATGTAATTAAGTGACGGGCGAGGGGATTAATGTATACTGACTGCTGCTAACCCTTGTAAGTACTATTTTCACAGCGCCTGGCTGCAGCGATGTCATTTAGTTTTCTTCCACTTAACTGTATATAGTATGTAGCTGAAAAAATCCTGCCCTTGATGTCTTTACGCATATCCTACGCACAGATATTTTTGTTCCTTCCTTTCCCTATTTAATGTGTTTATATTTATGGTGTATTTGCCTAAACCCAGTTACAGATAAGCCGAGGCGGCTTTAGTTTATACGTTAAATACATTTCCTATTTTTTGATACGTATAAACGTTTAAACGTTATGCCTGTCTCTCCACTACGGAATCAATTTCTTCTGGTGACATAAAGTTATAAAGAAAATATTCTATAATTAATATACTATTGCATTTTTTTTCTTTTGTGACCCAAGTAATAAATTTTATACTGGACACATCATTATATCTTGGTTTTCTACAATTTCTTAGGAAATCCAAATTGCTTTTTATTTAAGACTTAGTAAGATGTGCTTATTTAACGTAAGTCATATTTGATCAGAAGGAGTTGGTTTTAAAGAATTAGACTTCCTTACAGCCACTATGGAGAACAGTATGGAGGTTCCTTAAAAAACTAAAAATAGAACTACATACTACCCAGCAATCCCACTACTGGGCATACAGCCTGAGAAAACCATAATTCAAAAAGAGTCATGTACCACAATGTTCACTGCAGCTCTATTTACAATAGCCAGGACATGGAAGCAACCTAAGTGTCCATCGACAGATGAATGGATAAAGAAGGTGTGGCACATATATACAATGGAATATTACTCAGCCATAAAAAGAAACGAAATTGAGTTATCTGTAGTGAGGTGGATGGACCTAGAGTCTGTCATACAGAGTGAAGTAAGTTAGAAAGAGAAAAACAAATACCGTATGCTAACACATATATATGGAATCTAAAGGGAAAAAAAATGGTTCTGAAGAAAGTAGGGCAGGACAGGAATAAAGACACAGACATAGAGAATGGACTTGAGGACACGGGGAGGGGGAAGGGTGATCTGGGACGAAGTGAGAGAGAGGCATGGACATATATACACTACCACATGTAAAATAGATAGCTAGTGGGAAGCAGCTGCATAGCACACGGAGATCAGCTCGGTGCTTTGTGACCACCTAGAGGGGTGGGATAGGGAGGGTGGGAGGGAGATGCAAGAGGGAGGGGATATGGGGATATATGTATATGTATAGCTGATTCACTTTGCTATAGAGCAGCAACTAACACACCATTGTAAAGCAATTATACTCCAATAAAGATGTTAAAAAAAAAGGAAAGAAATTAGACTTCCAGAAAAGACAATATTTCAAGTTGCCTTTATTGAGAGCTTTATTTTTTTATTTTATGAGTCATCTTTCATTTGGAAATCACCTACTAATCCATTATACACAGATAATGTATGAATAGGGAAAATGACATTGCCTTCATTTAAAACAGGCCTCTCGCAATACCGACTCTACTGGCTTGAAGGCAATGCTACGACTTCTGTTTCTTCTTGGACCTGGTAGTGCCCTCTCACCTTCCTTCCCTGTCCGACCCCAGCTGTTCGTTTCTCCCCACCCCCCCCCCGTGTCCAGGATGGAGGAGCTGGTGAGCATCACAGCCAGCAGCCTCCACTTCTCCCCACCCGCCTTTGTAAATGGAGAAGCCACCGCAGGGCTGTGTCCCTCCCCGCTTCCCTCGCCCCCCCTCCCCCGTAACCACGAGCTTGTTCCCTAGATCTGTGAGTCTGTTTCTGTTTTGTTATATTCATTAGTTTGTTTTGTTTTTTAGATTCTACATATAAGCGATAACATACAGTATTTGTCTTTCTCCGTCTTATCTCACTAAGCATCACACCCTCCAAATCCATCCATGTCGCTGCAAATGGCAAGATTTCGTTCTTTTTTATGGCTGAGTAATATTCCATTGTATATACGTACCACATCTCCTTCATTCATCTGTTGATGGACACTTAGGTTGCTTCCGTATCTTGGCAATTGGAAATAATGCTGCTCTGAACCTTGAAGTGCATGTGTCTTTTTGAATTTGTGTTTTTGTTTCCTTCAGAAGAATACCCAGGGGTGGGGTTGCTGGGTCACATGTGGTAGTTCTACTTTTAGTATTTTGAGGAACCTCCATACTGTTCCCCACAGTGGCTGCAGCCACTGAACATTCCCACCAACAGTGCACGGGGGTTCTCTTTCCGCCACCAGAGATTAAGTTAATTTTGGATGTTATCCTCCACTCTGCATTCGTCCGATTTTCTTCTTAAGGCACAGATTGCAGTTTTGTAGAATATGAACCCCAGCTCGATTGGATTTTGAAATGAGCTGTCACCAAACTGTACAGAACTGAATAAATTAAAATTTCTCTGTTTCTTACCCCAAGTGGTACATAAAGTACGTGCATTTACTCTCAGATACTCTTTCAAGAGTGGCATTTGTCTAAATGAGAAAGCACTCAGAATTACTCACACACACCCGTGCTCGGAGGAATATCACAGGGCTTTCCCACGGGGAGCAGAAGCCCGCAGCCCAGATTAACTCCACACCTTCACACCTTGCCTTCAGCGTGGCAACATCTTCAAGCCTTTATTTGGAGTTTATACCTGAAGGAAGGGTAGTAACTGTTAGCAGTTCTTTATTTTCAAGGACACCCCTTTACAAACACATCCAAACAGGCCTGTGTTTGTGGGCACAGCTCCCCACGTGCTGTCCACCCTCTGTGAGCCTCCAGCCTCACATGGCCTGTCCCGCCTGTGTTTGGAAGAACAAGACGGTTTTCTCCACATTCTTTACTTAACCTAGGCCGAGCTACCCAGACCTAAAGACTTAGATTTCACCTGCCCCAGGGTTAGAGGTCTATTGACAACATGCTTCTGAAAAATTTTAACCTCTGATTGCTTTACCTCTGTCAGGATGAAATTGTTGAGTCATTTTTTAATCACTATAAAACATCAGAGAATTAACTTAGAACACGTGGGAAGACCTTGGTGAAAAGGGAAATCCTATGAAGTATAAAGAATTTGTGAGCTAAAATTAGCAAGATTATTATTTGAAAATTGTGAACTCTGCAGGAGCACTAAAACATTTTCATTTTTAAGAGCATTCTATCAGAAACACACTCTGAAAACACGTATAGAACCTGAGGCCTGAACAGTGAATAGAATTCAAATGGAATGAAGGTATTTATGCCCTGGAGAGATTTCCTCACCTTTTTGATTGTTTTTTTCTTTCTTGCTAATCTGTGCTGAGTTCAAGTTTTACTACAGCAAAAGTAAAGTCTTGCAAAATCATACACTTCTATAATACCCTTAAATTGCCTATGTGATTTCAAGTGCGTCTGTTTATGGATATGCATGTCTACATATGCCTTCAAGTGTAACAACATAGTTTTTAGTTGTTATGCATTGTTTTGTTTTGCGAAGGAGTGAGAGTTTCGAGGATCTCAAGTGTTTCAATGATCCAGTGTTCACTGAGGCAACTTTTACCTTTTTCTGTCAATGAAGCCAAGACCAGGGTGTGATACATCAACCCCAGGGCTAGTCTGCTTAGCTGGCGTCAGGAAATGGTCCCAGGACCGTGGGCCAATTCTAGAGACCCAACACCTGTGCAGATAAAGAGTAGGAAAGGGTACCCTTTTCCGTAGGGTCTCCTCTTTTTCACTTGCTTACAGCTCCCACCCTCTCAACTAATTTTGATGAAACATTATTGTCATCTTTCACTAAAATTAGTTTTAATTTTATCCAATGTGGACACTCTAGCTGATGTTCTTGGTGGTCAACCCAAGACTGAAATTGAGTGGCCATCACTCTGATGGTTATGACATAACAAAATGCAGTGTATTTTAAACATTCTGTTCCGCACTGGAAATACGAGAAATTGAAGTTGGTTCCCAAGTAATTTAATTCTTCCCCGGACTCAATATCAAGAAAGGAAAGTACACTTGCAGCGACATAAGGTTTGGGGGACCATCACACAATAGTTTCTGAGCAGCAGTTCTTAAATCTTTTGGTCCCCAGGGCACAGTGCCCTCTTAGAAAATGTAGAAGACCCGTCTGTGTGAGTTACACCTATAAATACTCATCACATTACAAATTAACACTGAGAATGTTTAGAAAGTATTCATTTATTTAAAAATAACTATAATATACAATATAACAATGATAATAAATAAACATTACTTTTTAACCTATTCTTGTGAAAAATACCTATATTTTCAGGAGAAGAAATGCAGTTTGGTGGAAAGGGTACATTATTTTAAATCCAGGTTAGGACTTCCCTGGAGGTCCAGTGATTAGGACTCTGTGCTTCCACTGCAGAGGGCCCGGGTTCGATCCTTGGTCGGGGAAACTAAGATCCCGCAAGCTGCACGACGCAGCCAAAAAAGAAATAAATAAAAAGTTTAAAAAATAAACAAAAAAAAATCTGGCTTAAGAGAAGACAGGTGAGTTTTCCTACCTGCTTCAGTATTCAGTCTGCTTCTGTGTGTTTTGGTCGAAGCGGGTGAAGCAAATAGGACCTCATGCAGATGCGTCCTTAGAAAAGGGAAGAGTGTTTTGATTTTAACTAGTTATGGAGATTCTCCTTTGGCACTACACCAAAATGTGACAAGCATTCGTATCCTATAGGTTAATTGCACTGAATCTGAAAACAGGTCAGTGAACCTTTGGTCGTATTTTATATTTAAATCCACTGGTTTATCCTGTGTTTGAATGAGTCATACCCATTTGTGGTTTTGTGACATCTTGCACTGGTTATTTGGGAAATATTGGCTCATGGAGTCGTGCAGTTGACAAGTTTCATTATACCATTAATATATCCGAAAATCACACTCGTTAATATCACCACCAACTTCAACAACAAAAAGCCTTTAAGAATTAGGCTTTAAAACGAAATTGAGCTATTTGTAATGAGGTGGATAGACCTAGAGTCTGTCATACAGAGTGAAGTAAGTCAGAAAGAGAAAGACAAATACCGTATGCTAACACATATCTATGGGATTTAAGAAAAAAAATATGTCATGAAGAACCTAGGGGTAAGACAGGAATAAAGACACAGACATACTAGAGAATGGATTAGAGGATAGGGGGAGGGGGAAGTGTAACGTGTGACAAAGCGAGAGAGAGGCATGGACATATATACACTACCAAACGTAAGGTTGATAGCTAGTGGGAAGCAGCTGCATAGCACAGGGAGATCAGCTCGGTGCTTTGTGACCGCCTGGAGGGGTGGGATAGGAAGCGTGGGAGGGAGGGAGACGCAAGAGGGAAGAGATATGGGAACATATGTATATGTATAACTGATTCACTTTGTTATAAAGCAGAAACTAGCACACCATTGTAAGGCAATTATACTCTAATAAAGATGTAAAAAAAAATTAGGCTTTAAGTTGAAAATTAAACTCATAGAGGCAAGTTTTCAGAAATTTGAGTTTTCATTTCAAAAATCGAATGTTATCATTGACAACAAATGCTGCCAATCATTTCCCTTGAATTGACGGACTGCTTCTTTCACTTTCCCCAGATATTCAAGTCTGGATGCCATAGCTTGTTTGTCGGGGGTTCTTTCGAGTAAAGACGCGCTCAGTGAGGGAGAAGAGCGGCTGGTCTACCGCATCTCGGCCAAGGTCACGGTGTCCTTGCAAGACCAGCACCGCGCTTCCCATCCCATCACACAGAGAGCGGAAGAGACGTATGCTCAAGGGCTGAGGTTAAAATAGTCACTTATACAGCATCGTCAAGGCATTTCTTACGAACGGCTGGCATTATTAATTATTACCGTTATTATTTCCTGTGCACACATGGCCTTGAAGTTCCCCGTGACCACGGGCACAGCTGGGAGCCACTGCTCTGATTTGGGCTCAGACCCCAGCAGTTCGGCTAGCACAGACTCCGCACCGTCAGTGCAGATATCCACACGAGGAGAAGGTCAAGAACACACTGGCATTTTCACGAAAACACTCTGGACCTTGCGACCCTTTATAAAGGTTTTAGGGTTCCCCAGGAGACTGTGTACCACATTTTAAAAATTGCTAAATTAGATGCTACGTAAGGGCCAAAACGAAAAGCAGTTGTTTTACTAAGAAATGTATGGGGACTCCCGGAACACATAAAAACAACCCAAGCCCAGGCCCTAGCGGTGGGAGCGATATCTTTAGCCATGGAAGTGGCCAAAATCTGTGATGTACTTGGAGAGCTTTACCTGCAAAGAGCCAGCATGTTAAGTTATAAAGAGCAACTAGCCTCTTCAGTTTGAGAGACTGTATCCAGCAGATCGCACGTGAAGAACGGATAGAGATGAGGGTCTAGACCAGCACCGGCGCACTGCTGGCTTGAGGAAGCAGCGGGCTTCTCTGCTGAACCTGTTTCTCCTACTTCCATACCCTTGATCCCACTGGGGATGGCGCAAGGAAGAGTACGTGAATCGCAGTATAATTGGAATTGCAGGTAATTTTCATAAAAATATTCAGTTTTTTAAAAAAATAGGAATGTGACATGCATCCTACAGAATAATTGGAATTGCAGGTAATTTTCATAAAAATATTCAGTTTTTTAAAAAAATAGGAATAGCTTAACAAAATAGCTTAACAAAAATCTTCGAAAGTAAGAAAAATGTCATATTGGTAAAACGGGTAAAGTCTGTAAAACGTTAGTATGCAGGCAATCCTCATTTCAGACAAGAAATCCATTTTTTTAAGCAAACCAAGACAATACCAGCTAACAATGGCTAGAGCTGCACTTAATCTTTAGAATTCAGTTTATGCCTTGGCACTTTACTCTGTTTTTGGTGAACGCAGGTTTTTTTTGAAAGCTTTTTGGCTTCAATTCAGGCAAAAGCAAAACAAGACTGAAAAGGTACAGTATTATGAGCCTCAGATTAATGCCAAAGACAGCAGCTCTCAGCTCATTTGTTTTCAAGGTTGTGCATCTGATTACAAGTGTCTTTAATACGCTTTTTTGGGAAAAAAATGGGATAGATCTAAAAATGGAAAATGAATGCTTTGCTAACGTGTATTGATATTTTAAGAATATTGACATTTCATAACTAGTTTATACAGAAAATACATTTGCAAGGTGTTTTTAAGTCTTGTTGAGACCAGTTGCCGATTACTTTGTTACTATCGAATAAGCCATTAAGGGGACTACATAACTGCAATATAATTATTTATTAAACCTTTTACAATGAAATGAACACTTAGAAAGAGAGAACTGTCTCTGCTTTATCTTAAGCAATAATTATAATGTATTTACCATGTGTTTTTTTATGTCATTGATGCATGGTAAATTGTATGTATGGTGGCATCACATTTTACCCATAAGGGTGGTTATTTTATAATTGTGCTAAATCTAATTAGAATATATATAGCGAAGAAAACCAGCCACCAACACAACGTCCCCCCCACCTGGCCATTTATTACCTGATTTCATTACCTTTGCTCCAGAATAGACACTGGGCTGTGTCCAATTAGCAGGATTGGGTGGCAGCTTCGGGATAAAAAGGAGTTTCTCCTTCGGGAAAGTTACTGATGAGAGAAATCTTCACACTTGCTGCCTTGGGAGCTAACACCCCGTCGGGTTTGCACACCCCCGTGCACCAGCCCTGCACATGTGGTCCGGCGGAACTACTGGGACCCGGGAGCTTCTTGAAGTGGTCTTTTTCAGTGTCATACATGTAGGAGGACATCTGGGGAGCCATGTGTGTATTTCATGATGTGTGTGGTGTGAAAGAAACAATATAATGTGGGAAATGAGAGGAAAAATGAAAATTATAGGCAAGAAAACTAGGAAAACCTCCAAAAGCCTATACAGAGTGTATATTTTTATGTCTAAAGAGTTAGGGTCCAAATAACCCAAAAAACTAACTAAATGCAAGGGGATGACTCATTACACAGATTTGTATTGTTAGGAAGAGACAGACAACCTGCATTTGAATCTCAGCTCTACTTAGCTACCCTTAGCTGTGTGATTTGGGTGAAATCACTTAACTTCTCTGAGCCTTTGTTTCCCCTTCTGTAAAATGGGCATAATGATAATAGCTACCTCATTGGACTCTTGTGAGGATGAATTGAATGAAGTGGTCCATGAATGGGGCCTGGTAAATAGTAAGTGCTCAATAAACGGTAGTAATTTTTCTTCTTGCTGCCTTTGGAAAGCGTCAGGTGTGAATCCTGATTCTCCTTTTGTAATCACTGTGCCACAGAATATCACTGAAGCAAGCGGATGGGCTGACGCCTGGGTTCCCCCTGGGGGAGAGGGAGGGGGGCCGGGCAAGGACACAGGTTCTCCCCCCAGGCTGGTGCTACTGCAGCCGATCCATCCACTGTACACCCTGCAGACAAACAGCATCAGAAAACGGGGTTCCCAAATCCCTCCATCAGGACGATGGGGCCAGAGCAGGGAACAGGAATGTGATCCAGCACATCACTTCTCAAAGTGACCGTATCTGCTCCCCACCCTGGGGCTTTGAAAGAGCTGGTAAATAAGATATTTTCCTCAGAAGCCATGACTACGGGCTGCTGAGGAAAGGGTGAGATTGGTCCTTTTGCTCTATAACCATGTCCTTGAGGGCTGGCACCCCACGAAAGCCCCCATGGATCACCTGGGGAGACAGCCCTGGTACCGTGATCGTGGGCGCCTTTGTGACCTGTGGACAGGAACCGGGTCTGCTACAGAGAGAACATGCACCTCCGATCCTTTTTTAAACTTTTTATTGTCAAAAATTTCAAACCTATCCTAAAGTAGAGAGACTAGTATAATGAACCCCCGAGCCTCTCACCCAGGGTAATTATTGACATTTGGTCGGTCACCTGACCCCCTCCCACTTCTTACTCCATGCGTTATAAAGCCCATCCTGGACATCCTATCACTTCAATGGTAGTAATTTGGGTAACAACCCATTGGTATGGCTATTATAAAAGTTTAAAAAAAAACAGAAAATAACAAGTACTGGCAAGGATATGGAGAAATTGGAGCCCTCGTGCATTGTTGGTGGGAATGTAAATTGGTGGAGCCACTCTAGGAAACAATATGGTAGTTCCTCAAAAAACTAAAAATAGCACTACCATAAGATCCAGCAATTCCACTTCCGGGTACATAACCAAAAGAATTGAAAGCACCATCCTGAAGAAATACTTGTACACCCATGTTCATAGCAGCACTATTCACTGTAGCTAAAAGGTGGAAACGACTCAAGTTAAATGTGGGCCATCCGCACGATGGAATATTATTCAGCCTTAAAAAGAAGAAAATTCTGACACACCCTGCAACGTGGATGAACCTTGAAGACATTACGCTAAGTGAGATGAGCCAGTCACAAAAGGACAAATACTACGTGATTCCACTTACGTGAAGAACCTGGAGTAGTCAGACTCTTGGAGTCAGGAAGTAGATGGTGGGGGCCGAGAACTGGGGGGACATGGGACCGGAGGGTTACTGTGTAGTGGGGACAGACTTTCAGCTTTGCAAGATGAAAAAGTTCTGGAGGTAGATAGCAGTGGTGGTTGTACAATCACGTGAATGTATTCAATGCCAGTGAACTCTGTACTTAAAAATCGTTAAAAGGAAAAGTTTACAGTATGCATATTTTATCGATACTAGTTTCTTTTGTGTTTTTTAAATTGACAAAATTCAATACTATCAAACATTCAGTCAATGTTCAGTATTCACTTATTGTCTCATCCGTGTCTTTTTTTTCAATTGGTCTGTTCAAAATCAAAACCCAGGGCCTCTACACTGTGTGTGGCCGATGTGCTTCTCACATCTTTTCTGGTCTGTAACTTCTTCTTGTGTCCTTTACACTCTTGCCACTTACTTACTGAAGAAACTAAGTCCTTTGTCCTGTAAAAGTTCTCATAGTCTGCATTTTGCTGGTGGCCTGGGCATGATTCTCCGTCCCCTGGCTTTTCTGTCAACTGATCGTCTTTTCCAGAACAAGCCTGTCCAGTGGAGCTTTCTGCAAAGACGGGATTGTTCTGCATCAGCGCTGCCTCCTGAAGCAGCCACCAGCCACGTGTGGCTCCTGAGCCCTGGAAACGTGGCTGGTGCCGCTGAGGAACGGAATATTTCGTCTGCTTTCGTTCTGAGTAATCTAATTTTACATACTTTTTAAAAGCCAGCTCTCAGACAGCACAGGCCTAGAGACTTAATCAGATTAAGGCTCTTTGTTTGGTCCAGGAAGCATTTTCATGGGCTGTGTCCTCAGGTGAACCCGGATCTGTCACGGACACACACAGCACCAGTGCCCTGGGCTTGCAGCTGGCCGGTAGGAGCGACCTCTGTGGTGCCCTTACAATGCCAGAGGCCCGTACATGTCCTGGTGGGGACCGTGATGCTCACAGCCCCACTGGCATCTGTCAGGACCACTGGCACCTCACAGGGAAAGAGGCAGAGATACGGGAGCTGAATAACTCTCCTGGGGCCACGCAGCCAACAAGCGCCGTAGGCAGCATCAGACCAGGCGGCCTTTCTCAGAACCCACACCCTTAGCCACAGCCATCCTGTCTGGTTTGATCTGGTTTCTTCCCAAAATGTTTACCTTCTATGGCGTGTGGACAAAACCATTATCTTCTTGTCTCAGCTCATTTCAGATCAGGGTCCTCTTGGACCTAAACTTCAGGAATGTATGGATTCCTTAAAATACCCCTTCTGTGTTTCTCCGCACAGCTACCCATTTCTCCCTGCCTGGAGTGGGCTGAAATTCTGAAATGTGTTAATCCTGACTCCGTGGTCACCAGCCATCTGTTCTGTTAAAAAGAAAATCAAGTCCTCAAGGTTTTTTTACAGGCATACATGGATTGATTTATTCTCTTTTCTAGTCATTTTGTTTATTTTATTTTATTTTATTTTTTTATACAGCGGGTTCTTATTAGTTATCTAGTTTATACATATTAGTGTATATATGTCAGTCCCAATCTCCCATTTCATCCCACCACCATCCCCACCCTGCTTGCCCCACTTGGTGTCCATACGTTTGTTCTCTACCTCTGTGTCTCTATTTCTGCCTTGCAAACCAGTTCATCTGTACCATATATATGCGTTAATATACCATATTTGTTTCCACATATATGTGTTAATATACAATATTTGTTTTTCTCTTTCTGACTTACTTTACTCTGTGTGACGGTCTCTAAGTCCATCCACGTCTCTACAAATGACCCAGTTTCGTTCCTTTTTATGGCTAATATACCATTGTATATATGTACCACATTGTCTTTATCCATTCCTCTGGCAATGGGCATTGAGGTTGCTTCTGTGACCTGGCTATTGTAAATAGTGCTGCAATGAACATTGGGGTGCGTGTGCCTTTTTGAATTATGGTTTTCTCTGGGTATATGCCCAGTAGTGGGATTGCTGGGTCATATGGTAATTCTATTTTTAGTTTTTTAGGAACCTCCATACTGTTCTCCATAGTGGCTGTATCAATTTACATTCCCACCAAGAGTGCAAGAGGGTTCCCTTTTCTCCACACCCTCTCCAGCGTTTGTTGTTTGTAGATTTTCTGATGATGTCCATTCTGACTGGTGTGAGGTGGTACCTCATTGTAGTTTTGATTTGCATTTCTCTAATACTTAGTGATGTTGAGCAGCTTTTTATGTGTCTCTTGGCCATCTGTATGTCTTCTTTGGAGGAATGTCTGTTTAGGTCTTCTGCCCATTTTTGGATTGGGCTGTTTGTTTCTTTAATATTGAGCTTCAGGAACGGTTTATATATTTTGGAGATTAATCCTTTGTCCGTTGATTCGTTTGCAAATATTCTCTCCCATTCTGTCTTATAGTTTTCTGAGTACAGGTCTTTTACCTCCTTAGGTGGGTTTATTCCTAGGTATTTTATTCTTTTTGTTGCAATGGTGAATGGGATTGTTTCCTTAATTTCTCTTTCTGATCTTTCGTTGTTAGTGTATAGGAATGCAAGAGATTTCTGTGCATTAATTTTGTATCCTGCAACTTTATGAAAATCATTGATTAGTCTAGTAGTTTTCTGGTGGCATCTTTAGGATTCTCTATGTATAGTATCATGTCATCTGCAAACAGTGACAGTTTTACTTCTTCTTTAACAATTTGAATTCCTTTTGTTTCTTTTTCTTCTCTGATTGCTGTAGCTAAAACTTCCAAAACTATGTTGAATAATAGTGGCGAGAGTGGACATTCTTGTCTTGTTAGTGATCTTAGAGGAAATGCTTTCAGTTTTTCACCATTGAGAATGATGTTTGCTGCGGGTTTGTCGTATATGGCCTTTATTATGTTGAGGTAGGCTCCCTCTGTGCCCACTATCTCGAGAGTTTTTATCATAAATCGATGTTGAATTTTGTCGAAAGCTTTTTCTGCATCTGTTGAGATGATCATATGGTTTTTATTCTTCAGTTTGTTAATATGGTTTATCACATTGATTGATTTACGTATATCGAAGGATCCTTGCATCCCTGGGATAAATCCCACTTGATCATGGTGTATGATCCTTTTAATGTGCTGTTGGATTCTATCTGCTAGTATTTTGTTAAGGATTTTTGCATCTATGTTCATCAGTGATATTGGCCTGTAGTTTTCTTTCTCTGTGACATCTTTGTCTGGTTTTGGTATCAGGGTGATGGTGGCCTCGTAGAATGAGTTTGGGAGTGTTCCTCCCTCTGCTATATTTTGGAAGAGTTTGAGAAGGATGGGTGTTAGCTCTTCTCTAAATGTTTGATAGAATTCACCTGTGAAGCCATCTGGTCCTGGACTTTTGTTTGTTGGAAGATTTTTAATCACAGTTTCAATTTCATTACTTGTGATTCGTCTGTTCATGTATTCTGTTTCTTCCTGGTTCAGTCTTGGAAGGTTATACCTTTCTAAGAATTTGTCCATTTCTTCCAGGTTGTCCATTTTATTGACATAGGGTTGCTTACAGTAGTCTCTTATGACTCTTCGTATTTCTGTGGTGTCTGTTTTAACTTCCCCTTTTTCATTTCTAATTTTACTGATTTGAGTCCTCTCCCTCTTTTTCTTGATGAGTCTGGCTAAAGGTTTAGCAATTTTGTTTATCTTCTCAAAGAACCAGCTTTTAGTTTTATTGATCTTTGCTATTGTTTTCTGTTTCTATTTCATTTATTTCTGCTCTGATCTTTATGATTTCTTTCCTTCTACTAACTTTGGGTTTTGTTTGTTCTTCTTTCTCTAGTTCCTTTAGGTGTAAGGTTAGATTGTTTATTTAAGATTTTTCTTCTTTCTTGAGGTAGGATTGTAGTGCTATAAACTTCCCTCTTAGAACTGCTTTTGCTGCATCCCATAGGTTTTGGATCATCGTGTTTTCATTGTCATTTGTCTCTAGGTTTTGTCTCTTTTTGATTTCCTCTTTGATTTCTTCAGTGATCTCTTGGTTGTTTAGTAACGTATTGTTTAGCCTCCATGTGTTTGTGTTTTTTATGTATTTTTCCCTGTAATTGATTTCTAATTTCATAGCACTGTGGTCAGAAAAGATGCTTGATACGATTTCAATGTTCTTAAAATTACAGAGGCTTAATTTGTGACCCGAGATCAGGTCACTTAGCCATTCTTCTGCCTCAGTTTTTCTGCTATTGATTCCTTCTAGTTTATTTTTCATTTCAGTTATTGTATTGTTCATTTCTGTTTGTCCGTTCTTTAATTCATCTAGGTGTTTGTTCTTTAATTCTTCTAGGTCTTTGTTAAACATTTCTTGCATCTTCTCAATCTTTGCCTCCATTCTTTTTCCGAGGTCCTGGATCATCTTCACTATCATTATTCTGAATTCTTTTTCGGGAAGGTTGCCTATCTCCACTTCATTTTAGTTGTTTTTCTGGGGTTTATCTTGTTCCTTCCTCTGGCACATAGCCCTCTGCCTTTTCATCTTGTCTACCTTTCTGTGAATGTGGTTTTCGTTCCACAGGCTGCAGGATTGTAGTTCTTCTTGCTTCTGCTATCTGCCCTCTGGCGGACGAGGCTATCTAAGAGGCTTGTGCAAGCTTCCTGATGGGAGGGACTGGTGGTAGGTAGAGCTGGGTGTTGCTCTGGTGGGCAGAGCTCAGTAAAACTTTAATCCACTTGTCTGCTGTTGAATGGGGCAGAGTTCCCTCCCTGTTGGTTGTTTGGCCTGAGGCAACCCAGCACTGGAGCCTACCCGGGCTCTCTGGTGGGGCTAACGGTGGACTCCGGGAGGGCTCATGCCAAGGAGTACTTCCCAGAACTTCTGCTGCCAGTGTCCTTGTCCCCATAGTGAGCCACAGCCACCCCCCGCCTCTGCAAGAGCCCCTTCAACACTAGCAGGTAGGTCTGGTTCAGTCTCCTGTGGGGTCCCTGCTCCTTCCCTGGGTCCTGATGCACACACTCCTTTTGTGTGTGCCCTCCAGGAGTGAAGTCTCTGTTTCCCCCAGTCCTGTCGAAGTCCTGCATCAAATCTCCATTTTGCTTTGTTTTAAATGAGCGAACTTACAATAATGGAAAGAGTCGGGTTGGCTGCGCACCATCAGGTGGGTCCACGGTGCTGGAGCATCACCTTGCCTGGCACCTGAGCGGAGTGTGCAGAGCATCAGGACGCAGACAGGGCTGCGTGTGAAGGTCCAGACCTCCTCCCTGGTGACCCAGCGTTCGGCACGAAATGCAAAATGGTTTAACATTGCTCTCCTCTCTCACTGTGTGTTCAAAGAGGCAAGCAGGGCCCCGCTTATCTCGGGCAGCAGTGGCACGGACCCCAGGAGGGGACTTGGCTTTGCAGTGTCTCGGGTGGGCGTTCAGACGCCAGCACCATGCTGCCCTAACTGTGTGGCCTCAGCAGGTCCTTGATGCCTCCTGAGCCTCGGTGTTTTCATCTGTAAAAGGGAGGTAACGCACCACCTGCAGAGTTTATCATGATGGGGTCCCACGTGGGCACCTATGCTGGTGGGGAGATGATGGGAATCCTTCAGTGGAAGGAAATGTTACTGAAGCAAATCAGAAGTAAAAAGTAAACTTTGGTGAATATCTTCTGTAAGATGTGAACATTGTTAAACATGACCTTTGGGCATGTGGAGGGTGTTAATTTGCACAGTTGAGAAAGAAGATCTGAGAACAGGTGATCACAAGAGGGAAGCAAATGTGGAGGCTGAGTCAGTGTTGTTGGTGAAAATAAAAACCTAGTTTCTAAGGTATTTGGCACATAAGTAGATGGAAACTGTGTAGTTTCTGTTCATTGGGCACTTGATGTGATCCAGGTCTTTCTATAGGCCTAAAAAGTGGGGTTAATTCATAACTAATTCTGCTGATATGAATTCTATAGTTTTAAAAAATATATAGCTCAAAGTATGATTATAACTGTAGAAAGAAAATACAATCCAGTGTACATAATGGAAGAAAATAATTTATGTGTTTGCAGTAATTATCTTTAAGTAGTAGGATGAAAGTGGTTTTGTCCTTTCCTACTTTTCTGTATCATGTAGCTTCTCAACAGTGATCCTATTCACTTAAAAGTATTTAAGAAATGTTTATTGATTTGGAAAAGAAAGGCCCTGTCCAGAGGTAACTAGCTCACCGGCCTCATTAAAGAAAAATGCTCCCCTGTATGGTGGGTGCACGCAGGGTCTGCGGCGAAGCAGGGATGCAGCTCAGAGACATTACCACCTTCATGTCAGGCATGAGGGGCCGGCACAGGAGAGCCTGGCTTGACAACCAGCAGACATCCTTCCTGTGCTGGGAAGAGGAGGCCGAGACAGTATGGGTTGAATCGTGGCCCCCAGATTCCTGTGTTGAAGCCCCAACTCCCAGGACCTCAGGATGTAACTATATTTGGAAATAGGGTCTTTACAGAAGTCGTCAAGCGACAAGCTGCTTGCAAGCGACGTAGTGAAGAGATCCACTTCGCTTGGTCGCCAGCAACCTGGGAGAGGCAGCCCTGTGACACCTGCTTGGTACCAGCAGGTCCTGAGTGTCCCACGCCTAGGCACACCTAGGTCAGTACGCGAAGGGGTCCTCTCTCTGGACTCGGCACCCGTGGGGCTCACTCACAGCCAGCTCGCCGTCGAGCCTGGAAAGAGCAGTGCTCGCAAAGCACCGTGGCTGCCTGTGCACATCCTCAGATTCCGCGAACTCCCGTGCCGTGTAAATGGGAGCAAAGAGTTTGCAGCACTTACACCAAACAGACCCCAGTATGTACAGTGGCTCGAACACAATAGAAACGGACTCACCACACCACCCAGCCAGTGCACCCACCCTCGGGCGTTCATCCCTACGTCACGCTGAGCCTGTGCACACGCGTTGGTGGCTGTTGATTCGCCATCACTGAAGCTGGAGGCTGTCCAAAGGTGCCCCCGTGGGCGACGGTGAAACAAGCCTGTCCCCGAGCCCTGGAGCTCTGCCCCCGGCCGAAAGGAGTCAACTGGATGCTCCTCCAGGGAGTTAGGCTGAAGAAGAAAGGTCAGGTGCGGGGTGTTCCACTTACAGAACATTCCTGAGGTGACCAAATCGTAGCGCTGGAGAGAAGATGCCTGTTTCCAGGATCAGGGAAGCGGGGAGGGGTCGGCGTGGGAGGGGATATCCTGAGAGACCACGTTACGGATCTCGGCTCTCGATGTGGTGGCGCTGACAGGAAGCTGCGCACGGGATGATGCTGCATAGAGCTGCGTGCGCGCGTGCACACGGATGTGCAGAACAGGAGAAAACGGAGGACTCTATGGACCTGATCACTGCCAACCTCCTGGAATTGATACTGTGTGGCAGTTATGCAAGGGACGGACCTATACACGTCTTTGCAGCTTTCTGTGAATCAGTCATTATTTCAAAGCAAAACGTTAAGATAATAAACGAGAAGGGGAGAGGGCTCTGCCAGGATGGAGAGCAGGAGTGGGAAGATGATTTTCTGTTTTTTTATTGAGGTGAACCACGCATAAGCCTCAGGTCACCTGATTGTAGGGGCGCAGCTCTGAATCTCTGCACAGGACGCGCCCACGTGACCCCTCGCCCTGAAGGGTCCTTCTTGCCCTTTTGCTTTCACTGCCGTGCCCCTCAGAGGCACCCGGCACCCCGGCTGGAGCAGGACCACAGACACCTCCCTGGTCCTAGCAGAGAAGGTCCTCGTTCACCGTTACAGCTCCAATTTTATTTATAATCTTCAATCCATCTCTTACCGATGAACACTTAGTTTCCAGTCATTGGCTAATCTGCACGGTGCTGCAATGGATAACCCTTTGCCTACATTTTACACGCGGGGAAGTATATCTTTAGGGTAAATTCCCAGAGGCAGGACGACATCTGAAACGTTCACAGCTGCTGCTGACTCACCCTCACCTGCCCTCCCCAACAGTGTGTGTGCGGGTCTCCCAGCCCACAGCACCTGCCGACCAAATTCTGGATGTCTGTCGCGCTCGTTAGTGAAATACGGCATCTCAGTAGCTGAGTGTCTTCTCATCACTTAGGGGCCACTTGTTTCCCTTTTCTGTGGCCCAACTTGTTCGTTTCCTTTGCCCATTTTTCTTCCAGGTCTGTGGTCTTTTTCTTAACGATTTGTAATACTTTACGTAGTAGGGAAAGTGGTCCTTTGTGATCTAAGTTGCATTTCTCTTAACTACTGTTGAATTTATTAGTCTTAGTTCATTCTTCCCAGCCCAGGCTATACAGAACCTTGCCCATGATTTAGTCTAGTATTCGCGTGGTTTCTTTTGTTTACATTTAATTTTTTGGTCCATTTGGAGTCTCTTCCAGTGCGTGGTATGATATGTGAACCCAAACGCGTTTTTACAGTTGGTTCTGCAGTTCCCCCAACACTGTTTACTGGAAAACACACCTTCTCCTGGACGTGAACTCTTCACATCTGAGTTGCCGTCTCTGCACCCTGGTCTCTGTGCCACCTGCATGTCTGGCTCTCCCAGCCTCGTCTTCAGGCTGCTTAATTCCGAGGCCTCATGTTCCTGTCCTGCTGGGCTGGGGCCCCTTCCTCGCTCTTCTTTTCATTATTTCCCAACTGTTACTTATTTTTTCTTATGAACTTTGAAATTAACTTGTTTGGCTTAACAAGCATTGAGGTGTTGAGACTTTTCATTCAAGCAGCTGCGTCTTTCTGTTCTTCAGCCGTGTCTTAAAGCTTCCCTCACGCCAGTACTCCTGCTTCTTGAGTTTGTTTCTACTTTTTGTTGTTGTCGTGGCTGCTGCTGCCACTGTTCTTTTGTGATGACAAACAAGGGTCTTTTTCTTCCATTTATTCTCTAATTTGTTTCTATCTATGATGGATATTGATTTTCCGGTATATAAACAAGACAACTGATCTGAACTCTTCAAAAATGACAGTATCATGAAAGCCAAAAAAAAAAAAGCAAATCAAACAGATGGGGGAACAGCTCCAACTAAAAGGTACCAGGGCAAGTTCACGTGATGTGCGATCTTGTTTGGGGACGGTTGGGGACATTGTGTGTGAGCTGTGTGACTAGGTGTGGGCACCGAGTCAAGGGTGTGTTGCTTGGGTTGGTCACAGTGTTGGCGTTTTGCAGGAGGACGTCCTCGTTCCTGATCAATGTGGAGAGCCGGGTGGGGGGCCGCGAGTCTGCAGTTCGCTGCCCAGGGATTTAGTGACAAATGAGAACAAGACGGAACTGCGCGCACACGCGCACACACACGAGGCAGACGTGGAAACGTGAACCATCGGTGAATGTAGAGCGCTTACGCTGTTACTCTTTCAGCTTCTCTGCAAGTCTGACCATTTTCCGAAGTTGGGGCGCAAAGAAAATCCATGTAAGATGCTTGGCATGTAGAGAATGGTCTGCGGGGACCATCACCATGTTGGTTCACCCCCCCCAGGAGGACCGGAATTCTGGGTAGAATAAGAGGGTTTTAATCTACCCTCTTTCCTCCCATCCCTGCTTCCCTAAAGTCCCCGGTGAGTGTAGCCTCGGGGCGCCTCTCAGCTCACAGATGACGCAGTCTCTCCAGCCACAAGAATCACTTCATTTCTGTGCCAGAAAGGTCCTGGTCAACCACCTTTCAAACTTTACTGCAAAGGGTGCCCAGCATGGGGCGGACCTCCCCAGCTACAAAGGCAGCGGGGCCCAGGCAGCTGTCACGGAAGCAGGAGGACATCCAGCTGAATTCCCTCAAAACCCACGAAGAAACATGCTCTTCTGATGCGACTTTGCCAGATAAATGAGAAGAGTCTCGTTGCTTTTTTGAAGACAGAGAACAGTTTAGGGGGAAAGCATGAGCTAACAAAGTACAGAAGCTACTGCCGGTAAAGATGGCTTCTGCCCCAAACTGCACTGTTGGCGTAATCCGAGGGAGGGGCAGACTGAAAAGTACCGTTCCTCATATTCAAAAGCTTCGTTCCACAGTGGTTCTCGCAACAAACCCGAGTGCGTCTTTCCTCTGCCTCCCGGGCTATCCCTCGGCCCCTTCCAGGAGCTCAGCTCCCCCCCTCCCCCCTCCGGGTCCCTCCAGCGCGGGCCAGTAACTGGGCCAGGAGCCACAGATGCTGTCGCCGTGGGAACCTGCGAGGAGAGCCAGGGGTGTGGGTGTGTGGCCGCAGCGCCCCACGCGTCCTGCACAGCCACCAGGGCTCTGCTCAAACGTCCTTGAAAAGGCGCCGGCAGGTTCCCGGACTCCGACACCTGCTGGTTCACACCTGGGAGGCAGGTGCCTAGGCCCTCACCTGGGCAGAGGGGACAGGAGCGGGGGAGGGGCGACGGCGGCCTCCACGCTCCCCTCTGTGTGTGCAGGACACTGCCCCCTCCCCCAGGCCGGGGCAGATGGCAGAGGGATGGAGCTGAGCTTTCTACTGAGCTACGTTCTCACAGTCAGGATGTGGAATTTTCCTGAGTTCCTAAGGACCCAAACTTGGCCCCCGATGCCCCCATCTAGCAGGGAGTGTTTTATTCTCCCACGCAGGTTAGCTTTCTACACCTGTCAGCAAAGGCCTTGTTCTCAGGAAGACGATCGGATTGACAGGCTTTCGCACCCGCCGAGTTTCAAACGAAGTCAGAGTCCAAGCGAAGGGCCGCGCTGCGGCACATCGATGGGCCTCCAGGGCAGCTCCGTGAGGGGGTCCGGCCGCTCAGCCCGCAGGTTCTGTTCCACGGGACCCGGGAGGGACGTGCAGGGCTTCGGCAGCTGTCACGCTGGGCTGTCAGCTCCATGCCTTCCGCCGTCCGTCCCTCCTCCGCCTGCTGGTCCCCTCCCGAGCCCAGGATCAGCACAAGAGATGGAGGCTCCCCGTGTACGAAGAAAGGCGGCCAGCGCTCGCGGGGAGCCTCCTGGAGGAAGCACCCCACGCGTGTGCCTTTGGGCAGCAGCCTTGGGCGTGCTCCAGCACTGGGACCATTTCTCCATCTTCCGTCCCCTTCCAGCCCTGCCCAGGAGCAGGTGGGAAGTCCTGCAGGCTCACGTTAAGTAAAGGTGTATAGGGCTTGGGCAGCAGGAACCTCTCGTGTCCCCACCCGAGGACGGAGAGCCAGGGGAGAAAGAGGAGACGGGGTGGTGGGGCAATTTTGTCCTTAACGTGTTGCATCACTAAAGACCCTGTGAGATGCCGCCAATTCTAACCTCAGTGGTGTGTGACAAAGAGTATCATCCCGTCTGAGAGAGACGGCAGGTCCCAGGTGAACCGGTGATGTGAGCGCCCTCCACCTCCCCGACCCCGGGGCAGCTTACCCTCCCCCCGGCAGGCCGGCCTGCTGCCGTCCTCCCCCTCGTCCACAGGCCCGGCTCCCGGCTCCGGGCAGGGCTGTTCTGGGTGGGTGCACGCCACCCCCCTCCCCGGGAGGCAGGGACAGGAAATGAGCACGTCCCCGCAGGAGGACTCCGGTCCCGGAGACCGAAGGAGGGAGGCCGCCGGGCCTCCGCTCTTCCCTGGCCTCCCTGCCTCTCCTCCCGCTTCCCCGCTGCCCACCCGTGGAGGGGGGGCCCTTCCTGCTGCAGGACTAGGTTCCCAACATGGGTCCCTCATCTGCTTCCAAACATGCAGAGCTGGTGACCTAACCCCCCGCTGGGAGCATTCCTGGGACGAAGGTCCCATGGTCACCTGCACCAGCTTCCCTCACCTTAGCTCCTGCCCCCGCCTTCCACGCTAGATGCCCCGTCCGTGTCTCCTGGCACCCGGTGCCACCCCTGGAATCTCCTCGTTTACCCTCTGCTGACTGCACCAGGCCGCCCCTTCTCGCGGGGAGGGAATTTCTCATTCAGCTTCATGCAGCTATTTCCTGGGTGACTCTCACCCTGCTCCCTTTGCCCGTGGTGGTGGGTCCTCAGTAAATGTCCGTGGAGTGACTGGTGGCCGAGTGGCTGAGTCATTGCTGTACCTGGTCATCCCCACCTGCGTGGGCATCACAGGCCAGGCTGGATTCTGATGAAAGCATGGTGGAGAAAGTCCTGTCCTTGCAGGGTCAGAGCACACGAGACAGTGAAAACACGCAGCTGTCAGTCCGGAGCCGAGTGTTCTGTGCTGGGGCTACCGCGGAGATACAGGGAGGGAGGGGTGGACGCAGGGGGCTGGTCCAGGAAGGTACGTGGGCTTGTTCTGAGGGTCAAGGGACGGTGTGAATTTGGGTCAGAGGAAACCAGAGATGAGGGGCCACATCTGGGAAGAACCTCAGAGGCTGCTCAGCTGCCTCTCCTGGGATCCGAATCTGGACACTCGCACCGTCATCGAATTAAGCAGAAGGAGAGACCCTCGTGGGCTCAGGATCTCGGCAGCTGGGCAGAGTGGGGCTCTGGCGGTGCAGCCGTGACCCCAGGACAAGGGGCTGATAAAAAAGCGCCCTGACTGCCCGGGATGACGTAACGGCCACCGCAGCTTCCTTCTCCTCACCACCATCCCCACCTACTTCCCCTGGACGCTGCAGCAAACATTACCTTCTCGACGGAGCCTTCGGAAACCTCCTCGTCCTCCTGCGGTTCCCCCATCGTTACTGCTCTCACTTACCTTTGTGCCGCTTTGTGAATGTGTCTGTGATGGGCTGTACTTTGATTCTTTTCAGCTTATAAGCTCATTGAGGTCAGGAGCTCGTTTTCTGTTTTTCTCCCGTGATGGTTCCCGGCACCTCCCTGCAGCCCACCTTCCACCCACACTCTCCGTAGGAGCTCTGCTTCCCTCTTGGCCCACGATCGGTTTTATTATCGTGCTCTCTCTGTCTGTCTGTCCCTCGATTGTCATTTCCTTAAAGGTTGAGTCTTATTTATCTTTACATCCTCAGGGCTTAGGAAAGTTCCCGCAACTCACGGATGTTCAGTGTTCGTATCTATCAAACAAAAGAGCAAATGAATCAGTGAACAAACAACAGCAAACCTAACCTTCCCAGGGCGCGATGGGATTTATCAGTGACGGTTCAGCCAAAGAAACAGAAACCGTTCTGGGCCCCATAAGAGAGCTGAGCGGCTTCAGTCACAGGGCTGGTAGAAGGGCCCCAGGCTGGACCTCCAGGCAGGACCCGTGGACCCTGGAGAGGTGGCCTCCCAGCAGCCTTCATTACAGTCATGAAAATGGGGGATCAGGTGCCCCCAGAACCCCAGGGTCAAGGACTCGGCCAGGATGGGGAAGCCGCCTGACCTCAGGGCCGCACCGAGGCCTCTCAACCCGCAAAGCCGGTGACAACCTAAGGCTGGATGTTCCCGCCGTGGCCTCCATCACAAACCCCACTCCACACGCTCCACGGACGAGCACGTGGACACAGCAGCCCGGCTGGGGGGCATCCCGCCCATGCAGCTTTCTAGGAAGCAGGAAGTGGTCCAGCAGCAAGAAGATGGGTTCCTTCCGCCATCCCCCAGTCAGAGCCCCTCGGTGGGAAATGTGATCGACATTCGGGGTCCCAGCTGCAGAGAGGTCAGGAGGGGCGAGCTGCCCGCCTCCCCAGGAGAGGAGGAGAGGAGGCTGCGTGGGGAGCGCCATGTCCCACCGTGTCCGACCCTCTACCTGAGCAGTCTCCGTGTAGCTCGACCTGGAACGTCCCAAAGGACAACGTCCCAAAGGACAAGGGGCTTGGTTCTTCCCGACGCTGCATCTGGATTCTTCAGCAACATCAGTGAGTAAACAGGGCTTAAGTCCTAGGGATTCAGATTCCAGTTGTGGCAACACCAGGATCCTCACAAAGGGTCCAGCATCCGCCCCTCCCGACAGCGCTGGACCACAAGCGGCCTCCCTCTCACTGCGCGGGGGTTTTGAGTTTTTAGGTTTTCGGGGCGGTGGGGGCCGCCCGCATGCAGGATCTAGTTCCCCAGCTGCGGATCGAACCCATGCCGTCTGCACTGGGAATGCGGAGTCGTAACCACTGGACCGTCAGGGAGGCCCCCTCACTCCACGGTTGTTCAGTGTGTCAGCCAGACCCTGCCCTCTTCCTTCCACCACCCCTGTTGCATTCTCCTCTCTGGAGTGGTCCCCGTGACCCATCCAAACAAACAGCGAAACCAAGAGTCGTTTCTGAGCTTCTGACCCCAGATGGAGAGGGGCCAGCTTGTGCGGTTCGGTGCTGCCTGCCCGGAGGGTTTTCTGCTGCCCCGTCTGGCGCCTGCTCTCGCTGGAGCCCGTGGGAATCTCACGCTCCTGCCCGCGACAGAACTTGGCGCCACAGGTTAGTATTCTGGTTGGACATAGCCTCCGGCACACAACCTGACCCCTCGCTGCGGTCGGCGTTTCATTGTTCCCCAGAAATCCAAACCCAAGCTCATTCATTCCTCCAGTGCTCCCCGGGACCATCTCCTCATGGGGCCTGAGGCTCTGAGCAAATACTCACGTTTTCTTTTTTCACTTTTCGGTCTCTACCTGCCATCTAAAGAAGTCTGTTGGCCTTGGGTGGAAATCTGAGTGCACCTGGAAGGAGCTGTCTTAGCCCAGGCCTTATGAGAGTCCTTGAAATCTAAGCAGTGACTTTCAGCCGTGTGTATTTTCAGGGCTTGGTGAGTTATTTGGAGGCTGGTCTCTGGCGGTCTGGTCACTGGTGATAAAGCAGGACCACGTGTGGCCAGGCATCCAGGACAGGCCACGACCACAGGACAGGCCCTTGGGTCTGCGAGGCCACTGTGGCCCCCAGCCCCGCCGTGGAACTGTCCTTCTCCTGTGGAAGGAGACCCAGTTTCCTGGGAAAACTGCCTGGAAGGGCAGGAGGCAGTGACCGATCCCGCTTTGATTAGCATCCAGCACTTTTCTCCCCATCAGGTCCTGGGGAGCAGAGCAGCGTTGAAGCAGCCTGTTTGTCCCTGTGTTCGCCATGTGTATCTTGGTGGAAAGCCCTGCTCACATGGAGGGAAAGATCCCTCCACCAGCCGCCCACCCAGAGCCAGGAGCCAGTCCTTCTCAGCCTGGTGGACGCCCCAGTTCCCCTCCCAACACCCTAGTCCTTGGGCTTCTCATGCGGGTCCCATCTGTCTCCCCTGCCCCCGTCTCCCTCGCCTCCAGAGGGTCCTCCTTGTCTTCAGGGCCCCGAGGTGGCCTCCCCCCTGCTCTGAGCCCACTGCCCCGGGCCCCTCGCTCTGGGTGGGGCACAGCGTGTCTCACAGCTCTTCAGGTCTTGCCCAAATATTTATTCCACTGATGAAAACCTGAGAACCAGGGACTTCCCTGGTGGCGCAGTGGTTGGGAGTCCGTCTGCCAATGCAGAGGACACGGATTTGAGCCCTGGCCCGGGAAGATCCCACATGCCGCGGAGCAGCTGAGCCCGCGTGCCACAACTGCTGAGCCTGCGCTCTAGAGCCCGCGAGCCACAACTTCTGATCCCATGCGCCACAACTACTGAAGCCTGCGCACCCTAGAACCCATGCTCCACAGCAAGAGAAGCCACCGCAATGAGAAGCCCGGGCACCGCAACGAAGAGTGGCCCCCACTCGCCACAACTAGAGAAAGTCTGCGCACAGCAACAAAGACCCAACACAGCCAAGAATAAATAAATTAAAAACAAAAAAACAAAAAACCCGAGAACCAGACAGAGAGCTTCCGAAGGCCCAAGATCTAGTGACTGTCAGATCATCATCACCAGTCACCTAATCTTTGCATTTATTCTTGGAGAGCAGGCCTGTTCTGTTAAAACAACAACAAAAGGGTGCTATTTACCGATGCACATCAGAGCCCATGTGACGCTCACAACAAGGAGATCGTCCATTTATTCAGATGAGAAAACCAAAGCCGAGAAGTTAAGGAACTCGCCTGGTCACCCAGGCACCACGGGCACAGTCCTCTGGCCAACTCGCTAGGGTCCGAGGGTCCTTGCTGAGAGCCCACCGTGCACACTCTCGTGGGTGTTCCCCAGGTGCTGCCCTGGCGGTCACTCTGTGTCCCCGGCCCCGGGAGGACAGAGTCCACGCTCTCCTGTTCAGGATCCTACGATCACCTCCCAACTCGCTCGAGATTCAAGCAGAAGCTCCCGCAGACCTGAGCACTCTCCCCGCTCCTTCTGCTCCAGGAAACTGGCTCCCGTGATTCCTAGACTACCCCGAGCTCTCTCCCATCGCGGCTTCTGTTCACCATGCTCGCTCTTCCAGAAAGTTCTGCTTGAGTGTCCTCTTATCCCCGAGACCTGCCCTGACCAACCGAGAATCCTTCTCCCCTTAACTCTGCTTTGTCTTCGCAAAGCGTGGACCACCATTTAGCGTCGGCATGTAATCCTCTTATCTGTTAGTTTCTTGTCTGTTTCCCCGGCTACACCTCCAGAACCCAGATTACTGACTGGTAAGCAGCTCTCAATAAATATGTGTTGAATCGATGAAAACCCGAGCTGCTTTCACTCCAATGACCCTCAGCTGAGAAAAATAAATCCATTAATTCTCCCAGATCTTAAGCCCGTCTCTTGTTTCTACGGTAAAATAGGAACAATGCTACAAACGCAAGCGTCTCCTTCATGAAAATAATGATCACTACAGGTGTCTCAAGCGTGGCTTTGGAGGAAATATAAAATACATCTTTTCCCTGCTAGGGAGCTCCGCCACAAAGATGGGAACGCACGCCGGCCCTGGTGCACCTGCACCTGCACAGGTCACCGCGGCAGCTCTACGTGGGTCTTTAAATGTAAGTTGAAGGAAATGAAAGCTTCAGGAGCTCAGTTGCTTCCCCACAGGTCGAGGGCTAAGTAGCCACAGGGGCTGGTGGTCACGGCGGTGGACAGTCAGACACAGGACATTGCCATCAGCACAGAAAGAAAACAGAGAAATAAAGCTACGTAGGATGGATCTGAGCATCAACGTCTGGAAAGTACCTTCAGTCGTCCCAAGGCCGTCCCGCGGGTGCCCAGACGTAATAAGCAGGATTTATTTCCGTGCCCTGTAATCACGAGTGCCGGCGGGGGGAACGGAGCCGCCAGAGGGATTTGGCGGGGGGGATGTTTCCCTTCTGTGTTTCGTTACCTCGGAACGTGCGGGAATGAACCTGCTTTTCCCTGGCTCTCACGTCTTGGAAAGGGATTTGCAGACGTGAAGTCACGCAGGCTGCCGGACCGCCTCTTGTTCCACGGTCGCCGCTGGACCGCGAGCTGTGAACGTGAGCCTGCGTCCTGGCACCGGCCGCCTCGCGGCCCCATGTCTCTGGCCCCACAATGCAGAGCTGATGCGCCCTCAGCGGGCTTGACGCCCACGCTGAGATAAGCGACCCAGTGTGGATTTGAGGACACGCGGGGGGGAAATGCCGAATAAAGTTACCAGCTGCTGCCCTGAATCTCCTGGCCTCGGTCTCCACGATGATGAGTGTGGTGTTATTTGGGTTGAGTTGTCTACAGGACTCTGGGTGTAAAACGATGGAGAAGTAAATCAGTTCCGCCTGCAGTTCTCCTCCTGGTAGGGACGTCACTCCCTTCCCGCCCACACGTGGTCCCTCAGCAGGTCATGGCATCTCTCCTCCCAAGGGCACTTTGACCTATGTGTCCTCTCCCTCCCAACTGTCACCTCCCCAGACCCCGTCACTGGCTCAAGTGCAGGAGCCCCTCACTGTTTCCTGCCATCGAATCTGTCCTGCACGGCATGAGAAGCCCTTATATCTGCACTGGGTCACGTCACTGCTTCAACACCCTCCACCATTTTATAAGCAGCTTTGATTGCCGTCTAAGGCGCATATGGAGAAGTGCCCAGCTCAGGATGAAGCCCGATGAACTGCCACAAGGTGAATTGCCCACAGCCTGTAAGCAGCCCCCAGACTTGGAACCAGAAACGTCCAGGCACCACCCCTGCCCACATCCTAACTCCAGACATCGTGGGCTGGGCTGCCTGCTTTTCAACTTTCTACAGGTGGATGCACAGCATGAATTCTTTTGATCTTGGCTTATTTGGGTCAAGATGATGTTTGAGATTCATTCATGCTGGCCTGTGTAGTAGCAGTTCATTCCATTCCATCTTTTTGCCATTGGCCGTGGTCTGAAGTACTCAGCACCCAGCTCATCGAGGGCCTTTAGTGATATTTACTGAATGATTATTGAGTATTAATAATATCTATTAAAAGCTTTGCTCGAGACAGTAGGGCTCTAAAGCTCCGAAGCGGTACGCTTGTGGCCATCACAGCTCTCTTTCCAGAATGACTTCAAACTAGCAAGGACTTTAATTCAGATTTCATTTTAGGAAAAGAATGTACCACACCTACGAGATCACTCTTTGGCCCATGCAGCACTGGGACAGTGAGAAATGAAGGCCCCGGGTCCCCTAGAGCTGCTCCAGAAAGCCAGCACAGGGCACTTCCTAGCCTTGGATCCCCCATCCCCAGGTGGTCTCTCCCAGGAGGTTGGTTTATTTCATTTATTTCAACGGCTTTATGCTCCCAGAAAAGAGACTTCATCTTCTGCACCTAAATAACTTTGATATGGACTGAAATTCTCCAAACGCAAACGTAATCCCATCGGGCAGAGACACTGACCCCGGTGCTCCTTTCCAGGCGTGCTGCCTGCTTTGTACACATGCATCAGAAATAGCATTTTGCATAAGTGGTTTTATTCGGGCGATTACTGAGAAAAAAACCCTCTCTATCGCAGCACCCCCTCAGTGGGTAATTGACAAGTGCTCACTTCTGCAAAAGAAAATGTAAATCTCAAACAAACTGTAGAGATGCATGGAAACATAGAGCATACTTTGACTAAAATGCACAACTATTCCTTGGAAAGACGTTCAATCTTTTGCTATGTTAATACCTTTAACCTTTTCAGAAGGACCAAATCGTTGTCTTTTTACAACCACTGCAACTACTGACTCGCCCAGGAGCATCCTCAGAAAGATGCATGAGATTCAACGGAGTGTACGTCAAACCCCTGCCAAAGTCCCGCTGGGTCCTTAGAACTATTAACACAACATGCGGGGTTAATTTAGGCTGATGCCGGGGGTGGGGATATACCTTCTGTCTGAAAAACAATAGGATTGGACAAAAAATAAATGAAGTCAGCACACTTTTTTATTTCTTGACAAGCTGAGCCGCTAGAGTCCAGCTTAACAGTGAAAAATTCTCCAGCCCAACAAGGAGCTTTGTTAGGTGAATAGAGAAGGGCTTCCTAAGAGGTCACAGGTGACACTTGTAAAGGAAAGCTGGAGAGGAAGGCCCTGTCCCCGTGGCCTGTCACACCAGTGTCGCCACCTCCCTGACTCGGTCTCGCTGCCTTTGCTGGTTGAGCCTCTGTTATGGACTGAATCACGTCCCACAAGGGATGTGTTGAAGCCTAGCCCCCAGGACCTGAGCGTGTGACCTTAGCCTTTGGAGGTATAATTAGTTGAGGTCGTACTGGAGCAGGAAGGACCCTAACCCAACATGACTGGTGTCCTTCTACCAGGAGGACAAGAGGCGAAGACAGACACAGAGGGGAGAAGACCATGTAACAGAGGAGGCAGAGACTGGGCTGACGCAGCGGCATGCCCAGAAACGCCCAGAACTGGCAGCTGCCCGGAAGCAGGAAGGAGTCCACCCAGAGCCTCCGAGGGGCAAGGCCCTGTTGGCACCTTGGCTTCAGACATCTGGCCTCCAGGACAGCGAGAGAGTACATTTCTGTTGTTCTAAGCCACCCAGTGTGTGGTACTTTGTCCCAACAGCCCCTGGACATGGATATACTGTCCCATGTCAGCCGTCCCAGGGGAGAAGAGGGAGCTGTCCCAGCCCCCCACGTGGACGTGAGCACGCAGGCTCATGGCTGCAGGTCCCACTCTTACAACCACGTAAAGTCACGTGTGTGTGAACAAAGGTTCAAAAGGAACACGTAAAGTGATCGGTATTCAGAGTGGTAGAATTAAGTGTTTCTTTTCTTTTCTCTAATCCTCTGAAGTTTTTAATGCTGTTATATCTCTTAAATTTTCGTCAAGGTTAATTTTTTAAAATTCCCAAGCTAAGTGGGTTTTCAGGCTTGATGAACCGCATTATTGCCTGAACACTCTGGAAATGCCTGCTTCCACTGGCATTGCTGGGGAAAGCCAAATCTGTAGGCTCTCTCAGCCCAGTCAGGAGCTATTATTTGTCCTGATAACTACGAGTTTTGGCACCTTCTTAAATTTTGTGCCGGGGGTAAGGGTCTCATTCCCCTGACCCAAGGCCCAGTCTGACCGAAAGCAAACTACAGATGAAAAACACAGAAGTAAAGGTAAGAGACTTAGAACTTTTGCTTCTGTGCTTTTCATCGATAGTTTGTTCGTGATGGTTTTCTGATTACTTCTAAAGTATCTGCCCGTTCACCGATTCTCTCTTTAGCTCTCACGTGTCTTAAATCTATCCAGTGGGTTCTTAATTGAGTTCGTATATTTTTTTCCTCTGAATTCCTAAAAATTTCTTTTTCACTTTTTGTAGTTTCCAATTCCCTGCCCATTTTTTGAGCTTGGCTCTATCTCTTAAAACAGTAACGATAGTTATCATCTAGACCACGTCCAATGACTTTAGTATCTGGAGTCACTGTGGTTCTGTTTTCGGTCTCTTGTCTCTGCTCCTTCTCAGTCATGGTGCTGTTGCCTCTTGTGTCTGGTTATCTTTGACTGTGTGCTGGACACAGTGTTGTTGTTGCTGTTTTAAGCATCTGAGGAAATCGTCTGAGGCCTAGGGTGATGCTGTCTTCCGTTAGGGAAGATCTTTATTTGCTTCTGTAGCTCACTGGGGAGGGTAGCAGTCTGGGACCACCTTAAACCAAGTGCAAACCTTGAGGTTTTCTTGGCCACCTTGCTGGTATGAAACGGGGCTGCAGAACTGTGGGAAGACTGTCTACATTGTCCTTTCTCCTGTGGTGAAGTCCCCCAGGAATGCCAGCCCAAAGTGGGGGTTCCTTTGTCAAAGTCTCCAGTTTGGTAAGCCCCAAAGTCCAGCTTTTTCCCTCGGCTCTGTGAGGCCACCAGAAGCATAGTTCAAGTTTCAGCCGTGGTTTTCTGATCAGTCATTTCCCATGAGATCCAAAGAGGCCCTTCCTGCCCGGTCTGTCTCTGGGTTCCAGCCCCCTCTCAGATTTTGGTCCAGTAATCTCTCACTATCTTGTTAATTCTTTGATGCTTTAAAAACTTGATTTTGTTTATTTTACATTCTTCCCACCTTGTTGGGCTATCCTCTGTAGGACATAGCAAATTATATAGTTACTATAGTTAATTGTATTAGTTATTATATTTGCTTTTATAATCTTATAAAATTATGTTTTGATTTTATAATATCATAATATTATAGCAAATTATCTAGTCTGCCATTTACTGGAAGTGGCAGTTCTTTCAATAAGAAACTCAAGTATGGATAAAGTTGTACTTATAAAATTTTCCATCAAAAAAAAAAAACACTTTCTCTCAAAGCCCATCAAAAATTTGCCAAGTGATAGAGCTTCGCATGTGTTAAGTCATTTATTGTCACTACTACTATCTCTGATGTTATGTTATTATTATCTACATTTTGAAATGAAGAAGTCGTGGCCCAGAGACGTGGGATGACTTGACTGAGAACACACAATTAGTCGAGGGTAGAGCGTGATTTAGACCCAGGCCCTCCTAACTTCGTGGCCCATTTTCTTTGTCTCCACACTTGAGTCAGGATTGAAAATTGATATTTTAATCTGTGCTTCGTGCAGCAAAAAAAAAGAGTTCTTCAGGAGATGAGTGGCAACCATGAACAGCCAGGAAATCAGTGGATAAAGTATGCTTTCACTGCATATTTTATACAAATTACTTCAACCATAAAATTTGACAGCTTGTAAATAATGGCTTAAGAAATCCAGAGAGAAGAGGAGTAAAATTAATTTAGAGGCTGATTGTCCCTGGTCTTTAACTGTAACCCCCAGTTCTCTGCTTCCCAGCTCATAATGGCATTTCGTGGATATTCACTTCATTTCAATGCTCCTTTTCCTTCTCTCAGTGTCTAGACGATGGAGGAGTTATAACACAAATGTACATTTATTTTAGGAAGTATATAAGATGGAAAACAAGTTTACATTTTTTAAATCATGAAAAATAGTTTATATTTTAGCAAGTACAAAGCAGCATGGGGTGATAAGTAACTAGATATTAAATAATTAAGTGCTTAGATGCTAAACTAAGATTTGAAAAAACCTAACCCCCAAATAGCTCCTGAGTTATCTTAGAGGAACATTATAATGTGCTTTTTAATCATTATTTTAAAATATAAAACAACCTTTTGTTCAACACACTGAATTTAAAACAAATTCCAGAAGAGTATCAGAAACAATAATTAAAAATTCTTATTAACTTCTGTTTGGGGATTGATTGCATGAGGTTGCCTCAAAAAAATACCTGACAGTATTTTATTCTATGAAACTATTCCAGTAAACATCAATCTAATAGGCAAATCTGAAATGTTGTGGAGTGGCACTTCCTTTTAAAGGGGTCCTTTGAAAATGCAGATCCTGCCTCAGTAGGTCTGGGATGGGACCTGAGATGCTGCACTTCTAACAGGCTCCCAGGTGATGTCCATGCTGTGGTCAGGGGGTATTTCATTTTCAAGATACAAAGTTAAGAAAGGTAGTTTTTGAATCACATAGAGGAGATGTGAGAAAAATCCAGTAATTGTACCAAAAAAAAAAAAAAGTTCAGGGCTTCCCTGCTGGCGCAGTGGTTGAGAGTCCGCCTGCCGATGCAGGGGACGCAGGTTCGTGCCCCGGTCCGGGAGGATCCCGCATGCCGCGGAGCGGCTGGGCCCGTGAGCCATGGCCGCTGAGCCTGCGCGTCCGGAGCCTGTGCTCCGCAACGGGAGAGGCCACAGCAGTGAGAGGCCCACGTACCGCAAAAAAAAAAAAAAAAAGTTCAGTAATAGTCTAATTATTTTAAAACATAAGTAAATTTGTCTACAAAATTAGATAAGGCTTTTTGCTTAGCACTGCTCTTTTAATATTATATTTTAACACTACAAATGACTATCAAACTGGCATATGAAACACGCTTTTTCAGATTTTTTATTGATATGCAGAGCTTCAACAGTTTTTGAGAGAGCGTCCCATGGAGCCTCAAAGAAAAGACCTTGGTAAGTGTACACGTCATCAGAAGGGAGTGAGATAGCCGTGTGTGCGTGCGTGTGTGTGTGTGTGTGTGTGTGTGTGGTGTACCTTCACATTTATAAAGACAGTAAAACAAATCTGTGTTTTTATGTCAAGTGGCAAAGAAAATAAATAGGGAAAGATGAAAACTAGATGTCCTCACAGGCAATACTATATTTATCCTAATCAATGAAAATTTTTCTTTTTTCAAAATCCTGAGTTCAGTGTGATACAGCGTGCTTTCTTTATTCCAGAGTGTAATCCACTTAAAATAGAGGACTCATAACTAAACATAGAAAGTCATCTTCTATTACAGAAAAAAAATGCGTGGCCAGTGTCCAATGAGAGAGAGAGAGAGACAGAGGAAAGATAAAGACAGACGGACAGAAGGAGGAAGGAGGGAGAGGGAGAAAAAGAAGAAGAGGAAGGAGAAGAAGGAGGAGCAGGAGAGAGAGAGGAAGGAGGGAGTGAAGACAAGAAGAGAAGGGAAGAGAGGGAAGGGGGGAAAGAGTCTTTCAGTGGGTGTTTGGCTATGTTTTTTTTTTATTCTCAAAAGGAGAGCATCCTTATTTATCATCATGCATAGAGATCCAGCTCTAATGTCTCCCCATGTACCTCTTATGACGAGAAATGATCCCAAATGCCCTTGGGCAGCAGTATGAAAGATTACTCAATTTATGTTGCAATCAAAGCTCAGTTTGTAAAAATGGGCCAGATTCTTCACTCAGCATCCTATCCCTTGTCTTTAATGAAGCAAGCAGTCTTGAAGAGATCAAGAGACAGGTAGAGAAACAAGCTAACAGCACAATGCAGGTAGAATACTTACTGTATCTTAAAAGAACACAGTAATTCCTCAACACAGCATAGTTTCTGACTAGAAGGTAAGAGGTGTTTCATCTTCAAGAAATCTGATAGGATTGGATTAAAAACTCACTGTTGGCAAAATATTCTGAAAATTCACAAACTCCCAATACTTCAGTTCACTTTGTAATCAAACATTATTACTCGCAACATTGTGTTGTGTTGTTTTGTTTTTTCTTTTTTGCTTTATCTGGAAGTAAGAATTCAGTTTGTTGGAACTAGTGAAGCCAAAGATATGGATTCAATCTCCATATGGAGCTGTTAATGCTACACTAATGCTAAAGTTGCAGACTTACTTTTTAAACACTGAGTTATCTTCTAAGTAAATGATGAGAAAAAGAGAAAACATTTCACACGTCTGTGGCTCTTCACTTCTTCCTGTAGATGCTAGTTTCTACCAGGTTTCATGTCCTTTCACTCCAAAGAGTGTCCTTTAGCAGTTTTTATAGTGCAGGTCTGTTGGTCGTAAATACTGTCAGCATTCAATGATGTGAAAGCATCTCCTTTCAATCTTCTTTTCAAGGATATTTGTGCTTCGTATGGAATAACTGGGGGTTGGTAGTGTTGTTGTTGGGTTTTCTTTCATCATTTTAAAGGTACCCTTCCTTCATTTTCTGGTCCCCATTGTATTTCCTGAGGAGTCCATTTATAATCCTATACATGTGTCCTTTTTCTCCAGCTAATTTCATGATTTTCCCTTTATCTTTGTTTTCAGCAGTTTAGCTACAATGTGCCTAGACATTGTTGTTTTTATGTTTATCTTTCTGGGAGTCTGATGAGCTTCCTGGATCTATGCGTCATGTTTTTCATCAAATTAAGCAGGTATCTGGCCATTATTTCCTCAAAAAAATGTTTATGCCTCAGTATCGCTTGCTTCCCCTTCTGACCTCCAATTATATGTATATTAGACCACTTGATAATGTCCACATGTCCCTGAGGCTCTTGATTTTTCTTTAATTTTTCTCTGTCTGTTCTTCAGGTTGGATCATTTTTGTTGATGTCTTCAAATTAGTTACTCTTCCTTCTAATATTTCCTGCCTGCTGTAAGCCTATCTTATGAATTTTTCTTTGCAGTTACTTTTGCAGTATAAGTTCCTTATACTTTTAAGTTCATAATTTCCATTTGATTCTTCTTTAGAATTTCCAAATCTTTGCTGAGATTCCCAATCTGTTCACTTATTAATACCATATTTTGCTTCGGTTCTTTGAACAGGTTTATGAAATCTTTGCAAAGTGCACCATCTGGGTCATCTTGGGATGGTTTCTATTGCCTGCTTTTTCTCTTGACCGTAGATCTCATTTTCCTATTTCCCCATATGTCTAGCGCTTGTCTGTCTGTCTGCTTGTCTGTCTGTTTCCTCCAACCACATACAGCTGTTCAGTTGAAGGTATGCAGTGTGAAGAGCTCACTTTAACTAAGATTGTGGTTTGGCCATAGTGGAGTTAGTGAAAAAAGAATGGAGCCAGGAGGCTGAGAGTATTTCAAGGGATGATTATAATAATTGATTGGAAATTAAGTGGTTCAAAGAAGACAACCCCAAGAGCTGAAGGATTGTTGGAGCTAAAGATTAGAGATCTGCACATAGCCACCTTGCAGTCCCTGCCCATCCACATGAGAAGAACTCCAGGGGCAGTTGTTCATGGCAAAATAATCGCAGACATAGACTGTGGATCTACATATAGATTGTAGATAATACAGTGTGGAGACTGGGTTCTGTTACCTTCCTCTTCCCCGTATTGACTCCCGACAGCAAGCAGGTCAGTCACTGGATGACCACCGTGAGCTTGGGTCCATGGTTTGTTGGTGCATATGTAGAAGTCCAAAGGTTTTCTGAAGTCCCTCTAACTTGGCCAGACTTAACCTTCAACGTATATTTGCTTCCCCTGTGGATCTCTACAGGGCTTGGCATTAGGTTTGTTAGGGCTGGACTAGGGCAAATCGTACCCAAGCATGTGATCCTCGCCCTAAGGCCATACCTCTGGTGTCTCATCTGGATGCCACAGGTGTTGGTTTGGTATTCATGAGGCCCCTCCCCCTGGCAGTGTCCGCACTGCTCAGCTTCTGGTTACTGTTTCACTCTCAGTCCCCTACCAGCTTCTATCTGATAAGCCTTGGTTAATCCTACCTTGTGTGTGGACAGCCTGGCCTCAGCCACATTTTCCCGGGGCCCCCACAGGACTTCTGGGGCCTTCTTGTTGCATGGCTCTCTCTTCTCTGACGTTCTACCATGCAGATTCCAGCTGCTTCAGTTACCCAGAACTCTGATTTCTGCTTTCTCGACTCAGGGAGACCGTCCTGCTGTCCTTGGGTCGCCACACTCTGCAGCATGGCCAGGAAAGTGTTCCCAGGAAGAGAGCCAGGCCCTGGGGCTTACTTACCTCATGAGCTTCCTGCCGTTAGAGATCATGACCTTGTGATGCCTGTTACCTGCTGCTGCAAGACGATGGCCTCATATTTTGCCGGATTTTACAGTTGTTTGTGGCTGAAGAACAATTCAGTATGGTTTCTCCACCATAGGCAGCCGGTCGTTATTGTTTATTTTTACCTATTCAGCAAATATTTCTTGAGTGTCTACAATGTAGGAGGCACTAGAAATACAGGGTTGAACAAATGACATGATCCTTGCCCTCGAGAAGTTTGCAGTCTATGGGGGATAATGGATCTTAAACAAATAATCACAGAAATAAAATTGTGGTTCAAGTTGTGATAGGTGTTGTGTGTTTAAGATAGAACAGACTACCCTAATTTAGATCAGGAAAGAAAGCATCTTCAAGCAAGTGACTTGAGTGCTGGGTAGGCCAGACAAAAGTTTGAGGGAAGAAATATGAGATAAAGGAACATATGAGAACCAAGGAAAGATTGTGAGAGGAGGTCCCCAGGGCAGGAATGGAAGTCTCCTGGGGCTGGGCCTTGGTGTCTGGGGACAGCAACCCAAGGTGATGTGGAAAAGCAGGCAGGGGCTCTGTTAACAATATGAGATCGTATCTTCAGAGAAATGGAGCACCATGGAAATGTTTTGAGTGAGATCGGATTCAGAATTGTGTTGTTAAGTGTAGCTAACTGGTCCTGACACGTCTGTTGTGGCTGAGTCTTCCGAGAGACCAAGAATGAATGTACCTTTCAGAGGATGTAAAGCCCAGCTGAGGATGTTCGCCTTCGAAGAACCGATGTGCTGTAGGTCGGTATTTATTGAGATGATAAAGTTTCTGTAGTTAATGCTTCCCTTGCAAACATTCAGACAATGAAATCCTACCTAAAAAGCCCCTTTGAATTTTGCGAGTCGGTTCTTTGTACTCTTACAGGTGTAGTTAGCTGTAGCGAGAACCAAACTAGGGAAAACACTGGAATTAAATGCAACAAGCTAGTTTTCTGGAGGTTAAGTGTTAAGACAAAGATGAAGTAGATGTTAGGCGTTAAGAATATCAAAGGAGATAAGGGTGGCCTACAGGAAAATCACTTTTACAATTATTGGAAATATTTCCAGAATTGTCTTTGGATCCCTGACAGAAGACGCCACTTGACAAATGTCTGTTGCTGTCAAGGTTACCCTTCCGCTTCGCGCTTTGATTGAAGCTGAAACATTTTTAAATCATTGAAGAGAAACTTCCAAACACAGTATCTGCGAACTCCTATTGCAGGTCAGCCATCCACACGGTCACCAAATTTGCGTGGTGACTATCCATTCACATCAGGCAATTTTTGCCCAGTATAGACAAATATTGGTCAGCTTTGGCTTCACTCATCCAGTTATTAAAATAGTTTCTTCTGGCAGAAATAAATTAATACTCTTATGCATGTCATACTTTTTCAAACTATTGCAAAAGGAGCTGTGTTCATTAAAATTGTAAAGATACTCCGATACCGTACAAGCATGCGTCTTCTCTGTGTACGATGCTAGCCAAAAAGATGCGTAACTGTCTCAGTGTGTGTGTGTGCGTGTGTGTGTGTGTGTGTGTGTGTGTGTGTGTGAGATGTCGGCAGCTATACACCCAGAGTCATGTGCATATATAACCTAGCTCCTCAATGTCACCTCACATATATTTTACTCAGCTAAATTACTGAAAATAAAATGTATAGTATGATATATTGCAACCATAGATTGTGTACAGTTTGTATATAAAAAAGAAAGAATGATTAGAAGTCGATGAGAGGCTGTTTATAAATCTTGATTGCTTCATAATTTTAACTTTGAGCAACATTTTTATCATAATTATAGGCTTTCTTAAAGCATTTATGCAGATTGTTTTTACTCAAAAGGGGGTTTATTCCATTTGGGTATAAACTACACTCTTTTTTCTTTATGAAATCACTCTTTGAGTTCCTAATACTCAGTCCTCTGCCAGAGCTGAAACATTCAAATAGCAGGAAGCGCTCATCTCAGAAGGGCTGTCACTGCGCCCCTTCACCTGCCCACACGTTGCCCCCTAACAAGGGGCAAGCATGGAAACGCACGGTCATGACACGCAGTTGGCATCTTTAGAAGCTTTGGAATTCCTCTTTGAACACGAACGGGCCTGTGAGGCTAGTACGTTTTTGTACCCACTTCGCAGACCAAAAACTTAATCCCTGGAGGTTTAAACTACGACAGAATATTCAATGCTAGGATCATAAAGCATTGGTTCTGCCTTACTTTTAAGCTTGAAAAATCGAGGTCCCAGAGAAGTGAAGTGATGGCCCCGCGGCAGAATCGGGAATTTGCCTGCGTTGAACACACGGCAACAGTTTAACTGAAATTTAGACGGAATCGTTCAGAGGCTTTGGCATCACGTAGATTCAAAACCAGAGGAAAATCCTATGGACGTTTTCTTCCATGGAATCCTCACTTTCACTGCGTGACCACAGACCTAAAAGGAAAGGAGGAAAAGAAATACATCACCAGAAACAAACATGAAAACAGAGCTTTAAGAAGTGTACACCAGATGAAAGGAAGAAACGTCAAGAAAGACCGATGGGGCTGTCCCAGAAGAATGGCCCAGGTCTCCCCAGACCTGCAGACGTGCTCCCGGCAGGAGGACTCACACTCTTGCCTGATTTCGTGCATGGCCACACCCGCGGGATTAGCATGGTACCCCGCATCGTAGGAGATCAGTATAGATATTTTTAACGACTGGATGAAGTTCTGAAACAGAAAATCTCCCCAAACGAAGAAGGAGTAAGATCTCCAAAACCTACAGTTTATGAAGCAGGGGTCGCCCTGAGTATCCCAACGGAGTCAAGTCAACAAATAAGCCGTAATCAGTGGAGGAAATATGAAGTTAAGATTTGGTCACTGTTTCCTAAAGAAGACGATTTGATCACAAGACGCCAAGTGACAGCTCCACGTTTTCATCACAGGCTGCAGGGGGAGGAGCGTTCGTCTCAGGTTTTCAGATGAAAACACTGAAATGTCCAGCTTGTCAGAGTCCCGGCTTCCTGAACACGAACGCTGTGTCTGGGAGACGGTGGACAGCACTTCAGGTGCTGCACTGGTCAGACTGGTGGCGTTTTCCTTGGAGAAGTAGATGTCGTTTGGCCGGACCTCACTCCGTCCAGCACTCCCCGACCAGGGCAGTCAGCGGCAGCCACTGCAGTTGTCACAATAATCCTGTACGTGGGAGTTAACGTCTCCGCTCTACAGACTAGGAGCCAGGATTGGAGAAGTTCAGAGACCAGCTCGAGGTCACACGACAGGGAGCAGCAGAACGAAGCCAGGCTCCCTGGCAGGCAGTCCTGCCCTGACGTCCACGTCACGGCGCTCCGTCGTAAGGACACTTCTCTGCACCGGCTGTGCGGCCACCCCCTCCCAGGCTGTGGCCTTTTCTCTGGACCCCGCTACACCAAGGCTGGAAGCTCTCCGAGGCTCCTGTGTGCTCATCACCTAGGAAGCAAGCAGACCACAAATATTAGGAACTTTATGGAGTTCTTTTACCTTTTCAAAGGAGATTTGTTTAAATCGTGAAGTAGTTACTGAGAAGGTCTTTATTTCTATCTCTCTGCATACGTATTCACAGAGAGAAAGCTCTGTATTCATAGGTGTAGTTGTGTGTGTACGTACGTATGTAAGCACCAGCGAACTGCCCCTCTTTTTTTTAATTTATTTTTTCATTGACGTATAGCTGATTTATAATGTTGTGTTAACTTCTGCTCTATAGCAAAGTGACTCAGTTATACGATACATACATTCTTTTTCATCTCCTTTTCCATTGTGGCTTATCCCAGGATATTGAATAGAGTTCCCTGTGCTCTGCAGTAGGACCTTGTTGTTTATCCATCCTATGTATACGATTGTATCTGCTTATCCCAAACTCCCACTCCATCGCTCCCCCACCCCCCTCCTCCTCCTTTTAAGGACAATTTTTCACGTTCTTCTCCACCGTCGGGTGAAGTCTTCCAGTCATTACAGCTGTGCTACATTAAAGGACAGGAATAGAATGAAAGACTGGCCCTCATCAACTCTGCTACAGTCTGATATTCCAACTGTCTTCCTGTCCAACAACCTGGGGTTCAGTTAACGCAGCTGGTTTACTACGAAGGTTGACAATCGGTGAGAGCAGGGCACGCTTATGCCTCGTTCGACATGAATATGGACGTTCAACAAATCAGCAAAAATGCATTATTTTATGGCTCAACAGTTGGTTCAGTTTACATCCCTAGATAAAAAAGGCATAGAAAGCTATTACCATGAGTGTGAAATAGTTACCTTCGGTAAAGAATGGGTAGCTGGAACTTAAAGGATGTTTTTGAGCGGCTGGCTAACACTGTGGAAACCACTGCTAACTGTGATTTTTGCGAGTTGCCTCATCACCTGGAGCGCCCCCTGCGGTGACGGCAGGTCCTTCTGGATGAAACCCTGTTTCTCCCTCCTTCCACCGGAATCATCTCCCCCGTCCCTTCTCCACCTCCCCCCCATCCCGCCTTTCCCGAAGACCAGCCAGGACCCTGTGGAGTAGATGTGAGCTGCTCAATCATGGTGCATTATATATAGATGGGACACACCCGTATGCAGGCGTGTTCCACGTCAGCGTGTGGGAATCTACACGGCCGTGTCCACGTGGGCTGCTGTAAAGGCTTTGACATTGTAATTCTTCCATAAAATTGGAAAATGATTCATTATAATTGCAAGACAATATGGTTTCTAGGTGAGTTTCCAAGTAATCTCTTAGCAATACTAGGGTAAGCCAGGGGTTCTCTGAATTCCAATCGGAAACACTTTGAGGCCTTTTAGAAAATGCGGATAAGTTCTTCAAGAGGTTGGGTCAGCTGGTCTGGGAGGGGGCCTGCACACTGGAATGTTCTAAAGGCTTTGGGTGATTCTCTTGTGAAATATTCTTACCTAAACTATTTTTGCAGGTAGGTTGTGAAAATAGCAAACTCCCTAGTCAGAAAGTTCATTTTTGTCCAGTTAGAATGAATCCTATAGACCTGGGAAAACAGCTTTTAAAAAATTAACACCTCTGGTTTTCCATTAAAATATAATTAAAATTACTGGGTACAGGAAGCTTTAGTTATCCTAAAAGTTCCATCCCGGTAAGACATTTGTTCTGTATATTTTAAAGAGGACTGGGGTGGAGGGCGTTAAATTATGTTTTAATTCCATCCCATCAGTGAGAATATGAGAAAAAAGTAAGGCCTTATTTCAAGCACGTATTAGCGGTGTGTGCATTCGTGGAAACTAAGCATGTGTCTCAGGCGCTGCTTTTATAGTTAAGGCAAATGACTGGGGTTTTGATCTCTGTTTATTATGAAGCAGATGGTAGCCCAAATAGTCTAGCCATTTTTCCCCCAGTTTTGTTGAGATACGATTGGCATCCAGCACTATGTAAGATTAGTGACCTGACTTACATACAGCATGGAATGATCATCATCTCACAGAGATACAACATTAAAGAAATAGAGAAAAGTATTTTTTCCTTGTGATGAGAACTCAGGATTTACTCTCAACAACCTTTGTATACAACAAGCAGCAGTGCTAATTATATATATATATCAGTTATTAATAATGTGATTATAATTAATCAGAAATTATTGTACTTATCTCTCTTCTAACTGGAAGTTTGTACCTTTTGACGACCTTCCTCCAATTCCCCCCTCCCCCTCCTCTGTAAGCACAGATCCGATCTCTTTTTCTCTGAGTTTCTTGGTTTGTTTCTGAAGTATAATTGACCGACTATGCTATGTTAGTTTCTGTTACACAACACAGTGATTGGATATTTTCATACATTTCAAAGTGATGACCACGATAAGCCTAGTTGCCATCTGTCACCATACAGAGATACAGTTTTTGAAATGCCTATCTTGAGGGAATCTGTGAGGCTGAGAAGTCGCTTTCTTTCCCGGGAATCCCTGAGACCTTTCTTAATCTTCATACTGACTTTTGCCTTTCGTCACACTGTGTAGTATAATCAACAATTTCTATTTTGACCTTCCAGGTTCAAGAATAAGTTCTAAAAATGAAGAGTTGGCAGGGTGGTTACACAAAAGGAAGGAGCGACGTGGGTGAAGCAGTGAGTCAACTGCTCCATATTGTAAAAATCTAACAACAGGTAGTCGTCTGTTGTGACACAGGCGTTACCTTGCAGCATTAGGGAATGGATGCGACCTTGCCGACGTTTGCATTTTGTGTACAAGTTAGGCATCGCCAAGGGGTGAAACATTTCAGGGATGACCGAGGCTCTGAGCGAGCACGTGGAAATACACTTCCTGCAGAATTATCCTTCCCATTACCCTGATTTACCAGAGGGCAGTGTGCAGGACGCGGCGCCCAAGCGTTACTGGCGCTCAGGACTAGAAGGACCCGGGTTCTCTGGTGCTGTGAGAGAAAAGGGGCTCGTTTCTTTAGGAGCTTGCGTCCCATCGGATTGCAGGGGCGCTCTAGGCTTTGGGGGCGGGGAGTACTTGGGAGAGAAAGGGGTCTGCCCAGGCCCGCCTCGGGGACCCCAGAACAAAGAAGATGCTCTGTTGCCCCTCCATCCTCCCTCCTCGCTGTGGGAGGACCCCGAGCGTCTTTTGGGCCCATCCCTGGGCCCCAGCTATGAGGAACAGACAATTCCGGCCCAGGCACCCAGACTTGGGGCCGTCGGAATGGAGCGGCTGGACCCGCTGCCCCCTGCTCTCGCTCTGGGCCTCACTGTGGACTGGCGTGGCCGCGGACAGATGGGCGGACCTCAGCGGTGCCAGCCGGTTCCGCTGCGATAGCGGGTCTTTTCCTGGGGAGCTACCCCCAGTCTCACTACTGAGGCCACGGGAAAGGCGTGCTGCCAGAGGCCAAGTTCTCTGGGTAGTGGCCTGGGCACCTGGGGAGGCCAGAGGAGCGGGGCTGCGCTGTCTGCCCCCTCCTGGTGCCCTGGGATCTGCAAAGCTGCCACCAGCAGTGGGGGGGCGGGGGGGTGGCTCGGGTGGAGGAGGACAGACCGAGGTGGGGTGTGGAGCTGGCTCAGTCCTTCCCCAGGCAGGCCCCTCGCATCTCCCCCACCGCTGCTCCTCCCCTGCCTGCGCGAGAGAGGCGGTCTCCGTGTTTACTGAATTCCTAGGTCGCCTGCGCCCAGGGCTCGGCCACGACTTTCCGAGCGCTCGCGTTCCTGGCGCTGTGCCCCTCGTGTCCACACGGGCTCTCGCGCTCCAGGCCTAGATGTGGGTTAAAACTCCACTTCACAAGCCCCTTGATATGAGATATGGATTTGACATCTGTTTGCCAGAGTGTTTTGCACTTAGCCTAACACCCACTATTAAGTGACAAAACTGTGGCAGCCTGTCAAAGCCAGAAGACTGGCAGCTGCTCGCTTACAAAACCATTCAAATATTTGCAGGTTTTGAAGCCTTATGCAGTGTTGTACCCAATCTTCAGTGATTTAACACGTAAAATATAAGTCAAAGTTTAAATCTGGATTCCAAAACGTTTCCATTTTCCCTCCAAAAAGAAAAAGCTTTCAGGGTGTGTCTGCTGGAATCGGTCCAGTTCCAACCTGCTTCTCCTTCCCCAGCATGAGATGCCTGCATAAACCCGGTTTTTTAAAATGTCAAGGACCGAACTCTGTCTTCCTGCTGTTACCGACATCTCCGATGACAGAACTAAATTACCTTAAACTCCAAGGGAATAGTTCCTCAAAAGTAGATTGCAAATAATAATAATAAATAATAATCCCCAAGCAAAGCAATGCTTTATTTTGCATTTGACAGTGGTACCAATGTGCCTCTGGGGGAAGAGCGTCCTAGTTAACGCTGAGCTCTTTGGTGATTTCGAAAACACTACCTCCTCTCACTGCACCTCTAAATAGCTTAGTCCGATTAAGAAATAATTTGCAAATGACACAGTGTTTCTCTAGATTAAGGTCCATTGAGTAGAGTCATGTGGGGTTTTTGTCTCCACAATTTGCGCCCGGCAGACAAGGACCTCCTGAAAACTGCAGCTGTGAGCAATGAAAAAAAAATTATCATACATTTGTCCAAGATATATAGACAAGTACACACGCCTTACCCCCTGGAAGACCCAGGGTTGCCAAGCACTTAAGATGTTCAAATGTGCTGTACTTGTACGCCTTTTTTTTTTTTTTAATGTTGGTAAATATCGTTCCTTCTGGTGGGAGGGGGGGTCGTAAGTCCTTTGGGAAAAGGTGGGGTCATCATTTTCAGAAAGGCAAGTTACTTTACTTTTGATACATTTCCAGAGGCTCTCAGAGGGTGCTAGAAGCACAACGCTTGAGAGAGATGGGAGAGAGACGTGTGGCTCCAGCCCAGGCGCCTCCTCGGAAGGTTTTCTCCTCGGGCTCGGCTGGGCGGACGGCTTGGTCCTCTGGGGGAGGCCGGGGCCTCCGCCTGCAGAGGGAGTCTGGGCGCAGCGAGGGCCGGCGCCCTGGGGTGGCCGCGCAGCCCCGCCGGGTTCCCCACCGGCCGTGCGCCCCGGGAACGCCAGCCTCCCGGCCGCCGCCACTTTTTACCTGGAGAGTTTTGTGTCCACAACACTAAACCTTCGACACAGTCTCTGGTTCAGCAGCTGCCGAGTTGTTCGGCCGGGGGGGTAGGGGGTGGAGGTTAAAAGCCTGTAGCAGAGCAAAACAAAACAAACAAACAATAAGTAAAAAAAAAATAAAAGCAAGGCCCAGGTGTCCCCTGGGCGGGAGAACAAAGCTGAAGCTCGGGCCCGGGAGGAGAGAGCCCGGAGCGAGGACGCGGCGGGGAGCGAGGGGGCGGCGCTGAGACCCTTGTAAGCGGTCCAGGTGACTCGCGACTGCGGGTGTGGGGCTGACATCCTCCCCTCGAGGTCGGGAAG
>NW_020174048.1:446019-459775 GCF_003031525.2 Neophocaena asiaeorientalis asiaeorientalis | reverse complement strand
GCTCGATTGTATTCGCTGTCGAGTAGGAACAAAAAAGTGGCTAATTTATTAGAATACTTGTTTGGTGTTGTTCGGCGCCACACAAAAGACGCTTCATTACGTGGAGGGGCCCCTTTTTCCAGGGAGAAACAATAACTTGAAATTGTCTTTAAAGTCTTTTCCATCAGTAATAAATTTCATTTTCTGGTCTCTCTGAGGCGCGGGGGCCCTAGGCGACCTTCCGGGGGCGGGGGCATAGAGCGTCCCCCAGCTTCCGTCCCCGGTCGAGCACAGGTGGGGAGCTGCGCTGACCGCCACGGGCGGACTCGGGCCCGCGCGCCGGCCACGTTGGTCATCTTCTTATCTGTGCGTTCACTCCTCCCTCCTCCTCGGCTTTTTGGATTGGCCGCCCCCCAAGGGGCCGAGACTCTGTTTCACTGCGGGTCGCCTTTTGCGGGGAAGGGGGAGGAAGGTCGAGCTAGTCGGTTTTGGGGAGAAGGTTCGCGTCCGCAGGCTCCCCGTTTCCTCCTGACCGCGCGCCCCCGCCCCGCCGAGGCCCGGGCTCCCGGCGCAGCGCCCTTGCCCTTGGCCGAGCCGACTCCGGCTCTCGGCAGCACGCCCGGCAGCGCTGAGAACTAAAGCCGCGGGTCGAAATTACGTTTTAAAAATGAACATGTCGAGCGTGTGCCATTTAGTGAGAGGTGTTTTGGGCAAAGAATCAATTTAACTTTGACTGACCGACGGTCTTGACTGTTAATACTGCCACACACACACACACAAAATCAGTGAACCGGGATCCATGGACACGCGGCGAGCGCCCCTGGACTCGGCGCCTGGTCGGGAGCCCCGCGGGCGCGGCCGCCGCCTCTGTCCTGCTGGCTAGGGCAGCGCGCCCCCAGGTGGGGTCCAGGGTGCCCTAAAGCCCCGCCTGCCCGGTGGGCCGCTTTAGGTAGGGGTGACCCCCCCCCTTCCCCGCCACCGCGCGCCGTCGCCATCCCCTCGGCGCATCCTCCCTCCTCCAGCGAAATAGCACCCGCTCGGCTTCACGATTCCACACGACGCGCGCCTCGGTCCTCCCTGCGCGCAGCTGGGAGTCTCCCCACCCGCGTGCGCGGGCCGCCCGCCTCCGCCCTCTATTTCCTCGGTTTGAGCCGCCCGCTGAGAGGAGCGGTGGGGAAGTTTCAAAGGTGAAATGGATTTTCGGCGGTGGCTGGCGCTGGAAACCAGCGGCCGGGAGGGGCCGGTCAGGCAGCCATCGACCGGGCACAGGACGGGGCTGGCTGCCTCTCCATGCAAGAAACGGGTGTTTGAACACGATAGCGGCCGCCAGTCAATTAACCCATTAAAAACCCGCTTTTCCGCATCGATTTCCCGGAGCGCTCCGGGGCCGGTGTTCTGGAAGCTCCTTTGTGAAGGCGGGGGCGGGTGGGGCGGGGGTCTGCACCGAGGGTGCCCAGTTGGTTCAGAGACCCTCAGCCCCGCGGCAGGGCTGCCCAGGCGGCCGGGTCGGGGGCTTCTCTCTCCGCTAGGGTCGAGGAGGGAGGCGTTCTGTCCTCATCTCCGGCCTGGCGGGTCGGTGATGCCCGCTGCAGAGGGGGGAACGCCCCGCGCCGGCCAGTGTCCCCCGACGCGCCCGACTGTGGCTGCGGACCAGAGGTTAAGGCCAGCGCCCACGCGGAAAGGAACTGCGCCCCACCCCACCTCCGTGCGGTGCTCCCAGCTTTCCTGTCCCAGCAGCGTCTTTCATGGACGGGGCGACACAGGTCGGCCGAGCGGCCTGAGCACCGGCAGGCCGGAGAACGCCACACTTGCTCCTTGAGGGCGACAGAGAACCTCCGGGTGGCCTTGTGTTCCAGCCCTCGTTATCACCAGAGAGGTAGAGCAAAAGGCCGAGGCTGGCGTGTGATGACAGCAGCTGGAGGGACGGGCAGGACTGGCATCAGAAGGAGGGGGCGTCTCTCACGGAACCTGCGGGAACTGCGGCCAGTTAGACTTGCTGGACCCGATCTCCCCGCACATGAGGAGAAGGAGGCCGCCGGGACCCTGCCGCGGGGCTGTGCTCCAAGCGCCGCCTCCCTGGGTGAAAGCAGAGGGTCAGCCACCTGGAGACGCCGGTGATAACCGAGGGGGTCCTGCAGGAGCAGATGCGCCTGTTGTCGTGAGGGCGCGACACAATTGTAGATGAAACCTAAGCGTGGAGTCCCTACCCTGAAGCCCTAACGCCCCTCCTCTGCTGCTTGATGGGGTCCTTTGTCCTTTGGGGACCACTTGCCGGTGCCCCAGGGTGCCAGTCCAGGCACAGTCGGTCGGTCCATAAAGGGAGAGGTGGTCCCTAGAAGCCAGATGGAGAGGTGGAAATCTCCCATTAGCCGGTTTTGTAGAAACTCCACTGTGTTCACCCACTTTTTCCTCACTCAGATTTAGGGTGAAGTAGGGGGCACTCTCTCTTTCTCCCTTCCTCTATCTGTCTCTCTCTCTCTCTCTCTCTTTCATGCCAAACCTCCCTCCATCTTATTTTGATGGTGCCCAATCCCCAAGATGGTTACTGTCCTGAGTGGGGGGAGGTCCCTGGAGGCCCTTGGGGGTGGGCTGCAGGTCCTTCCCCATCCCTCCTGCCACCCCAAATATCTAAGAAAGAATAATACAAGTGTGTTCTCCACAAAGACCCATGCACCCAGATAGTCACCAGGCCTCCACCCAACGAGAGGGAAACCTAGTTTCCCCTTGCAGGATGACTGGCTCTGTCTCTATGGGGTAAGAAAGTGGCACTGAAATGTAGCCAGGGGGCCTCTCTTAGCTCAGAGCGTGGGGCCCTGGTGCTGCCTTTGGAGCCCAACCCCGCTGCCTGAAGATTTTGACTGACCTGCTTCTCTGTTTGCTGTTTTCTGAAGTAAGCAACTGAAAGGACTTGAAATTGTGTCACAAGTGATGTTTTAATCTCATTGAAAAGTGTATTAAAGGACAAGATGTAATTTATGTGAGATGCTTCGATGAAAGGAGAGATTGGAGTGGATGGTCTTTTCACTCATGTGAACCCCGTGTCATGTTTATATTGAAGCCTGTGTAGCTAATCTAATTTACAATAACAGGGATGGCCTGTACGAAAAAGCGTCTCTGATTTCACTTTATTTCTTTTCATATAGAAATTCCTTATGACTTGTCTCCTCTTATGAGTGATGCCTTTTCTATTTGGGGGCTAATGAGAGAGAATATGAGAAAGGGCCATGTTTACTCATAACCACGGCTCTTTTCTGTATACACCTCAAGGTCCTCGGCCGGCCTGGACTTGACCAGGGCACTGCATGGCCCTGAGGCACTATTTTTGATCTTTTCAGAATGAACCTTAGGGCAGGGTCAAACCCTCCCCCACCACCACTTGGATGGGGCCTGCCAGGTGTGTCTGTTTACCTGCAGAGGCTGGATGGGTTTCTGCCAAGGATGTTGGCTTTGGAAGTTAGCTTAATCAGATGTACTGTATTTACAGGGCTTTGGTTCTGCAGATTTTAATTTGAACAGTTAGGAAGGCCCTCCCATTCGGCAAAGTTAGATCTTTGCTGGGTCTTCCCGGGAGCTTTGGAAGAAACCAAGCACACCTCCCGCTGAGACGAGGAGCTTTGTATTATTATCACGTTGAACACAAGCGTTCTTTACCAATAAAAAACGACACGCGTTAGAAAATTACAACTTTTGTACAACGTAAGAAGGTGTATTCAAACTGTTAATTACCGGAGGTTGTGTAAATGAAACTTTAGCAGTGACCCGATTTAATTCTGTGGTAATTACTGACAAAATGAGACAAGGCGGTATATTTATCTTGAAGGAGAATATTACGCTGGTGTAGTTAAGCCAAGGAGTAAGAAAAAATTAGAGTGGGGTGTTGCAGAAATATAAAAAGTACATAAAAATCGCACTCTGAAACCGTTTGGGTTCAAAGCACAGAAGGCGCGGCTCAGGTGGCTTTCTGCAAAGCCCGTGCAAATTTTAGAGGTTCCGGCATTTCCTCCCTAAAATCCAAGGCTCCCAACCATCTGCTCTGGCATCGTCGTCTCGGCGCCGCGGATTCCTCGCCTTGAGCTCAACTTTTGCGAGTCCTGGAAATCTGGGAGGCAGAAGGAGGGCTCTGCCTCGGCCCCCGCCCGACTCGCGCCCCGGGGAGGAGAGGCTGGACAGACGGGCCGCCGCGCGGGTTCCCGGGTGACCCTGAAACCGCGTTGAGTCCAGGCTCGGGCCGGCCAGGCGGGGTGGGGAGGGGGTCGGCCACGTCCCCTCGCCCAGTTCGCTTCCTGCAGGCGAGTCTAACGGCTTTTTCCCTCCCTCTCCTTCCTGGGGCTGTCAGCGATGGTCCAGGAAGGGACGCGGCCCGGCTTGCGCCCATCTTCCTCTGCCCAGGGTCGGGCAGCGGCTTCGCCAGAGCCAACCGCGCCAGGCCGCTGAGCACGAGCCGCGGTTCCCACTCGAACCACTTTCCCGCGCAGCCTTGCGTAATCGTACGGGACACAGAATGCGGGCAGCCGGCGGCGCCCACGGGCGCCTGGCTCTCCACGCGCTCACCCCACCTCCAACTCCAGGGACCGGCGACGGCTGCCCTGGGCCGGTGGCCCTGAGCCCTCCCGCAGCGGGGCGGGGTGGCAGCCGGGGCAGACTGCTGCCTTTAGCGGCCACCCAATTGAAGTGCGCGCTGAAGCCGCGCTCGGCCCAGGCCTCCGCCCCGGTTGGTTTGGGCAGGGTGGGCACCCTCGAGGAGACCCCAGCGCCCAAGCGGACGGGACAGTAGACAGGCCTGGCTGAGATTCTTCTCGGAAAGTTTCCCGCAGAAGAACCGCCGGGCAGGCGAGTGGCAGAGCGGAGCTGGCGGGGAGGCCTGGGCGCCCCGCACCCCGCGGCCGCCCTCCCTCCAGAGCGCCCGCAGCTCGCCCGGGCGGAGGGCGCGAGGCTCCCCTCGGGGCCCAGTGTTTTCCTCCCCTTGTCTTCTCTCGTTCATTCATAAACCTGGTGGCTACAGACGCGGCTTGAATATTGACGGCTCTCCCCCAACTGCTCCGCCGTTAACCCAATTACAGAATTCATCAAGAACTGTGTTGAATTATCTCTTTCCATACAGTACAGCATTAGCCTAATTAAAAGCTATAATGTCTGATATAATGATTAAATCGTCAGCTCTGCTGTAGGGAAGCAATATTTTGTTTTCCCTTCAATTAGAAGCTGATTGAGGTTTTCAGAGCAGGTCAGCTGTGAAATTTGAATTATATGTGTGAGTACTGCTCACAGGGTGAGCCCCTACTCGAAAGCTCCCAGAGATTCTCCAAACGCTTTCACCCAGAGCGCTAGAGGCACAGACAACGCGCGCGCGCTCACACGCAGGCTTGTTTGATCTTCTCTGTGTATTTACGGATCTCCACGCCGATCGCTGGAGACAGAGTCTTGCTTGGCTTCGAGGAGATGGGCTTTATTTCTTTTTTTCCTGCAGACGGTCCTGGAACAGCCCTCCAAACCCCACGCTTCTAGTTGAAGGAGAGGAAGGGGCCTTGCACGCTCCGAGCAGCTACAAAGACCTCCTGCTCTGTGATGACTGAAGTCGCTCGAAGCTCCATATCGGCAGCGATTCTCTTTCCCTTCTCCTTCTTCTCTTTCCCCCTTTCCCACGACTGCTTTTCCCCCTTTAACACAAAAACGAACCAACAAAAAAAACTTTTCGGTTACTTTGGCTCCTTGGCCTTGGCAACAGTGGGGTCAAGGTCGCCGTGTCAGGGGGCAGAGGGGTACCGAGAGCGTCCGGGGACCGGGAGAGACGAGCGCCCTCACGACCCCCAGCCCGTCGCCCGCACGCTCCGGCGCGCAAACCCCCGAACGCGCGCTCGCCGAGCCCCGGAACCCGGCGTGTGGCTGGAGAGCGCCGGCCCGAGGCCCCGGAGTATCCCCGCGAGGTCCCCTCCGGCCAGCACGCCGCCCGGCGCCGCGGTCCCCTCCCACACGCGCGCGTCTCCGCCTCTTCTCCGTCTGCGCCTCCTGTTGGCCGAGATGACCTCGGACGCCTCTTCCAATTCAACCGTCTTTCTCTCCTTTCCTTTTCTTTCCCGCGCTTTCTTTCCGCCTTCTCTTCTTCGCTCTCCTCAGGTCGCTCCTTTCTTTCCCCAAAGTCCTGCCTAGGAACTGGCGGCTCCGTCGTGGTTTGCCTCTTGGAACTCTGGTTTCAGTCCTTTGGGCTACGCCCTGGGCGGTCTACGGAAGCGCCTACACGTGGCCTCCGTCCTAAGGAGCCTCGGGAAGCCGCTGGAGCTGAACTATGGGAGGGCCGCAGGCGGAGGTCTGGGCACATTCCCCGGAGGGTGTCATCAAGACAGGCCGTCTGCGCCAGGGCCTCGGAAGACGGGAGAGTATTGGTCTTCTTCGCTTCCCCAGAATGACCTTTGATTGTCCTCTGGAACCCCTAATCTGTCCATCTCTCTGCTTCTTGGAGCTTGAGGCGGGCACTGGTACAGAAGGTCACCTCTGTGTGTGCCTGAAAGCTAGCTTTCATTTACAGATTGCTAGGGCCGGGGATGCTGTCCACAGTAACCCTCTGTGCTTCCCAGAATTGTCCTGAGCGCAGCCAAGGGGAGGGGAAAAAGCAAACGCCAGAAAAGTTTCAGTCACCCCGTACAGGCAGTATAAGCTACTGGGGTTAGATTTAAAGTCCAGGACTCAAGTTATTTGAAAGTCAAGGGCTCTTGTATAGTTGCCTAAATACTGCACATAAATATATATGCGTACATTCTTTGTGTACACACGTGTGTGTATCTGTATGCCTAGATTCTGTGGTATACGTGGTATATACAGGTGTGCATATATCATGTGCACCAGTATGTATATGTATGCACATCTGTGTATGTCCTGTGTGTATACATCTACTTATATGTATGCATATGTACATATAATGTGTGTACACACACGTATGTAAACGGCATATATTCTGTGTGTATACGCATGGATATAAACGTGTATATATTCTGTGTATGCATATGTATATACACAGGCATATATTCTGTGGGTACACGTGTATGCATACATATGCAAGGTGTGTGTATATAATTTCCTCTAATGATGGCTTGGATCTGAATTTTCTTTGAGGATCATGCCTACAAGTTAAATAAAAGAACAGAAAGCATCTTTACTTATGCACATTTCTGAGTTGATCTTCTCTTTGGCGCTTTGAACAAAGAAGCACAATGAAGTTTCTGAGCTGCCAAGAGAGCAAATGTGGTCACTCAACAGTGAACGAATCCTTTGCTGGGGGTCTGGGCTTTGATGTTACTTGGACCTAGTGTAGTCTGTCTTCAGATTCTCCAGTGCCTGGCCTTGGAGAAAGTCCTCAGCGTAAAGAAGGTCCCTGCCAACCTGGTGGGGGGCAGGAGGGAGAAACATAGAATCGGGGAGAGGAGGTGTTTTCAAACCGTTTTGAACCGTTTTCTCTTTTTAAAGTGTGGCTGGGGAGGGGACGGGGAGTCACAAGGAGCAAGACATTGAGGCTCCTAGAAGCCATCGCCCGCAGGAGTTACTATGATGCTCCACGATCTCCATGCCAGGATGGAAGGCACTGAGAGGTCTGGCAAGCAGCGCCCTGCCACTGCCTGACTGGCACAGGCGGCGGCTGCCAATCATCTATCGCTTGGCAACAAGTTACACCTGCAGCTCGGGTTTAATACTGATGCACTTGGACACCCATAGCGTGTGCACCCGCTAGGGCCCAGGGAACACCTCGTCACTAAAAAGGGCTTATGGAGAGCGCCCCGAACGCTGAACACTAGCACGATCTCACACAAGGCTAAACCATTTACCCCCTATTTAGATGCTCTGCAAAACAAGGGTAACTTTGTATTTGGAAACATTTTCAGGACTATGGTGGAAAGAAACCAGACCATTTCAAAGTCAGCTATCCAAGCTCCCCAAAGCATAAAGCCTTCCTGCAGTGTGCACTGGAGAGCAGGGTGTTTATAAAATAAATTGCTCCATTGATGTGGAAAAGAATGTACCAAACCTGATTCACACAGAGTATTTTCAGGGGGGGCTTAGGCTATTTATTTTAAAATCTAAATTGGAAAGCAGAGGAAAGAAATCTTTCAATGGCTAAGTGTATAATATAGTTTATAATTTGTAAACCATTTCCTTTATTTCGGTCTTGCTGACTTTCCATAACATGCTGGATCACACGGCACACCCATTGCCTCCTAAATTATCAAAGGAGAAACAGATCTGTAGCATCCGTAAACAGTATTCTTGTTCTTGTTTTGTTCATTCACAATGTAACTGATATTTGGAGGTAGTGCGTGAAACAAATCAAAAGGTTTAACAAACTCGACTGGTGAAATAAGAAGGCAGTTGAAAACCAAGTTTATAACCTAGATATTTAGTGAAAAATAAATATGAAATGACGTTTCCTTTCTAATCTAATTATATATTATTTGATGAGTTCACTATTAAATGCTGAATGGCCTGAAATGAAAGCAGTTTCGTCTGCACAGACCAATTTGCTCTTGCACTGCATATACTGTAGCAACCCTGCAATTAAAAAGAAAAAAAGCCTACAGTAATAATCATAGTAATTGAGACGAAAGAAAGCATTATTCCTGTACCTTGGACAAGCAATAGGGTCAGGAAATTCACAACTTGCTTCCTCTGCCTGGGAAGCTTTGCCCCAACCCCTTTGCTTAGGAATCCCTGTGCACCCTCCTGGGATCCACAGCATGCTGTGGTCCTAAGGGCCTGGTGCGGCTGTCAGCCTCTAAACACTGTCCTCCAGGTAGTACCAGGTATAGCTGAAGAGAATTCAACATAGCCAAGTGGGGAGGACTGAAAAAGAAGCTATAAACAATCCAAACATCTGGCTGTAGGATGGCTACCCACCATATCAAGCCAAAGAGGTGGCCCCCCCCCCTGAGGGGGGGGGGGGGGGGGGGAAGGGAAGAGGCGTCATGTATTCACTGCCCAACATACTTAAACATCATTATTACTCGTCTTGTAATCATCATCATTATATATTTATTTCTATTACAGTATGGTCAGTCGGGCCGCTTTGGTTAGGTTCCACTTTACCCACCAGGAATCTCCTAAACACCTCCCTCTGTGGCGCACAGAGACGCCCCCGTTACTCCATGAGGACTCTGGAGGGATGCTTGGACTGTCATGGATTTCCTGCAAGTCTTTGGGCCACTTTCATACCATTGGGATTGTACCGGCAGCGTGAGCAATGGTGTTTGAGAATGGGCTTGGAAATCTCTTGTACTTCCCGGTATTGAGAACCCTTCAAGGTTTAAGAATTATAACCGCAGGTCTATGCCTTAATCGTTCCAGGAAACAGGCCTCTCGTTTGCATAATGCAGGGAAACGGCATCTGTCGCTCGGTCCCGAGGGCTCACTTTTGCGATTCGGGTTCAGGTGGGCCCCACTCCGTTCACGGAGTTTTCGCAGTTCTCAGGCAAACGGCTTGTGGAAGATTCGCTCCAAGAGAGCGTGGGCTAGATCATTCTTTTGCGATTTCAACAAACTTTTTCAACTGTCATTGAGTAGATTCCAGATGGATCTTGTTGTTTTCAACCTTCCCAGAAATTCCTTTTTAGGAGGAAGAAGCCAAATTGAGAAGAGCACGTGATTACAACCCCTAGGCTCATTAAAAGCAGTAAGAGTTCAGGGCTAAGGCTAAAAGCAGCTGTGGAGCCAAGCCCGACACAAATGCTTCCCCGTTACGGGATTATCGTGGCCTGGACCGCGGAGGCCTGGCCTACGAGAGGGGGCACTGGAGAACTTCAGCACAGCGGCGGTGAAGCGTGCATCCGTGGGAGGGCGGGGGGCTGAGCTGCCCAGGCCTCGCCGGAGAGCCCGCGGGGTGCGGGGAGAGGGGGGATTTCCAGTTGTGTACCTAGGACGGTCTCCCCTGCTCCCAAGGGCGCGCCCTTGCTTTCCGGCCCTCGGGCCGAGATGAGGGCGAGGATGCCGCCTCGGCCTCCAACTTTCCCCTTCCCAGCAGGCGCAGAGTTGGCTGGCAGGGGAGCAGAGGAGGAGCCGGGTCTCCTTTGCGCTCTTTTAAATGCCCGGCCGGGGCGGGCGGGGGCGGCGGCGGCGGCGGCGGCGGCGCGGGAGCCAAGGCCAACCAGGACCGGGTGAAGCGGCCCATGAACGCCTTCATGGTGTGGTCCCGCGGACAGCGGCGCAAGATGGCCCAGGAGAACCCCAAGATGCACACCTCGGAGATTGGCAGGGCGCGGGCGCGGGCGTCAACGGCACGGTGCCCCTGACGCACATCTAGGGACGCGGGGGGCCCTGCGGCCGGCGACGCGCCGCCTGGCTTTTGTACAGACGTTTCCACGTTCTCGTAAACAGGCAAACACTGGCGCCGAGCACCAGGTGACACCCGGCCCCCCTAACCGGGAGCTCCTGGGGACCGCTAGGCGGGACCGTTGTGCGTTTGAGACTGAACTTCGGTGTTTTCTTGAGACTTTTTGTACAGTATTTATCACCCGCGGAGGCAGAAAGCGTTTTCTTTGCTCGAGGGGACACAGAGACTAAACCAAGCGAGAGGCGACGCCAGCTTTTTTCTATCCCGGCCGCGCGCCCGCCCTCCGGCCGCATCGCCTCCTGACGGCGTCGGGTGCCGGCGACGCGGGGAGCTGTTCTCATTTGTTATCGGTGTAGCGAGCCGGAGCCAAGCACACGCTTTTGGTGGTCGTTACCGCCTTGGGGGGTTGGTTGGTTAATTTATACCAAGAGATCCCCACCCGCACCCCTCTCAGACGGCAGCGTTGTTCTGGGTTTTGTAAAACTTTCTGTATCTGAGCATTTCCGGGTTTTTGTTTTGTATTATTTCCTGTAAACGCGTTGTGAAGTTTTTATTGGAGGCGTTGCGGTGTGGGGAGGAGGATTCAGATTATGTACATAGTTTCCCGAAAAGCCTTTCTGCTCAAAACGGTAAAGGAACCTCCACCCTAAAAGTGCATCGAGCTTTGAGTCAATAAATTTGAGAGAGAAAAGTCCGGTTTTTCCCCCTAAACTTGAAACGTGCTAAATTTAGATTCATGTTTTATAAGCTCAAAACACAATCAGTAAATCTGACTAAGGAGAAAGAAAAATTATCAGCATGAACTAAAACGGAGGGAACACCAGGGGAGAGGGTACGGTTTTCATGGAGCTGCATTCAGAGGAACGGAGGGAAGTTAAAATCCGTAGATTATTTTGTAGCGTTTACAGTGTTATTACGGAACGAGAAATAATTGCCCCCCCCAAAAAAAAAAACTTATAGTTTTGTAGTCCGGCCGTTGGGTGTGTAGTTCTTAGCTGCCGGCCGCCGCCGGCGGGCTTTTCGATCCGTGGTTTCGGGCTTTGCCTCTTGCAGCTGGCCCGGGACCCGAGTGCAGTTTGGGGCGGAGGAGGGAGGAGAGAAGACCCCAGTAGCGGGACCAGGCCAAGGATGGATGACAGAGACCACGGCGGGGGCGCGGGGGCCCCCGACTCCCGGGCAGTTAACAAGATTGCGAGTGAAATTTTCTGAATTTGGCTCAAGGAGAAACGCACTCTCTAAACCAAAATGTACTGCAACCGAGGCCCCTCCGTCTGTCCTCAGCCCCTCCCTCTGGTATATGTCTCCTTGGAAAGGGACAAAATAATTTTGTTGGATTTTCACACACACAGAACCGACCGCCCCACATGCCCCGCCGTGACACTGGGGTGCAAGTTGTTAACCGATGTGAACGCAAAATGCGGTGTTTATTATTCCTAATGAGATCTGAGGTTGTTTGACGCTTTAAATTTTTTAATTATATTTTTTCTAGGTGTTTACTGGTACCTTGCAGTTTTTTTCTGGATTTTAAAGTTTTCTGTAAAACTTTGTCTTCAAGTAGTCTGACAGCATTAAATATTGCATTTAAAAGTTATACTGTAGCAAATACGTTTTGACATTAGTCACAGCATAAAGATGAAATATTTTTGAAAAGAACAAACTTTTAGGCCAGATGGAAATATGTTGATTTCATCAACACCTCATTTTCTTAACATCTTTTTTTTTTTTTTTTTTTTTTGTCCTGGAATGAGTATAGACTATCCTTCCAAACATGGGCCTATGCTAGCAGGTTGATGAGAACCACATCCAGCCTATGCTGGGGAATAGTTTTAAGTAAAATGCTCACCTGACAATTGACGTGTGTAATTTTTTGGAGTCACTGATAATTTGGCTTCAGCCACTCATTCCTTGAGGTGATTGCAGAAATTTCAAGAACGACGTCAACTGCCTCTTTCTAACAAGATCATAAAGTCTCCCTCTTTTTTCTTTTCCCTCTTTTTTTTTTTTTTTTTTTTTTTTTAGCAATCTGATGTGTTCGGATACATAGGGACTGCTGAGCAGACCAGCATCTTCAGATAGTGAGATAGTCTGGGAATAAATGCCACACGCAGTCCCCTCTGGGAGAGGAAATTCTGTGACGCTCTGTGAGCTCCACATGCAACCTAAGGTGCAGGCCTCATCTACTCCGAAATAGAGTTCGGTGGACTCCGGCTGGCTCTTTTGCAGCATCTCCCTGCGCTCACTAAGGTGGCAGACAGATGTGGGGTTGTGCTCGAATATATGTGTGGCCAAACCTGTATCTACGCTCGACTATTGGCATAAGAATGTTAGTAATGTGGGCAACGCCTGAAATGTTTCTGACTATAAGAAGCTTAGCAGGATGCGGGGGACTCTGGGCAGAGCTGTCTGTCGATTTCCTGGAAGGTGGACTTACAGTGTGACATTTCCCCCTGTCTGTCTCATACAGAGTCAGCAGAAATAGTCAGTGCCAGGTGGCCCAAGCCACTTTGTTAAAAACCCAGGAAGATCTTAAAAGAGGAACTCCTGAAATCCAGCAGTTTTGTTTTGTTGACTAGAACGATGTGAAGGAAAGCAAATATAAACTCTTTAATGATTCAATTTTAAAACAACCTGGGATGGGGGAGTAGAAATTAGCTAGGATTCATCCTTCAGGATTGAGATCTTATCATTCCAGCACTGTCTCTTCGATTTAAATTCGCGATGAGAAAATTCCACAAGGCTCCCGAGACGCCTCACTCAACTGTGAATTCCGTTCTTGCCAAGGTACCCCTCACCCTATTCACGAACTGAAAATGTTATGTGACCATCATTATACTCTGATGGCCTCATCCACTTCCAGATCCCAGGGCGGTACTTCTATCGTTTATTCCAATTTTGTAGGAAAACCGTGTGGCAGAGCGCGGACACTCTTTGGAGGCCTTGTGCAAAGTTTGCACAACTTCGTGCCGGGACGACCGCGGGAGTTCAGGAACCGGCCTCGGTGCGCCGCCCGGCTCTCTCCAGGCTGAGGGTAGCACGGTTTGTTTGCTGGGGGAATTTTTTGCTCGTTTCTGTCCTCCGCCCCCCGCCCCTGTTTTATTTTAAACTCACAGGCCCCTTTCGTTGTTGTTAAGACTTTGACCCTACCCTCTCCTCCCCGCCAAAGAAACCCACCGGTAGCTGGAGAAGTGAATTAATTTCCACACGGGTAGCGCGTAGAGCGCGCCTGATGTGCAGATGGCGCGTCGGGCGGCGGTGACTGAGAGGTCTATTAAAATCCTGCATGTGGGAGAAGAACAACACGCGTATTCGCGCGTTTCATTTTCCCGACAAAGAGCGGCCAACGCAGATTTCTGTCTCCGAAAAGTTCCAGCTAATTCGAGAAGCCCCTCCCGGGCTGCGGGCCCCGGGAAGGCGCGCTCCGGGGCGGCCCCGACCCCGCTCGCCCGCGCCCCCTCCCCCGCTTCCGCA
>NW_020174048.1:445861-445970 GCF_003031525.2 Neophocaena asiaeorientalis asiaeorientalis | reverse complement strand
GCGGGAGGGGCGTGGGGTCCCGGGCGTCCACCCCCAGCCCACTCGGGTGCAGCCGGGGCCCGGGGGCCGCGCGGGGTGTCAGCCGCCGGGGGGATTAAGATGACTGATG
>NW_020174048.1:443560-445838 GCF_003031525.2 Neophocaena asiaeorientalis asiaeorientalis | reverse complement strand
GGGAGGTGGGCGATGGAATACATTCAGGCTGTTTGTCGCCAGACCCCATTCTCCAGCAGGGCGGAGGAATGAGGCGCTAATCTGGGTGATAAACCCGCGTAGCTCCTCAGGGAGCGAAATCCCCATGGCTCATCTGGCAAGTCAGGAAAACTGGAGTTTGCGGTGAAGGATCGGGTCGGGGGTCAGGGGAGAAGGAAGGAGGAGGATAAATTTGTCTTCCTCACCAGTCAAGCTGGGAATTTGCGCTGCAGTAACAGCACGAGGAGCTTTAACAAATACGAAAAGTGGATAAAGCACCCAAACGAGTGGTGTATCCAAAGATAGAAAAAGATCATCTATTTTGATAGTGAAAACAAAACAGAATTGCCATAGTTTCCTCTAAATTGGCTTTTCATCTTTAAATGTGAAAACACCAACACCAGAGAGAGAGGGAGAGAAGGCAGTTTTTAAAACACCACAAACAGATACCTCCAAGTGCGCTGCTGTGTTTGCACAGCCGCCCTGGGTGACACTGGACTCTCCTGGTGGATGGGTTCCGGGTTCAAAGCACGTACTCCTGAACTGCTAAATGTAACCTATGGGGAAATTTTGTCTGCGGCAGAAAGGCCGGACATTGTGAGTGAGTCTGAACGCCCCGCAGGTCCCTCGCGAGGACTTCATTGCCCACAGCCACTTCAGAACGACCGCGTGGGGACATTAAAGATGCAGTTTGTGAAGAACAGCAGGGCATCACATGCAAAGCCTCGAAATAGTCAGCCAGTCAAATCAGTGGAAAAAATCAGCTTTTGTTAGATTTTGCAGTTTCAGGAATTAGGCATTCACTGCAGAGCTGCAGTTTTGAGAAATTGCAGTGTCAGGCGTGTTCCCAATGGGGAAATATTGTGAGAGTGTGGAGGAATGTAAGATTGGGTTTGACAATGGGGGGACTGACAAGAGTTATCACCCAGACATTGTTCTCTCTCTGCGCACCCCGGAAACGCTAAGTAGAGGCGGTATCTAGTGGCAGCAATAGTCCTCCACGCTCACAGACGTGGCGATGAGAGTCTTAGCATCGAAAAGACTGGCCTCGGGTTTCACAGGAGGAAAACTGGAACGCGTAGGGCACAGAACCTCACGGGTACAGAACACCTATAAACAGTATGGTAGCAGGGTAAGGTCGGCCTGGAGACATTCCAAGCAGAAGCCAACTTCTCTTTTTCCTTTCTAAGCAACAGAACAGGAGGAAATCCAGGTGAGCATGTTGTAACCTGGGCAAGGAGTTAGAAACCTCGGGCTTTTAATTCATCCATCCTACAGGGGGAAATGTAGGTCTGTGGGAAAGCCCAGACCTCGGCAGGTGATTTAGCATGAGTGTCCACACAGATGGAAAAGTAGGGGCTTTGTTCTCTGCGTTAGCAATTGAACTGAAGGGGGACGTTTATCCTTCTAAACACTGGCCGTTTGCATTTTCACCTCAGGGAGAAATGACACCTGTGCTCAAAGAAAAGGAAGAACTGTGGTGAAGTGAGATGATATTTATATTGTTTCTAATCTCTGTCGAGCCTTGTCCCGCAAGATGGGAAAGGATATAAGATTTGGAGTCAGAACTGAAGTTGAATCATGGCTGGTCACATAGCAGCCCTATGTCCCGGGTAACTGTCTTTGCCTCTGAGTCCATTTTCTCACATGTGAAACAGAAATCATCAAGCCAACCTCAGAAGGATGCAGTTGGGATTAAGGATCTAAGAGTATGCTGTGTGCCCAGCAAATCGTAACCTCCCAATAAATGGTGATTTGACGCGTAAGCCTGTGTCCATTCAGGCAGGGATAACGTGGGGAATTGTGACGTCAGTTGCCAAGTGTGGCCTGGCTGGCAAACAGTGATAATTATACAAACCAGTCTCCCCTCCATCGTATTAATAACGGTTTCTCTTGAGAGTTACCTGACGGTCGTCACATCATTGGTTCATCTGCCCAGCAGACGTCTATTACAAGTCCACGGTGGGCCCGTGTTACTGCTCGAGCACCTGTTGTATGTGTGGCCTGTGCACAGGTGCTAAGAATGCAGTGGTGGACATGACGGGCCTCACTGCCCAGTGGGTGAACCTGGTCATCACATGAAGAAGTGTGACACTGAGGGCCACAGTTGTGGGACAGACTGCACGCCCATCTTGGGGGGGGGGTCAGGGAAGACGCCTCGGAGTAAGTGAAAGCTCGGCTGGAAGCTGAGTCCGGCGGGGTCCTCCCATGGGGCATGCACGCACACTATCTTTTCTTTTCTTTTCTTTTCTTTTTTTTT
>NW_020174048.1:399059-443505 GCF_003031525.2 Neophocaena asiaeorientalis asiaeorientalis | reverse complement strand
CCACCCACTTTCTTTTTTTTTTTTTTTTTTTTTTTTTTTTTTTTTTTTTTTTTTTTTTTTTTTGTGTGGAGGAAGGTTGGAATAACTTTGAGCAGAGTAGGTCTGATCACGGCTTTGTTTTTCAGCGAATGGCTGTTCCAGATCGGCTTTGAGTTGGCAAAGGTTTAGACTTAGAGGTTCACGAGGGTGGCGGCCTCTCATCCGGGTGCACAGGACACCAGGAGAGCTTGTTAACAACGCAGGTTCTCAGACCGAGCGCCCCGGGCAGGCTGGTCCTGAGGTTCCAAGGGACCTGGCCCTCTCCTAGGCACCCTCCAGAAGATGCTGAGGCAGGTCCAGCAGGGCTCTCGGGAGACCCGTGATAGGACACGGGCCCCAGCAATTTTACGGTAAGTAGATATTAAGACCGTGTCTAGATCACTTAAATTTGAGTAGCAGTTTATTATTTATAAAGTGTTCTCACTTAATTGTTCAGTTTAGATGATTTTTGAAAAAATTAAATTAGTGGGAGAAGAAAAAACTTAAGCTCTACTAGTAGAATCTTGTAAGTAGAGAGGACTGACCGATTTACTGATTTTATTTTCCATTTTTGGACCGGCCGTCCCGGCTGCCCGTGGACGCACTGGGCCTCTCCTGGAGGGCAGTCAGGAAGACACAGGAGGCGGACTCCACACCCGCATCTTTGTTTTAAAGATGGGCGATTCAAAGGACGAAGCAATGGCACCTTGTGCCTTATCAATCTCTAATTTTACCAAACTAATTTGTATTTATGTAGACTAGGTCTGCACAGCCCTGGTGAATGCAGTGTGGGCCGAAACAGTCACATAAATAGTTGAGCGTTATTTTAATGGTATTTGAAATTAGGAGAAGGGCATTTAATAGTCCATGTGAGATGGAATAAATGGGTTTTGTTGAATATATCATAATTGTAATCATAATAATATAATATTTAACTATCAAGTTTCTCAGTATTGTCATCTGTAGAACGGGAGTATCTTGTTTAAAAAAACAAAAACAAGAACCTTGATACATTAAGTACTTTAAGTGTCTTTGAGAGGAAGAGGTTGGACAAGTAGAGAGGCTGCTGTTGTAAACAGAATAAGCTATTATGTATCAGCAGTGTTTTATCTAGAAAGCACAGGGTTCCCCATGACACATCTGACTGTTGCTTCAGATCATAATAAAGATAGCATTCATTGTACTTATAGATACAGATCTAGATAAAAGTGTGGTAATGGAAGAGATCCGTATCTATTTGAGTAGCATGCGAGAAAATAAATTTTAAGCAGGGTAAAGTGAGAGAAAATATTCTATAGAAAGAATCAAAGCTATCTTGATAATACAGGGATTCCAATAGGGTTTTTAGCTAATTTCAGGACACAGGGCATCATTCAGGAGATCTGATAACCTATGCATTTTAACTAGAGCTTTTGGAGAAGATGACACTGTTTTTGTTGTCTAAATCATTCACCATTCTAATGGATAAGGATGTCAATCCAGATTATCAGGCCCCTGTGAACAGTGGGCAGGGAAGAGTTTCTTAAACTCCCTTGTTTTGATCATTATTGCATATTATAAATATAATTGCTCTGGTTACTATGATTACATGCGTGTTCCTCGTACACTGCCCCCAACACCCAGAACTATAGACATAATGTCACCACGTGATTTACATACACAGAGAAAAGAAAATCCTGTACTAGGAAGGAAGGGAGGGAGGGAAGGAAGGAACGGAAGGAAGGAAGGAGGGAAGTTACAGTGAATGAAATGAAATAGAGAAATAAAATCCAGGGCGGCTCTTAAAGCAGTCTTGTCCTTGGTCAAAACTAGTAGACTAAGCGTCTTTTTAAAAAGTTGCTAGAAATCCTGGTGCTGGGAGCATTTACAACGAAAATAGACAAAAAGCTGATGAATGTGTTTTAGCGAATCCTTGCATATGAGTTTACATGTTCACAGTTTACCATCTCTAATTCTCTCTGAGTTGCATGGATTTAAAGTTGGTTATGCTAATCTGAGGAAGACATTAATGTAAAACCTTTCTTCTCTTTTAAAAAATAAATCATTTATTTTAGTCTTTCAATCCGACATTACTACAAGAAATATACTCTCAATTTTAAAACATTGACCACGAACTTTTGATAACGAACTAATTTCCACACTTACTACAGGAAATTATATAAAAGCCTTAAAATAATTAAACCGTACTTTATCGTCTAAAATAAATACATCACCTGTAGCAACTGTTTGCAGAAAACTAAAATTGCCTTTAAAGTCACAGCTCAAATGTAATCATGCATTTGCATTAAAAATAGATAATTTAAATCAATCTATAAGCTTCAAGTTCAATGTAAATTTAAACAGCTTAAGTTTTAAATGAATTTGAAACAGTTACAATTATATTAAATCAGGTTTGAGGAAAGTAGCACATTTACAACATTTTAAGGCGAAGTCTTCACTTTAGGATTTGTTAAAAACTTAACCCGAACGGGGTCGGCCCTTCCCGCTTCCCTGTGCAGTCTCTGCGAAGCCTGGGCCACCTGCAGACTTGTGCAGGTGAAGGCCTGCCTTTGCTAGAACACCTTCCGGGGAGCAGACGCGCCGCCCCCGGGCAGAGACCGCATGTCAACTAGCGTGCCCAGTAGCCCCCAGCCTCCTGGAGAACAGGCTCGGTGTCTGGCTTGATCTGTTTGTTTGTCCTAAAGTTTGATTTCAAGCATCAGCACAGTTCCAGGCACCTTGTGGGGACCAACAGCCATTTACTGAACTGAATCCATACAGCGGAGCAGATGCAGGGGCTTCGGGGGGCTGCTGAGAAGCTGCTGTCAAGGACCAGCCCAGAGGAGCCAGCCTGCTTCCGCCTGGAGGCCCCCCGCGCACCCCCGGGGAGCGGTGCGGGGATCAGGCCCCTTAGGGCTTAGCACAGTGCCTGGTGCATATCCCAGAGCCCTGCCCGCTGCGTGCTTCCCTGGCTACAGTCCTGGTGGTGATTAAGGAGACAGGAAAGCAAAGTCCTGCGCTGAGAGCGGCACGCAGGCCTCCTCCTATGGCTGGGCGAGTGGACCCCAGAGCTCGTGTACACAAGCCCCAATCCAAGGGACTGCTGGGCTGGGGGAACTTGTTTTCCAACTCTCAATTCCCCAAGACCTGCTCTATAATCTGACACGTGGGGGTGCAAGGAACTTTGGTTTGCCGGTGAAGTGTTACGGTTTTGCTCTGTTGCGTTACATCGTATCGTACGGTGCGGTGTGGTACCAAGCCCAGCTGTTTCATATGATATTAAGGTAAGTTTCCTCCCAGGACCATAAGGATAAAGCCAGCTCTGGTGCACAGAGATGATTCAGCCACCTGCACAAGAGGACGTGGGCAGGGGAAAGGGGCCACCCTCTTAGACTGGGAGGGGGACCTGTGAAGAGGCACAGGGTGGGAATTCACCTCTTCCACTTTAATCGTAGAACTTTCGAGAAATCTAGCAGGGAGCGCAAGGGGCGTAAGTCTGAAGGTGGTGACCTTGATGTGGAAATAGGTTGACAGTTAGTCCCAGCCAGGTCTGTCTCCGGATGCTGCCTTCTTATCCTTCTCTGTAATGCTCCTCGTTCCGGTGTGAATTGGACTGTGTAACTTGCTTGTATGGTTGAAATGTATAAAACTGGACGTTGATTTCTTACGGTTAGAATAACGGTGGCAGCAGAGGAAAGCACATGGCAGCTCCACTGGGTGGTGGGGCAGTGCCAGATGACCTGTCCCAACCTTGTCCCCGTCCTGTGCTTTCCCAGGGGCCCCACAGAACTCAGAGAGACAGCTCAGGGTACTTGTGAATTTGGGGGGAAACACAGCAATGCTGGACTTTGGTGCCCTGGGAGCTGTACCTCATGGTGGCTCCCAGTCTCAACATTTGCTTGTAGCCGAATCCCTCCTGATGACATCATATCTTCATGAAATTGGGTTTTTGTCAGCTGCTGAGTCAAAAGCAATTCCCATGGGAGACATAGGGTGGGCCAGGAGTGAGGTGTTGGGGACCACGTGATTCCAAGGTCAGAGGAGCTGTGCAGAGGGGACCTCGTACAGCTGAGCCTTACTCAGCAATGGGGGTTAGTCAGGGAATGAAGTGAAAGCATTATTTTTTTCATTCAATTCATGTAATTTTTTTTTAAATGGCTGCTAAGTTGTTAGGATATAAACATATATTAAGTTACATAGCTACTTAACAAATGGAACTGTTAGATATTTCTTTTGGCCTGGGGCACAGTAAAAAATTACCAGAATACTAAGGGTATGGTAAAAACGCGCACGATTCAAGTTGGCACTGAATTTGCAGCTTGTAGATTGATTTTAAATGATCTGTTTTTGCTTATATTATGTCTCTACAATGGCATCATTTAATTTGAGCTGCGACTTTAAATACAATCTTATTTTTCTGCAAATAGTTACTACAGGTGACGTATTCATTTAGATAATAAAGTATCGGTTTAATTATTTTAAGAATTTTGTATAATTTCCCTTAGTAAGTGGGTAATTTAGCTTGTTATCCAAATTTCACATTTTTTAAAACTGAGAATACATTCCTGCTAGTAACCTCAGTTCGGAAGAGTAATATAAACGATTTATCCTTTTTTTAAATGAGAAGAAAGGTTTTACATTAATATCTTCCTCAGATTAACATAACCAAATTTAAATCCATGCAACTCAGAGAGAATTAGAGATGGTAAACTACCAACATGTAAACATATGCAAAAACTTGCTAAAACATGTTCCTCAGCTTTTTGTCTATTTTCGTTGTAAATGCTCCCAGCACCAGGATTTCTATCAACGTTTTAAAAATATGTTTATTAGTTTTGACCAAGGACAAGACTGCTTTAAGAGTCGCCCTGGATTTTATTTCTCTATTTAAGTCACTTTAATGTCAACTATTCTGTCCCAGGACATTTTTTCTATCTTAGTACAGGATTTTCTTTTCTCTTTGTAAACCACGTGGTGACAAAATGTCTATAGTCCTGGGTGTTGCGGGACAACGTACAAGGAACACGTCTGCATGTAGTCATCATCCTAGCCGCCATGGCCTTAACAGTACGTGATAATGTTGGAAGGGGCGGGTCAGTTCAGTGTCTGAAGGTGGCAGTTCAGAGTGTAGAGGGCGCCAGTGCGAGTTATTACTGTTTCTCTGAAATCCAAACATTTGATTACCATTTTTATTTTTTCAAATAATTATTTTTATCTTATAGGCTTATTCAATATCTATGAATAGGAGAAAACGCTCCCTTTGAAAGAGAGAACTCTCAAGTATGCATGTTAAACTACTTTCTTCTAAAGTTTTTTATTATTTTAAAATTCATTTTTCTTATTTTTGTTTTGTTGAGGAAGTTGAGAACGACCAAGGAAAGTTCTGGACAGCAATAAGGAAAGGAAGCCGGCAGTGCAGGAAGGCAGGTTGCCTGTGACCAGCCGTGTGCTGAGCCACGGAGGAAGGACTTCAGGCTTCGATGCAGTTCTCACCCAGCTCAGGGGAGATACGTGAGGGGCGTTTCAAGTTCGCTATAAAAATACTCCTACACAGCCCCTCGCCCGCGGAAGCCAGGGCTCTGTTATAAACATACGATCGCACTTGAACTGGATGTGATTGAAATGTTTCGGTTGGATGTATTCATGACAGTGACTAGAACATGGGAAGAAGTGGAGAACATAATTCAGCCCAAGAAATACATGGAGCATTAAGAAAATGATTAGGAACGAGGGGTTACCCGGAAGCTGGAAGTGGACCCAAAGCAGAGGGGGACAGAGAGGGGTCACATTGGAAAGACCGAAGTATTAAAAAGTCAAGAGTTTGCAAGGAGCCCTCCAACCCCTGCCTCAGAGAAGTGCCGTGTACTGTGCGTGGTGCCAGGATCAGAGATGGGGCGCAACTGTTAGATCACATCCTTTACTCGGGTCAGATTCTTTTAAGCAAGGAATCCTTTTTAACCTTCCTGTGTACTACATAGTCCCTATTGTAGTACATCTTCTCCCGGGACTGCCGTACAAAGTGCCTCAGACCGCGTGGCTTCAAACAACAGAAATGTATCGCCTCGTGGTCTGGAGGCCGGAAGTCAGACATCAAGGTGCCTGCAAGCTGGTTCCCTCTGAGGCCACGAGGGAGGGTCTGTCCCAGGTACCCCCCCACACCCCGCTTTCTGTGGTTTGCTGGCATCCTTGCCGTCCCTTGGCTTGAAGAAGCATCACCCGATCTCTGTCTTCACCTTCACCTGGAGTTCTCCCCGTGTGTCTTTGTATCCAAATTTGCCCTTTACAAGGACACCACACACACCGACACCCTCATCTTAACTTGTTTGTCTGCAAAGACCCTATTTCCAAATAAGGTCACGTTAGGATGCCAACCTCTTCTTGGGGACACCATGCAAGCCATGACATTCATTCTTTTGATCATGACACCAATAAATTTTCTTGCCTAGTGAAATTGCACATTCTGAAGGCCCTGGTTTACTAGAAAATTGAATAGTTTAGTCTTGCGGGCTTTCAAATATTCTATGTGCAATTATTCCCAAAAGCTATTTCTAAACAGGACCTTTTAATACAACCAAGCAGGAGTCCATCTTGACCTAATCATTTGCGGAAAAACACAGTAGTAGAGGGAATTTACTGAAGCCACTTTAAGGCAGCACGTAGCAGGCACAGCAACTCATGAAATTTACCCAAAACGTGTTGCTTCAATTACAGGAGAAAGAAAAGTAAACAGTTCCTGGGTGCCAGACTTATTTTTCTTATTTATTTTTAATTCACTTTATCTTGCTATATTAAATGCATCTTTGTAAACCATCTATCTCTTTGCGAAGAATGCAATGTATAAAGAGATTCATCACTGTTAAAGTTCACATATATAATCTCATTTAATCCTCACTACATCTCCAATTTATCATTATTATATTTTCCCCCTTTTATAGATTAAGGACCTGAGAGGTTAAGCTATCTGCAAAAGGGTATATCATTAATGAGCATAAAATTCAGGATTAAAATCTAGTGCTGGGCTTCCCTGGTGGCGCAGTGGTTGAGAGCCCACCTGCCAACGCAGAGGACACGGGTTCGTGCCCCGATCCGGGAAGATCTCAAAAAAAAAAAAAAAAAAAAAATCTAGTGCTGACAGATTCTAATATTTATAATTAATATAGTACATAGGAAGAGTTTTAATAGACTTCATTTTTAGAGCAGTTTTAGGTTCACAGTAATACTGAGTGGAAAGTACAGGGAGTTCTCATGTACCCCCTCCTCCCAGCACGCACAGCTTTCCACACCATCAACATCCCCACCAGATGGTACATTTGTTGCCATTGGTGATCCTGCACTGACACGTCATTTTCACCCAGAGTCCACAGTTTTGCGTTTGCACACACTCTAGGTGTTGCACATCTGTGGGTTTGGGCAGAGGGGTAATGTTATGTGTCCACCGTTATAGCATCATACAGCCCCCCAAATCCCCTGTGCTCCCCTATTCATCCTCCCCTGGAAACCACTGATCTTTTCGCTGTCTCCATCGTTTTGCTGAATACTGTACTTTTTAAAGGCAAACAGTATTATAAGGCTTATAAGGAAAATAGCCCCCCTCCCTAGTGTCAGGCATCCCTAGCTCTCAGTCCCATTCCCCAGCAGCAACCCGTTATGAGCCTTTTGGCTGTTTCCCCACTGTTTATCTCCGTATTTCTGAATTATAGTTTTATATCGCTTATTCTTGATTTATTAATTTTAGACATTATCTATTTGGACCTTATTCATTAGCAACTGTAAAGCTTCCACATTCTTTTACATTCTTCCCCACTTCCCTCTTTCCCAAAGTACGTATGTCATTGTTTCTGTTAAATATTCAGTGTATACCTTAGTCGGAACGTGGAAGTACTGGTCATGGCTGAGCAGAGTGGTAAACTACGATTACGTTTCCTTTCCTTCCAAACTTTTGTTCCCCCTGAAGTTATTAATGCTCTTGTTTCTCTTGTTTCGCAAGAGTTCTTGTTATTCACACGCTTGGTTTTCTCTGTTCTTACCACACATTCCTTCCATGCTCTACATCACTATCATAAACCCCTTGACACTATGATTTGCAAGATGAAACATATCAGGAATTTACGAGCGAGTATGAGAGTTCCAGTTGCTCCACATCCACATCAACACTTGCTTTTCATTGTTAGCCATACTACTGGGTGTGTGGTAGGATCCCAGGGGGCTTTAATTAGCCTTTCCCTGATGACGAATCAAGTCGAACATCCTTCCAGGCACTTATTAGCCATCCAAATATATATCTTCTCTGGAGAAATGTCTATTAAAACATTTTGCCCATTTTAATTATTTTTTTGTATTAATCGAATTTTGGTAATTCTATATATTCCAGACACAAGTCAGATCACTGTCATGCAAGTATTTTCTCCATCTGTGGCTTGCCTCTTCATCTTCTCAGCGACGTCTTTTGAAGAAGAAAAGTTTTAAATTTTGATGAAGTTCAGTTTATTGATTTTGTTTTTCTTTTGTACAGTTCATGCACTTTGTGTTGTGTTGAAGGAATCTCTGCCAAACTCAAGGTCGTTAAGATTTTCCCCCATGATTTCTTCTGGAAACGCATTGCCCAGTGAAGTAGCCACTGCCTACAAATGGCTGTTTGAATTTAACATCAAATAAAATTAATTTTTTAAAACTTTGTCCTCAATCACAGTAGCCACATTTCAAATGCTCGACAGTCATATGTGGTTATTATTTTGGGAAATACAAAGTATATTTCCATCATCAAGAAAGTTCTATTGAATAATGCTCTAACATTCTATAGTTTTACCTCTCACATTTAGGTCTGTGATGCATTTGAGCATAACTTTTGTATGTGGTGTGAGGTAAAGGTTAATATTTTTTGCATGTGGTTACTCAATTGTTCTAGTATCAGTTTTTGAAAAGATTATTCTTTCCCCGTTAGATCGCTTTTGTACCTTTGTTGAAAATCAATTAACTGTATATGTTTGGGCCTAACTTTGGACTCCTTATTCAGTTACATTGATCTCTTGGCTCCCAATTAGTGACAATACTCCCTTATTGGAATCCTAAAGAATACCTCTGCGGTTTTCCTTCCTTGGCTTGTGGTTTCACATTGCTAAAGATATTGGAATTTTCTCTTTTTTCAGGTGTTGGACACGCTGTCTCGTCTCACAGAATTCTCTCTTTTTCTGCTTTGCCTCCCTATGTATTTTCTCATAGGAAAGCAGAGCTAGATTTCGCTCCTCAAACCTCTTTCTTGTTCCAACATCAAGTGACACTTGATTGTACTGAACACTGAGTTTTGAGCACAGTCAAATGGATGCATGTAAGGAGAGTTAAGAGGTAAGAGTGGAATTCTGCAAAGTCAAAATACATTCGATGAAATCCATTTTTCCTGAACTTTTTAGGAGACAATTATGGTGTACATTAGCGGTATGGGCATCTAGACGTGAAAAAAGGTTTTGAATATACTGATCTCCTGCATTTTCTCGTCTCTGCCCCTAGATTCACAGTTTTAGGCAACTGTGAATGCTCACTGAGAAGTTCCTGGTCGGTGGGGTTCTTATTTCAAAAGATGAAATGCGCCAGTACCAGTTGTGATTGTTTTTAGTTTGCTGTTACGGTTTAAAGTTACCTATGACCCCATCATTTCCCTTTTCAATCTGAAGACTTTATCCATTTGACATGGGGAAAGGAAAGGGAATGTAATTCCTTTTGAGATGATGGGAGCCCTTGCACCCCCGAGCAGACTGAGGAGGAGAGAACTGCAACTAAGTCAGAATCTGGAAGCATTTCTGCAAAAAGTCCTTCTTCGAATCCTTGGAAAAGTGAAACTACAATGACAGCCACCACCCCACCACCACCACGAACAGTAATGACCAGTAATGACGAGGTCAGCCACCCATTGAGACTAAGGTGAGAAGGAGACCATGCCCGCCCTCCCCCGCCCGGTGTGATTCCCCAGTGAGCTGCATGATCTGAGAGCTATTATGTAACAGATATTTAGGGTAATTATTCCATTTATTCCACAAACATGGACTTTGATCTACTGGCTCGTTAGAGATAGCCAAAGAGTTGCCATGGAAAGACCATTTCACAAAATTATTAAGTGATTCCTGGGCCCTATTCAGAAACGCTGAGAAAAAGGAAAATACACACAGGTTTTATTAAGGTATTAATTCATTAATCTCTTTTCTATCACAGAGAAAGTAGGCTGTAGCTAGGACAGTTGTCCCCCAAAATCAAGTCTCATGGAGCTGTTGTGGTCAACAAAAAAGTATATATAATTCTCGAACATAAAACAGGGAATGGATTCAGGAGCCTACAAATCAAACCCTCAAAAATGCACTTTATGACAGGCTATTTTATAAGGTTCAGAATTCGGATAAAGAATAAATAAGGAAAATATTTTGTCTTCTCAAAATACACATTTACAGCTACACTTAAATCTAACTGTGTCCTCACCAGTACATGATGTACACACACACACACGCAAAGACGAAATGGCATGATTGATACTGGGACTATCTGGGTAGTCCTTATATAATCTGGACATGTCTATATTGTAGCATATATAGGGCACAGATATACCACAATAAAATGAGAAAACAATTCCACTTGAATTTCCCCAGGGCATAAATGGATTCACTGAATTATGCTAAGCCTAGGAAGTTGAATTAATTCCTTTAACATACAAAAAATTAGATTTTAACAAAATTGAGTGTGAGGCCATAAATACCCTCCTTAAGAGCTTAGAGCTGTGCTGAGTCCCTGAAAATTTGACGACTGAGGAGCACAGTTTTTAATTAAAGTGAATTTAAGCAGTCGCCTGTGGCTAGTGGCTGCCATACTGAAAAGTGCAGGTACTGATTGCGTCCATTATCACAGAAAGTGATTCAACGGTGCTCTCTTAGTGAAAACGGCGTCCAGTGGTGCCCCGTTGATTAAAGGGTAGCCGGATATGTTCATAAAGTTCCTTGACTTCCTTGCAGAAAAGGTGCTGGAGTAAAACCTAGTGTTACTGGTCTAATATTGTACTTTGTTTATAGAGACGATACATTTTGTATACTTTCTTATGTTTATGAACAAGACAGATACTTTGATTGGAGAATTTACAGATGAATGTAAATATTTCATTTTAGATTGTGCTTTTCTGTACTAGAATTTCCATGTGTTCTTTTTCAATCATTTTTACTTCTCTATTGATATTCCCCATCTGTTTCCACACTGTGTTCATATTTTTATTTAAATCCTTCAAACTGCTCTTGTTTTTATCATATTAAAGTCCGTCACGTCTGCCATTTCAGGTCTTTTTTATTTTTAACTGATTTTTCTCCTACTCATATTTTTCTCACCTTTTCTTCTTTATGGGTCTGGTGATTTTTTATTGTCTGCTGGGCTAGTAGATGCCCCTTTGTTGAATGTCCAAACATGACTGCCTTCATTTAAAGAGAATTAAGTTTAATTCTGAGGCAGTTCAGCTTGATCTTTTAAGTCTTGTTTTTAAGCTTTGTTAGGGCACGCCTGCAGTAGTCTTTACTCTTGGGCTAGAGTAGCCCTGTTCTTAAGGCATATCTCTTTTGGGACGTCAGTTGAGTGCTTGGTGTGTTCAACGAGGTCTCTCCATACTACTGCACTGTTTCCCAGCCCCACATGAGTTCTGGGATTTCCACTCAGCTCGCTTCTCCTTGGTAGTTTGCCTGCTATGTCAGCACCTTGCCTTTTGCAGGCAGGGCCAAGTGTTCAGTCAAGGACTCAGGGGACATCTGGGTAGATTTCCAGGCACTCCTTATATCCTACCCTCCAGCTCTCTCTTTGGTCCTACTCTCCAATCTCCATCCCTGCAGCTCAGCAGGACTGCCTTGTTCTATGTGGGCCCCCCTTGTATTGCACTATACCATCAAACGGATACACTGTGGTAAAACTAAATAAATAAATAAAATGCAAACTGGCTTTTTAAAAAAGCAAAGTCCCACAGAAAAATCAGTGTAGAACATGAAATGAAGGTGATGGCAACTAAATCTGATTCCAGTAGCAGACATGCATGCCTTTAGTAATACAGTATAGTTATTTAAGAATGTAATTAAAATATCATTTTTTTCTTCAGCTGACATGTATTACTTTTTTCAATTGGCTACAGAGCTGTTAGTACCTAAAAATTTTTAAGTTGAACCTAACTTCTTAATAAACAAACACTTAAGAGTTTCTTTTGGATGAAGCTGCTGTGGGAACTTTCCCGAGACACGAAGGGTACCATGAACTGGGCGAGTTGGGGGCCTCTGAACCAGAGAGCTCATCTGTCTGGGCATCACTGTTCCTACCTGCAGATGCAAGGGTTGTGGTAAATTGTCCTCAAGTTCTCTTTTTATTCTGACATTTTAGGAATCTGTTTCTGTATTATGACAGCTGATTCCTAAGTGGTCCCTTGAATGTGGAATGTTAATTTGGCCATTTTTCCATCGGGGGAGGAAAGAAGAAATGCTGAGATTCCCAACTTGTCTGAAGCAAGGGTCCCCATGGCTCCTAGAAAAAGAGGGAGACAAGACAGATCCATGAGTGTCTCAAGCAGCTAAGAACCAGGATTTGAAAATCAGTTCCAATCCCCACGTCAGACATGGCCTGGCTCTAATCCAGAAAAAAACATGGTATCCACCCCAGAACACCCCCACACCTTGAGAACATGGCCATTAACCTGGGTCCACCATGCTAACCTGGGGCCAAAGGACTCCATGGGGAAAACTCAGAATGTCCATTGAACTTGGACAGAAAAATAGTTGCCTTTATTTTTATTAACCTTTAACTGAAATTGAGCATTTCCTTTGGTTATGAATGTAAGTCCACAAACCACAGGAGTATCGGCATTCCCTATGACCTTGTCACCAACTGAAATAATCAGTATTTTCATGTCACGGTACACTTGTTACAAATATTTCAAAATATAATTTACACTCCCAACCACTCTGAAATTGCAGTCATTTTTGGACCTGCCACAGAACTTGTTACTTAGTGCATTATGGAGGAAAATTATTACTATATCACAAAATATTTTAAAAATATATTCTGATATTTGCATTTCAATATGAGTTGTTTCCTTGGTAATCTTAAATCTTAGTTTTCACCTTTTATTGTGGAGGACTTGGAACATACATAAAAGTAGATTAAATGATATATAGAAGCGCACATACCCATCACCCAACTATACCCCCAAATCCTTTCCAATGCTGCATTCTCTCGTAGTAAACCCTAGATGTCATATAATTTCATCTGTAACTATTTCAGTTTGTGCTTCTAAGATATAAGGTCTTTTTCTTGAAGTATAATCATAATACCATTCTCACACTTTAAAAAATCAACACATCCTTAACTAGCATCAAATATCCCATCAGCGCTCAAGTTTCTAAGCATCCATAAGTGTTAGCTTTTAAAAAATTTTTTTAAATTAGAATTCAAATAGGTTCACACTTTTAATTAGTTGATACGTCTTTTAAGTCTCTTAATTTCTAGATTCTGCCTCATCTCTTCTCTTCTTGCAATTTATTTCTTGAAGTTAAAAAAGGGGGGCAGGGCTTCCCTGGTGGAGCAGTGGTTGAGAGCCCGCCTGCCGATGCAGGGGACGCGGGTTCGTGCCCCGGTCCGGGAAGATCCCACATGCCGCGGAGCGGCTGGGCCCGTGAGCCATGGCCGCTGAGCCTGCGCGTCCGAAGCCTGTGCTCTGCAGCGGGAGAGGCCACAGTAGTGAGAGGCCACAGCCCCGAGAGGCCCGCGTACTGCAAAAAAAAAAAGAAAAAAAAAAATCCTGCAGAGTTTCCCCATCTGGGTTGTGGGTTGCATCCCCGGGTCATAGTTTATCACGTCCCTCTTTCCTCTGTTTCCTGTCAACTGAGAGTTCATCTAGAGGCCTGATGCCATCAGGTTTGGGGGCAGAAGGAAGCCATTGGTTTTCAATGTTTAGATCCATTAGTTAAGGAGGGGTTGCATAATGCTTTATTTTAACTCTATCATTCTTATAATTTATTATCTGTAATATTTCTTCAAGAAAAAATATGCCTCATCAACTGTTTGGTTACCCAGTGATACAGTTAGTATAGAAAGATGGAATACACACTCTAGATTCTTTCCCCTTGTCTACCAATTTTCCAAATAATGAGTAAGTTCCTTTTTATACATTTAAAAACATTATTCTGAGAAGGGGTTTGTGGGCTTCACCCAAAGGTCAACTGGGCTGATGTCACAGAACAGTTAACGCCTCCTATCGTGGACCATCCCGGGAGATGCAGAGGGTGATCTGGGCTTCTGTCCAGTCATCCCAACCACAGTGATGGCCGTTTCTCCTCCGGCACACCCTTAATCTCCATCTCACGCATGCTGGTGTTTGGTGAGACTCCACCCTGGGTTGTGCTGTGATATACACACGTAAACAAATCCTGCAGCTGCAGCTGTGGTGTCGGAGGGGCCACCAAGTTTAAATTCGATGGTCCAGTTCAGACACTGGCTGCGCCACTTACTAGCTGGGCCTGTTCTCCACTCCTCTGAGCTTCAGTTTCTTCATAAGGCAGATGGCAAAAAAAAAAAAAAAGGCAAAAAATTATACCTCACTGGAAGAAATTGTTTTGAGAACTAAAGAGGGAAACATTCCTGAAAGATCGAGACGTTGTTGGCCCTCAGCAAGTATTTGTTAAACCTGACTCTTAGTTCCCCCAAAGCAGGGGCTTGTTAATTAGATCTTTGGTAGCAGCCAGAGGAGTTAAAAAAAAAATGTTTGCCATGAGATACCCCTGACTTAGACCCCTAAGTCACAGCACATCCCTACCCGCCAAGCTCTCTCCCGTCTCCCTGTCTGGCTTACCCGTTTCCTCCCCTCCCTCCCTCCGTCTTCCCTTCCCTCCTCCACCCGCCTCCTCTTTTCCCCCTCGGACTCTCTCTGTCTTGGTCTTTCTCTCTCTCTGACCCTCTCTCTCACACGCTCCCATATTCACTTCTCTCCTGTTCAAGGCACAGGGTGCTCTGCGGGGTGGGAGCCTCCCGACTCTGAAATGCTCTTTGCAGTGAACCACGTCCCACCCACGACAGGACACGTCCCCTCTCTTCCCTTGGTCCCATAAGCTCCCTTCTTCATGACCTTGCAACACAGCTGGCATGCCCCCCCATCCTGGGCTTGAAATGCCTGTGTCCTGCTCGAACCCCCGGTCCAACGGGAGTATCTGTGCTGTGTTTCGGTCCATCCATATACGCTCAGGGGCCTCATCCGAAAAATCAGCTGGGCCCTCCAAGCCCCTCAGGCTTCCCTTTGTGCACCAGCCTGGCCAGGTTCCTCTTCCATTTGAAGAGCTGCGACCCTGGCCCTTCAATTGCCCCCCTAAGCAGTTCAACCCCCATACACCCTTCCCTTCCCTTTCGATGACGTAGCGGCTTCTCTAAAGCAGAGCTGCCCCTCGGGATATAGTTCCCGTGCTCACAGCCTGCATGCCCTTCAGCAGTATCTCACGCACATCTCTCACCAGTGTCTCATCCACCTTCTCTCATCAACATCGGCTCTCGGGCCTCGTGTCTCTCCTCAGTCCTCAGAGGCCTCACCGAGGGGGGCGTGGTGGGCAGCCTGGAGCATCTCGGTTGTGCGGATGTAAGATGTGAGCATCCCTGTGTATCAGCCGTGTCCCCTGAGCCTTAGTTTCCCTGTTTGAAACGGACATGAAAGCACCTGCCTCTCTCTGTTCTGAGGCTCGTTAGTGGTGGTCAGTGCTGGGTGCGCGGGTGGCTGACACACCTCGGAGGGTACACCCCGCTGGGCCCCTGGGCCCCCTCCCTCTCTCCCTGTCCAAGGTCGCGGCTCTCCCTCCGCGTGGTTCTAAGGTCATTTCCTCCTGGTGCCAGCTGCTCCCAGGCAGTGGTTAATGCCACGCTTTGGAGTCAGAGCAGCCTGGGTCCAGATCCCAAGGCGGACGCCTCCTGTGTGGTTTTCAACTCTGGAAAGGGGAGAGGATTCTTAGGAAGACGCAAGAAGCCAGTGAGGGTAAAAACACAGCACAGCGCCCGGTAGCCTGTGATTTGGGAAGAACAGTTTTTAAGAAACGGATTTGTATGCATAACATCTCATCCACCTTCTCTCATCAACATCGGCTCTCGGGCCTCGTGTCTCTCCTCAGTCCTCAGAGGCCTCACCGAGGGGGGCGTGGTGGGCAGCCTGGAGCATCTCGGTTGTGCGGATGTAAGTTAAGATGTGAGCATCCCCGTGTATCAGCCGTGTCCCCTGAGCCTTAGTTTCCCTGTTTGAAACGGACATGAAAGCACCTGCCTCTCTCTGTTCTGAGGCTCGTTAGTGGTGGTCAGTGCTGGGTGCGCGGGTGGCTGACACACCTCGGAGGGTACACCCCGCTGGGCCCCTGGGCCCCCTCCCTCTCTCCCTGTCCAAGGTCGCGGCTCTCCCTCCGCGTGGTTCTAAGGTCATTTCCTCCTGGTGCCAGCTGCTCCCAGGCAGTGGTTAATGCCACGCTTTGGAGTCAGAGCAGCCTGGGTCCAGATCCCAAGGCGGACGCCTCCTGTGTGGTTTTCAACTCTGGAAAGGGGAGAGGATTCTTAGGAAGACGCAAGAAGCCAGTGAGGGTAAAAACACAGCACAGCGCCCGGTAGCCTGTGATTTGGGAAGAACAGTTTTTAAGAAACGGATTTGTATGCATAACATCCATTTGCAGCTGGTGATGGTGGAGTCAGTGACTAATAAAAATGTCATTTCCTGCGATTTTTATAAATTACAGTAAATATGCAGTAATCACCCACATTAGCTGCTGAAATGCAGGCAGCCATCTGGAGGGGAGGCCCGGGACCTCATTGAAGCCTCAAGAGGTAGACCCCACAGGTGCAAATTGACACCTAGGAAAACAGTAGTTAATGCACGCTAGAATTTGGAGAAGGGGAAAGTGTTAAAATAAATGTATGTCAAGCAAATTTGGACTTCTCCATGAGGATCTGTCATGTCAAACAGGAAATAGCTATAAATTACTTGTAATAGTAAAAATCTTGTCATTTAGAACCTTTAAAGCAACGGGCTCATTTAACACATCAACTCAGAGATCATAATCTAGGACAGTCAGCCTGGGTATTTATTTCACTTTTAATGTGTAGAAACCAGAGCAAACTATGCACGATCCACAAAAGACCCCCAGCATCCCGTCAGCTCTGGGAGCCACAGAACGAGGCAGAGAGAGACTGCCTGGGGCCCAGGGTGAGGTGTGTGTCAAGATAGGAGAGCCCTTCCTGCTCCTAAGAAGACAATTAAGACGTGATTGGAAATGTCACGGCTCGGGTCGCCTCATAATGAATAATTCCACATAAATCCCACCATTATTCTGTTTATTTGTTTTACTTAGAAGCTATTTGAAGTCGTTGGAGCTGAAAGTATGTTTCAACATGCCGAGCGTATTTACGCTATCTTGTAACCATCTTGCTAACGAGTCCGCAGGCAAACAATAATTGGAATTCTGGGTTTATTTCAGATACCTCGATATATACTACCCGCAGATAGGAATCCAGCTCAGAGACGTTGGTAAAGGGGCTGCAACGCCCCCGAGAAAGTGGTCCGGGAGTGCGACTCCAGAAGACGAACACACAAAGCCATCCTTCTGCTGCCTTATTGGGAGGCTCGGTGGCAGCAAGGTATTTCGGACAGAGCTGCCTGATGAAGCTTGCGTGCACTGAATATGTATTTGATGTCGGTGGATGCAGGTTGGGGGGAAGGCTCTGGGGAGAAGGAGTGAGAGAACGTAGCCATGCACCAAACTAACCACTCGCCTCTTCCACCAACAGTGGGAGTTGGGCACGGAGCTCACGTTCACACCTGTGTTGTCATCCTGAGCTCTGAGGAAGGACCGAGCTGGTCTCCAGAAGGACACTAACCCAGGGCTGCAATACCTCCCGCTTCCCCTGTCTTCTTCCTGGTGTCCCCACCTTCCACGTTTGCTCCCTTACCTGCCAAGCACACGCACGTGGGACGCACGCACGCACACACACACACACACACATCCCCCCCCCCACACCCCACAGCCCAGAAGGGCGCAGCAGCCACATTCAGAAACCCTAGGTCTGTTGTTTGGGTAACTTTGCCCCTTTTTTACTCTTCCACGTTCTGCCAAGTCCCACTGCTAGTGGGGTGAAAATCTGCCACTGTCCGAGTGTATGAACGCAGGCTAATTTTTAAAAAACACTGAATTTAATCTTAAAAAGAAATTAAATTTTAAAATTACCTTCAAACTGATACGCAGTTTAACTAGTTCCTTGCACTTAACTGGTTACCTTAAAAATAGTTGTTGGTTTGTCTCTGAATTTAATCCTGTTTTCATTATAACCGCTAATTTCCGTGGATGGATTACTGGTTGTTAGGGAAGAAGGGCGCTTTGAGGACAGGAGAGCGTATATAGGCAGAGAGTTTAGACACTATTCAGATCACTTCAGTAATTCTGTAATTCGGGAAGAAAAGCTGATCCTGGGAAACAAATTATCCAGATTAACAGCCTCTAGAACCAACACCCAACCCAACCAAACGAAACCAGCCTCAGTTCGTCACTTTACTTTAGCAGGACATGTACGTATGTGAAGTAACACATTGATTTTTTGGAATCTGCATGCATCAAATAAACTGAAGAACTGGGTTCTTTCTCTAGCACAGGTAACTTCTAGAAATGCCAGCAACCTACACATTTAGCCTCAATGACTAGAGTATTACTGATGAAAGAACATTTGTCTTTTTTCTCTTTTTTTGTTCTTCTTTGGTGAATTGAATGGATAACCGTCTTGATTCTACATTTTTAAACTATATAGAACTGGAGCGTAATTGTTGCCTGTGTTGACTGCATATTATTTTAACACGTCCATTCATTTTAAGAAAGTTAATTTCTCTAACATAATGGATAATTGTGAAAATATTTGGGGCAAAATGGTGCAAATTCATTATTTGACTAACAACCGTGCACACTGCGTCTTCTTGGTTCTAAGACACGTGTTTAGTTTATCATCTCTGGAATCTAAGTGCGCCATTACCCTCAGTGACAGCTCACAATTACAAGTGGCAGCGTTTTCTCCTTCACAGTGGCACGTAAAATAAAGATGCATCTTACAGTAACTGGCATCTTAGGCTTGTTGAAAAGAAAGAGTGCATGTGAGTGGTCGTAACCTACAGATAATTTCTTATCCGTGTGGTCAAGGATCAGCTATTCTTTTTTGTGTGTGTGTGGTACGTGGGCCTCTTACTGTTGTGGCCTCTCCCGTTGCGGAGCACAGGCTCCGGACGCGCAGGCTCAGCGGCCATGGCTCACGGGCCCAGCCGCTCCGCGGCACGTGGGATCTTCCCGGACCGGGACACGAACCCGTATCCCCTGCATCGGCAGGCGGATTCTCAACCACTGCCACCAGGGAAGCCCCAAGATCAGCTATTCTTCCTGGACACTTCCTTACGCAGAGATTATAAATGACATGCCCAAATGTCAGCATGGCTCTTTTTATTCTAAAAAGTCTGGTATTTATAATAAGTGGCTCGCACTAGATCGCTCTGTGCATTTGACAGAGGGGCCTTGTTGCCTTGGACCAGAGGTGGTCCAACACCAACTGAAAAATTTCCCAGTGAAAACTCTGGAAGACTCTCAAAGGGTGAAGGAAGGAGGCCAGTTTCCCAATTGGTACCCAAGCTGATGATGAGTCAAAAAAGAAAAATCAACGTTAGTGCCACTGAATGGGATTTAGTTAATATTTTAAATTTCAAGACGAGCCCACAAATTATGCATCAAAATACTAAGCTACACGTGCGCTTTGCTTTCTGGAACCTTTACAAGGCAATTACCGTAATGCAGGAAAATCTCTACCACTGAGCCCACAGCCATGTCACGCGATAGTTCCAGCCCGAAGTCTTTCTGCGTCTTTCTTGGAGCCAGACGTCTTGGGGAGGATTGGGAGCCAATCCTTTTCTCTCTTCTTTTTTTTTATAAATTTATTTATTTTATTATTTATTTTTGGCTGCATTGGGTCTTTGCTGCTGCGCGCGGGCTTTCTCTAGTTGCGGCAAGCGGGGGCTACTCTTGGTTGCGGTGTGCTGGCTTCTCATTGCGGTGGCTTCTCTTGTTGTGGAGCACGGGCTCTAGGTGCGTGGGCTTCGGTAGTTGTGGCACACAGGCTTCAGTAGTTGTGGCTCTCGGGCTCTAGAGCATAGGCTCAGTAGTTGTGGCGCACAGGCTTAGTTGCTCCGCGGCATGTGGGATCTTCCCGGACCAGGGCTCGAACCCGTGTCCCCTGCATTGGCAGGCCGATTCATTTTTTTCTTTTTTTGTGGTACGCGGGCCTCTCACTGCTGTGGCCTCTCCCGTTGCGGAACACAGGCTCCGGACCCTCAGGCTCAGCGGCCACGGCTCACGGGCCCAGCCGCTCCGCGGCATGTGGGATCTTCCCGGACCGGAGCACGAACCCGTGTCCCCTGCGTCGGCAGGTGGACTTTCAACCACTGCGCCACCAGGGAAGCCCTGGGAGCCAATCTTAAATACTAGGTCAGTCTGAGGTGATGTGGGGACAGTAAGAGAGAAGAGAAAGAATTTGTTTCGACTTCTAATTTTTAAATGCTAAGGATTCCGGACGGGAAAAATGGACCTATCGCCTCTGTGCTCCAGCACCAGCCTCTATGCACAAGCTTGCTGGCCTGTGGGACACAGAGATGTGGACACACGGGCATATAGTGAGCGTCCGTGTTCATTTTTTTTTCTGGCAGAGATGATACTGCTCTACTTGCGGCCCCCTGTGCTTTCCCTCGTCTCGCTCTTCCTGGGAGCATTACCTCACCGTCCCATACATCCGATTTAAAGGGAATTACCTATTACTTCAATTATTTGTCCCTTATCAACTGATGTTGCACTACAAGGGTTTGTATTCAAAGGCCAGAAAGAAAGAGCACGTCATGGCATGTGGCCAAATAAAAGAGTAATGTTCCGGTGGATTTAGCCTAAATAATTTACTGCTATATAAAGGTGGAAAAGTGGAAGGTGAACCCTTTGACCAATAAATCTCTCCTGCCCGTGAAAGCCTTATCTGGGCCCCTCCGACATATTCCGCGCGCAGAAGCCATCATCACCGGCTCTGGTTCGTTATTCGTAAGCCTTGATCCTTCTGCACTCGGTGTCCTAAATATGGATAATTAGCATCAGTTTATCACACTTCTGCATATTTTCTCTTCTCTCCAAACATGCGCGCTTCTATCGGCTGCTGTTGGGCCGCAGAAGATTATGGAGACGGATTGCAGAGAACGAATGTGCTCCGCGAGATTAGGAAGGAATAGAAACAGGAACTTGGCCAATAAATTCCTCGCGAGAGCCTTATCATGCAATTACACGTTGCCTCGCATCACACTCTCCCAGCCTCGTAATCCAGCGCCCCACCAAGAATAAAATTTCACTAATTTCTGAATTACTGCATCGCCTCCCAACTCGCTCCCGAGAATGGTTTGAAGGAGAAATGCTGCCGAAAACTACACACCCAACTTTATAATAAAGCGTGAAACTTGAAATGTCAGAAAGGGCGGCGTGGCTCGGGATGGCTCAGCGTTTTAGCTGCTACTAAGCCTTATGGCCTAGAGAGACACTCATGCCCTCTGAGCCCCAGATTCCCTCACGGGCCACTTTGGGGGCTCAGAACTGGGTGAAGGGGAGGATTATCTTCTCTTAAACAAACGATCTGATGCGTTTTAAAACAGGACAAAGCATTCACTGATTTTCTTATCATCGCTGCTGATGACAGCTGTGGTGCCCTGAGTACCCTGGGCGGTCACTTGACCCCTTTGAGAACAGGCTCCCCCCTCAAACTGCCTTTTTCCCAATCAGCGCCACCACCCCCTTTCCCGGAGCTGACACGTTATAGCTTCTTAGGCACGTCAACCTGTATGAACGGGAGAAGTCTTGCCCCCCACCCCGCCCTCCGCCGTGTCTCAGGAGAGTGTAACCAAGACCTGTCCCCGGGCATCCACACTGGGGCTTTCTCTCACTCCTCTGCCTGTTAAGGTCATTCTCCCCGTGCTTTGTAATACTTAGGTATTTGTTTGTTTGTTTGTTTAACATCTTTATTGGGGTATAATTGCTTTACAATGGTGTGTTAGTTTCTGCTGTATAACAAAGTGAATCAGTTATACATATACATATGTCCCCATATCTCTTCTCTCTTGCGTCTCCCTCCCTCCCACCCTGCCTATCCCACCCTCTAGGTGATCACACACCACCGAGCTGATCTCCCTGTGCTATGTGGCTGTTTCCCACTAGCTATCTGTTTTACCTTTGGTAGCGTATATATGTCCATGCCACTTTGTCACAGCTTACCCTTCCCCCTCCCCATATCCTCTAGTCCATTCTCAAGTAGGTCTGTGTCTTTATTCCTGTCTTGCCCCTAGGTTCTTCATGACCTTTTTTTTTTTTTCTCTTAGATTCCATATATATGTGTTAGCATACTATATTTGTTTTTCTCTTTCTGACTTGTTTAAGGAGACTCATTAAGCCCTTCCATCCACCAGGGGACTATTTCTCATCCAGAGCTGCAGTCAGGCACTCGGATGCACCCACAAAATCAAGGTGCTGCGGCCGGAGAAAACCCTACAGGCCTGTGGTGATGATTCCCGGAAGGAACGGAAATCCAGATCAAATCTTCAAAACGTTTGCGCTTGCAGACAAGAAAGGCTAAGTCCTTGTGCGAAGAATTCATCGGCTAAAGAGACTCGCAGCAGTTGTGAAGAGTTTACTGTGACGTGCCTGCACTGCGCTTTCCCCAAGTGTTGTCTGTTAGGGCCTCAGGCAGGACGGGGAGGAAGAAGGGATCCCACATTTCAGAAGACCCGCTTCCAGCCTTGGAGTCCAGAGTCAAAACTGTACAGCGTTCGTGCAGGGAATGTGTCCCGAGTGTTTCCCGTGTGCCAGGCCCTGTGCTAACACGGAGCCCCCGAGTAAAAACACAAAGGAAGAGGCCCGCCCCGACCAGCTGACAGTTACGGATGCTGGGAAGTCCGACGCGGAGGAGGACGGGTTTGCCTTCTGCAACCCGGCCCATCTATTGGCTGCCAAGGATTTCCTTTTTCGGAGGGAGCCAGACTGGAACCTCGTTCCCTCACTTGAGAGGGAGAGAGGGACCAAGGCCTGCGAGGAGGCTCCGGGGAGGCCCTAGTCTGAGGAGATACACTCTCTGTAGGACCAGTGGCTCCGAGTACGCCTGTCATGCTAGAACGGCAGCCTTGAACACAGCAGCTCCAGGCTGCCCGCGCCTCGAGTCCTAGTATCTGTCCAGAAATAAGCAAATACATCTTCCCCACACTGATGTCGGGGCAGTTCTGCTTTGCTTTCCCTGAATCGTCCTCCCTTCCAAAGCCACTGCAATCCACCCAAGGGGGCCGGGGGTCCTGATGAATGGGGCGAGCGGGCCTAGAGAAGAAACAGGACCGCGTTGTTTTCCTTTCCCGAGACGGGGACTCTTCGGCGTGGCTCCATCTAAGTCCCCACTCCAGGACGGTTCAAAGCCAAGAGCCAGCAAATGGCCAGGCCGAGGCTCAGGCGCACTTGGGACTTGGGTACCGGAGCTGGGGAAACTCCAGCCCAAAGTGTGAAATCAGATGAGGTGTTATTAGTAACTCCCTGTGTCATATTTCCTGAATCGGTGAGCTAAATTGGGGGGACGGGGCGGTGAGAGGGAGCCGTTTGCCATTAATCTGGGAACAAACGGTCAAGCTCGGTGACTGGGATTTTCGCTTTTCTTTTCTCACTTTTCTCAGTGTGGGGAAGCGGCGCGCCCGCGGGAGCGATTGTGAGGGGCTCTGCTGGAATTTGGCAGCCCGTTGGCTTGGAGAGCAGCCCCATGCTGGCTGCTATTCAGCGGGCCAGTTCTCCTCGAGCTTTGGAAGTTTCACTCAGCCGTGCACTCAATGGCTTCACAAAGCTGATTACAAGCTTCAGCGCATTCCTGAAGGAGCCAAAAGCGACGCAGGTGCAAACGAGCCGAGGGAGCCCCTTATCCCGGTGACAGAATGGGACAAGCTGGGAAAGGCTTGGACCACACAAATCCAAGCGCACCAGGCAGCAGAAAGCCTGCCTTGGGAACCGGGGGTCATTATCCGCCCTATTCAGCGGGGCCCGGGGACCCTGGGGGCCCGGAAGGCCAGCTCGCGAGGGAGAGCCGGCGGCCGTGGGGACCCCGACGGGCCTGCGGCTGGGCTGGGACGCTGGCCGCCCTCGACTTGTGCATTTGCACCGATGGCGCCGGTGAAATCCGTGCTCGGACAGGCCCGGGTCAACACCAGTAGGGACAGAGGACGCAGCCCGGTGTGTGGACTGCGCACAACCTTTGTTCAACCAGCGTCCAGACCGCACCGCCCTGTCCCTGTCCCAGCCTGGCGCTGCGGGGCCCGGCCACTCCCCCAGGCCACCGACCGTCAGCTCCGAGGGTCACTCTGCGCCCTTTCTCCCCCAGCCCGCCTTTCCCATCTGTCCTCGTGGCAGCCGGGTCCTGCGTAGGGCGACCCCGACGCCGTAAGGTGGCAGGGACAGTGTCCGCGCGGAGAGTCAGGAAGGCGGGTCACCGGGCCGCCCCGTCGGAGCGCGCTCCCCGTGGCCTAGGATGCCTGCGCCGCGAGTCGGACTCCACGGCGGGGAGGAGGGCCGGCCCCCCTCGGGGGATGAATGACGTCCCCGGCTGCGCTGGAGGACAGAAAACCAGGGCCGCGGGCGGCGGAGAGAGAAGGGCAGCGCCGCGGGGAACGCGCGTGAGAGGAGGGCCCGGGAGGGGGGCGCGGGGGGTGGGGGAACGCGGGCGGAGCTGAGGGGTGGAGCTGGCGCGCCGGCGGCTCTCGGGCAGCCCGGCGCTGTGTCCCGGCGAGCGCAGCGTTACAGCCCTTGCGTGAGGCGGGGGTCCCCCTCGTGAGCACCCCATCACCCCGCGTCCCCTCGGCCCCGGCCCGGTCGGCCGCGTGCTGGACCCGGCTGCGCCCGGGGGTCCCCGCGGGCAGGGCGCGCGCGCCGACGCTCTTTTGTCTGATAACTAATTTGAGTTAATGCGATCTTTATGTAAAGCTAACAGCGGATAATTGTCTATTTTCTCGCCAACAATCTCCATCACAATCACTTATCTGGAAACCTGCGGCTGGATTAATCGTTATATTCCCGAGATGAGCGTCGCTGTAAAGCGCAGCGAACGCGGGTGGGGACAGGAAAACGCCTCCTCGCGCCTGCGGGCCCTCGTACCGACCATTCCGGCTACTGCCCGGGACCCGGTGGCCCGGGGGGTGGTGCCCACGTGCGCGGCTGTAGGGCGCCTGCCCCAGCACTTGCTGTGCGCGCGTGGGTGGCGCGGGGGAGCAGAGGCAGAGGAAGGGCGGGGCAGGGGTGAGGGCGACCTGCAGGGCTGCGGGGCAGGGCGGCCGGGGCCCCGCTGGGCCTCGTCAGGCCCTCGCGAATCCCGACGCGGCCTCCGGCTCCACGCAGCCCAGGAGCTGTCAGCGCCAGAATCAGGTCTTCTGACCTGGGTAAAAGGATGCCCTCTGCTCCTTCTCCAGAAAATGTTCTGCCTCTCTTGGCCTGGGTTCCTCCAGCTTCATCCCCTGCCCCACCCACCCGTTCTGCTTTAAGTCCCTCCCCCACGATACCTCTCCTCTGGGATCCCCATCTCTGCAAATTATAGGCAATATTTACACGCCCTGAGGTTGAAATCCCCGGGAGAGAAGATCTTGGGTGTGGAAACACGTCCCACTGCCTCAGTCCCCCGGGCGCTCCCGTGTTAGGGGGAAAACACGGTGGCAGATGGATTTGAGGCCTCGCGGGGAGAGGCACTTGCGTGGCAAAGATTTTGCCTTTGACCTGAAGTCAGAACATCAGTTCAGATGAAATCCGGGCGGCGGTGGCGGCGGTGATCAGCGCGTGACCGCCATGTGCAGGATGAAGAGAAAACGATTGACTTCTGAACCCAAGCGCTCGGTGTGGCTGGTCGCTTGGAAGCAAACCCTTTGATTCCAGTCACTGCTGCAACTCAGGTGGGCTGGCCAAGGGACCAGCATCGCAACTTTTCAAAATGGCGTTTCCGGAAAAGAGCAAAAAGTCAGTCTCAATTGGTGACAGTTTTCGGCCACGCGGGATGGAACTATTTGTTTCCCTTTTGGCAGCAAAACACTTTAAAATTCTAGAGTGAAAGAATACAGGGAAACAAAGTGCCGTAAAATCAATGGGTTTTTAGATAAAGGGGGACCCAAATTACCCCCTCCCCAAATAAGGCGTTGTAAATTACTGTTCAAATCCTTAACGCCTTCCCTTTCCTCTCCAGCAACTTGATGAGGTCTTTAAAAGCAAACAAGTAAATCCACTCTGAGGTCGGCGGCGGCCCAGCCGGGTTTCCCAGGCTGTTTTTTGTGCGGCGGTCGGGAACGTCCCACTTAGCCTCTCACCTGAGCCTTGTCATCCGGGGCATCTCGAAGTGATCAGGGAACAAAGCTGATCCCCGCGACAGCCCCGATGGTCAATCAGGCAGAACAGACTATGCAAATGCAGCGCAGAGACGCAGCGCCGGGAACAGTGGCCCCATTGTCTTGAGCATTTCAAAGCGCTGAGCAGCTGCGCAGACGTCGTCTCGGACCCTCGGTTGCCACACTAATGTCATCATTGCAAAACATCAGATTTTGAAAACTATACAATCCGAATTCATTAGCAGCCTCCTCAGTAAAGGTTTCTCTTCTCCGTGACAAGTTGCAAACTCCAGATCCCCTTCTGCTGGGGGGAGCAAAGGGAGGGGGGAGAGTTTTGCAAGTGACAACCGCTGATGATCCGTCATTTCCTCTTTCTGGTGGATTTGAGGGCTATAAACGCCCCCGTCCTTGGAGCTCTGAGCTTGGACGTGTGACTCAGGCGACTCTGAGATGTCGACCTTTCCGCGTTTTCTCCTAAGTGTTGCTTGCAAGTTTTAAATTCCTGAGAGCAACCAAAGTAACAAGTGGAGTGAATTTAACAAAACCCCATCTTCTGCTCTCATGATAACACCAGTCAGAGGTTTTGAAGTTCTTTTCTTCAGATTGAACTCAAAACGATGCCTATTAGGGCCACCGTGCGCCCTAAAGCGACAAGGTGGTTACACGAGGGCACGCCCCTTGGCGCCGCTACAAACGGCTCGTGACTCTGGGCGCCCACGCGACACGCGTCTTAGGGACCGGTGTACCTGTCCCGCCCCGACCGCTGACACTCCTCCCTGTCCATCGCCGCGCGCCCCCGCCTCCCATCTTCCAGGGTGACCTTGTTTTTCTGAAACCGGACGACGGAGGGACGCCCTGGGCTCACCTGCGGCGCGGGCGGGTCGGGTGCAGGCACGTGGGGACGCGGGGGCCACGCGGGGCTGTGCTCCCGGAGGTCCCAGGGCGCAGGTCGAGGCAGCTTTCCGCTTCTCGCGCGCGGCCCAGCCATCGGTGTCAACCTGTCCTGCTGTTCTCAACCGGATTCCGTGCCCGCTCTCCTCTCTCTCATCCGTGGGCTGGAAATTGTCCCCAGGAAAAGGCAGTCAACACAGAGAAAGCCACCAGGTCAATTCGTAGCCCGGAGCTGAGGATGATGGTGGAGGCTGAGCGGCGGGGGGCCGAGGTCGCCCCCGAGCCCTAGGCCGGCGGCGCCTTCCAGTCTCCTGACCAACTGGGCGGGGAGGATTGGACTGAGAGTCAACCAAATAAAGGTTTTGTAAACACGACGAGGAGGACAGGGAAGTAGACGGAGAAAAGCCCCCAAAGGCTGTATCTTGTTTGGTGGGGGGCGGGTGCGGGTGGAGGCCGCGATCGCCCCCCAGGGAAACGCTGTAGGGGGCTTTGCCCGAGTGCGGACACCTTGGAGGGAATTGGACTAGAACACTCTTTTTTTCTCCCCCGGAAAATTGTATGCATTTGCCCTGGACCCTACAGTTGCTCTTCCAAGCCTCTTCGTGCCTGGGGCACCCCTCCGCTCACACTAACCCCCCAAGCCCGCCGGGCCTCTCCCGTGCCCGCCCCGGCGCCCAGGGCAGTGGGACCAGCCCGGCTGGGGTGCGGCCGAGGCCAGAGGGGGCTCCCCGGACCGGGCCACTGGTGAAGGATGCTGCCAGCTCCAGGGAAGCGGAGTTTTCGCCGGGTTGGATCACCAGTGTCTCTCCAGGGTGTGGACAGCACCTGGTTCATGGTGGGCATCCAAAACACGTTTGCTGAAGCCCTGAAGGGGCCCTCGTGTGGCTGGAGGCGGTGGCCCTGGTCAAGTTTGAGGGGAGGTGGGGGGCCTCCCGGCAGAGGCGGCTCCAGGGCCCGCTGGGCCAGGTCTACAGAGTTGGGGAGCCTGGTCCTGCCCTTGACTCCGTCTTCAGCTCTCACTCACACGTGCCATGTGCATTCTTACACACTCATGCACCCACACATACTGTGCACTCACCACCCTCACAAGCACCCAGAGTCTCCTTCATACACACACATGCTACCCAGGACCACACGCACGCTCACTCTCACACCTGAGTTGCGGGCACGCACGCACGCGCACACACCCCCTGGGGTCCCACCTTCACAGACTGGCTGGTTCTGGGGGTGGCTGGGGGGAGAAGTCACACAGCTCTGCCAGGTACCCACGGCACGAGTGAGCTAATCCTTGTAGGAACTCAACAAACACAGCAGTGAGGGACCGGGCAGTTTATTTCCGACCCTTTTCCTCTGAGCTCTCAGAGCCGGATTCCCGTCCCCAGCTAGAGTGGGTTGAGTCATCGCTTCGTTTGTGTCCAAGTTCACTTTACCCCAAGATGTTTCCCTGGGCTGCCGCTTAGACGGCTCTGATCCAACAGGGTAGCCACGGGCCATGTGTGGCTTCTGGGCACCTCGCACGTGGCCAGTCCAGGTGGAGACAGGCTGAGTGCACACCGCACACAGGGCTTTAAAGACGTGGTGTGAAAGAAAGCATGCAGAATACCTCACTAATCGTTTTAAAATGTTGTTTTCATGTTGAAATGTTTATATTTTTGATATAGTGTGTAAAATAAAATACATTCTTGACATTAATTTTACTTGCTTCTTTTTACTTGTAAAAAATGTAGCTGTTGGGAAATTCAGCCTGAGTTCCATGGCTCCTGTTTGTGGCTTGCGTTGTATTCCTGTAGAGCAGCCTCTGACTTTCCCAGGCATCCTTCAGGAAGTGGAAGAGGAAAAGCAAAAATGGCGGAAGGAGCTGGGCCTGTGGTTCAGCAGGAGGACCGCCTGTGCTAGAGTTGCAGTTTTAACTCTAGAACACATAACGTATTCTCCAAGCTTCTTCTCTTTCATGAGAACTCGTGGTGGGGGTGGGGGGGCATCACGCATTGTATTTTATTGCTTGATTCATTTCCTTTCCATTTTAACTTTAATCCCGTCTAATTACTGTATTGTGATCTCAGTCAGCAATCTGAAATGAACTCTCAAGTAACTTTGGAAGAATCCTGCTACGAATGTGGGGTGGTGATGAGATGTAAATTACAGCATGTTATCCGCTGAGGTCTACACAGGTTGAAGCAAACCCTTTCCTGCTATTTTTCAAATTTCAGGTCAGCATTTTGGTACTTATCTGCTTTATTTTTTCCCCCTGCCAGGTGTTACCGCCACCACCCACCACCACTGCGACCCCAAACAAAACAAACAACACAGAAAGCTTGAGCCAGAATTTACACCCAGTGAAAATGCTTTCTACTAAGCAGGAAGGAAATCCCTTCCAGATTTTTTTTTTTTATGATTGACCCATAGGTTTAAAAATCTGTGAAGTCACACCTTGGTTGAGGAGACTACAATACACCGCTTGCAAGCTTTTTAAATTTTAAATAAGATTTTTCAAAACAGTCTAACACTTTAGAGACAAGAGTTCTAAAAATAAAGTTATAAAACTTAGAAATTGTATTTCATTTTTGATGACAAGGGATAAGAGAATGCTCCAAGACTATTGTTTATATTAAATTCAGTATAACTGTAATGAAAAATCTGCATGCCTATATATTTGCTATACACACATTATATGTTTTACATATTTATCTTGAGAGTTATATATGTAGTGAAAAACCAAATCGGCCAAAATGTGAGATGGGTCTATGTCGCCAGTAACTGGAAGTATCTCAGGATAATTTTGGATACATTTTGTTTTTATCATAAAAAGAATCTTTCTGTTACTCAATATTAGTACGTTCATTTACTGCTATTTTTGGCTAAATTAAATTTAACTAAGGGAAAAAGAAAATGTTGTAGAATACCCAAAATGATCAAGGTTTTGTGGGTAAGCTCACTGAAATGGTTTATTCTTTGTATTAATTCCTTGGAAGATGTCATTCTTATTATCCAAGGCTTGTGCCCAATTAATAAGAAAATAATAGAAATTTAAATTCTTTAATTGGACTGCCTAGTTTTTTTTTCAGCGTTTCCAAGGAAATAACTGAAAATTTAGCACGTAGCCTGCTAAAGAGCCAGCAGCATCCCATTAGAGACTCAAGTCATCTCAGGGCGCGTAGGATGGTGTAGTTGTTAGTAGGTGAGGTTGTTTATTTCTGAGATGACCCATGTTTGCTCTCATTCACTTTACTGACATAACTGTAAGAACTGAAGAGCCAGAATTCAGAATTTAGCCACTTACTGTCAACTCCACTCTTCTTGTACTTTCTCAGAACCACCTGAAAGTAAAAGAACAAAATATGAAGCATAGAGGCTCAGGCTCATGGCACCCAGACTGGCACTGTGGGAATTCTATGTGCCCGCAAAGGTCCCAGGGAATCCATTCTTTGGCTTATTTAATCTGTGTGTTGTGTGGCCTCATGTACTTCATCATGTTATAAAACTGGAGACAACACTTTCATTGGTGCCCCCCTTTTTCTTTTTTCCCCTAAAGACTATAATGTTTATACATTTTCAAATATTCACAGGCAAGATATTCTGGATAAATAATCTAAGATGAACAAAATTAGGTCAACGTTCATACAGGGCTAGTGCGATATGTCCCTCGTGTTGAAACGATCTGGTGTCAGCTACAGTGATTGAAAAAGCACTACAGACCCAAAAAAATACAAGACTTATTGCAACATGTCTCAAAAGCAGATAAGAAAGCGATGGCGCCTGCTCGTAAATGAGGGGTCTTATCTAGATTTTAATATGGCCGTAAGCAAATTGTGAAGGTTTTTGCAAGTTAGGCAACTTGTATGGGAAAGCAGGCATTTCTAAAGTTTCTAGAATTCTAAGCCAGGCACGATGGTTTGCACATCCATCCGTTGCTGGTGGGGTCATTGTTCTTTTCCTCAAGATACGTTCCATAGAAAGCCCGGAGTTTATCAAATTCAGGGGCACAGTGTCTGGACAGTCTACTGCATTCTGGGATGGAGAGGGTCCCGGAGAGTGACACCCAAGAATCATGGTGAGAGGGCCCCTTCCTGCCTCTTCACTGTTTAACTTCACACATTCTTTCTTTCTGATAACCGCTGTTGATACTGATGAAATTCCTTAGGATGAGACCAAAACACCAAGGGTTGGAAAAGAAGGTTCTTGAGACCTTCACACAGAAACCACATTTGCTAAGTCAGTAGCATAACTCAGTTTATTTTCCCCAGTCAGCCGCTTTCTGGGGGGTGGCGGTGCTACATTTATCCGATCCTTGGTCCTGGTTCTTTTATCAAAGGTCACTGACTTGTCCTTTCTGTTACCATTATAACCTATTTATTAACACAAAAGATACTTAATACATTGATAATTTGGTATCATTAACAGAATGGCTGTTAGAAAATATATTTCAAAAATAGACACGGACTAGTCTAACAGCTAGACGATACCACCCTTTTAAAATTGACTGTATTTAGAACGTATTTCTGGGTGGCGATATCTGTGGTAGCCTTTATCTTTGGGTTTAACTTTCATTTCTAATGCAAACACACTGGTTCAGGCATGCAATAAACTGTAATGAGATAAAACCAAGGAGAAAATGCAGCGGCCTAAACCCGAAAATTCCTGATTGCGTCCTAATAGGAAAGTGAGTGCTTTGCCGAAGAACATTGTGGTCGTTCAAATACCGCAGCAAAGCAGCAGCTGCGGGCAGAGAGGAACTCTGGAAAAGCAGCTGCCGAAACAAAAATAGAAAAAAGAAAAATAAGTCGGAGTCTGAGGTCCGGAATAAAGAATTCTTCACAATTTAAGATAGTAAATGTCACAGGAAAAATGAGAGCTGATGACCACCCAGGTCTGCTCGCGGGGTCTGGGGTGAAAGTCGGGGTGAACTGACAGGACCCCCATCCCAACAGTTTTCTTGGTGCGGGGTCTGTTTGGAAAGCCCAGCATCTGTGCTTTGGCCACCAGAGCGCTCCAGATGCCAGGGCCACTCGTGTCCATGGGAAGATGGGGTCACAGGGACAGATGTGGCCCTTAGCATTTCACCCTCCTTACCTGAGTCTCAGAAGCTCCCGCTGGGTTGATTTGACCTTAGCGTTTGGGGGATTGGTTCACCTAACAGGCTCATAGTACCTTGGACATTGTGTCTGGATGGCCTTTCACACACCTGCTGGCTGTCATCCAGCCAGACCCCCACATGCCCAGCGCCAGGGTCGTGTCTGGGGAGCAGGAACAGCCCTTCCAGTGGCGCCTGTCCCCTCTGAAGAATAGTACGTCTGTGGCCCCTTTGGAGCTGCTCCAGAGAAGCCACATTTTGTGAGACCAGACGATGGGGGAGCATCCTTCCCGATCACGACCCAGACCCCCACACACACACCTCTTTCCTCCTGGGTCTGAGCGTGCCCCGGGTTTGTGGCTTTTGGAAGCTTCCGTTTCATGTCCTTCTCTCTTGAGGAGAAAAGATGGAACAAAGGGAGGGAAGGACTCTCCAAGCTCAGCCCATGAGCGCATCTTTCTGAAGATCTGATGCGTTTCTAGTCTCTGCAAAAACTAACAAACCCTCACAAGCAGCAACAGTAACGGAGTCCTTCTCAGAAGAAAGGTGACAGCAGTGGGGTAGGAGTTCACCTCTAGGTATTTGTTAGGTATCTATTATCTGTCTCGTACTTTACAAAGGGCAGGAGACAGAACTACAACAGATAATGGTTATGACTTACGCGCTTAAGAAATTCTCAACCTTGCGCTCCGTGGCCACCTGTGCCTGCTGAGATCACGGTGTCCAGGGGCCTCAGTCCTGGAGAAAGACGAGGGGAGGGGAAGGCATTCTAGGTGGGGAAGAGCATTGACAAAGAGGAAGTGGTGTCAGGAGGTGCCAGCGGCCTGTGCCAGGGGCATCAGGGAGAAGCAGCTGGGGTCCGTAGTCAGGAGAGCTCCCAGAGGGAGGTGGGAGTTGCTCAGTATCTTGGAACAAGAGGACACCTGGGGGGCCGAGTGGTAGCATCCCGGGGCAGAAGTTGCTGGATGAGGTGGGTGTTCAAGCGTCCTGGGCCGGGGCATCCCTGGCTTTGGTCAGAGCAGAACAGCACCTGAAGAGGAGGTGACGATGCTGGGCAGGGGTCCGGGTGATCACGGCGGCCTTGACAGCCGGTAGCGAACAGAGACCTGATTCTCTGCGTGAGGAGGACCCAGTGAATGGTTTTGAGCTGGAGGAGACATGAGGGGTTTGTGGTTAGGTCTGGGTTTGTGGCTGTGGACAGTTAGGGCTCTAAACGGCTTTGCTTCATTGCTCCTGGGTCCATGAGAATCGAACTGTCCTTGACAAGAATCTGAGACACAGACAGAAAGAGACAGAGAGCCAGAGAGCCACACACGGAGAGACAGAGAGGCAATCGGAGACAGAGACAGAGGGACCAGAGCGGGTGGTGAGCAGGTGGGCTGACCCTGTCTGGATGTGCATGGACCACCACCTGGCCCCTTGCTACCCCTCTGGTCGCATCTTGGATTCACACTCCGCTCTGGTTAGTCCCTTTTGGCCAGAGTGGCCTCCACACTGGTCCCCCTCGGGGCCCTGGTTTAGCTGCTTCCCCTCCCTTAGGCAGCCTCACTTCCTATCTCAGGCAGCTCTTTGCTCAAAGGCCATCTTGTCAGGGCTGCCTTCTCTGGATCCGCCACCCCCTCCATCCTTGTTGCTTCTTTGTTGGTCTCCAGGGCGCTTCCATCAGGGGACACCCCAAAATACGCCTGGTTCATTTTGATGACTGTCTCCCCACCCAGAATGTCAGCCTCCGGGACGTGGGTCTCGCCGTGTGGTTTGTTGCGATATCCTCAGTGCCTAGAACAAGGCCAGGTATGTAGTAGGTGCTCACGGGTATCTGCTGAAGGAAGCGGGGAAGAGTAGGTGCCCGAGGGCAGGATGGAGATAAAGGCCACAGAGAATCAGGAGCTGCTGGGGGGTGAGCAGACCAGGCCAACGTGAGTCCAGGCAGCGCTGGAAGCGGGTGGGCAGCAACTAGAGGCCACACGAGGAGGCCAGCTCACGTGTGTTGCTCGCAGTGTTGGGCTCAGAGGAAGGCGGGACGGAGGCCGGGACTTGGGATGCCAGGGTCTGGGGCATCTTAGGGGAGTCGGCGTGATGACCGGGATCCACAGAAGATGCCCGTGGAGGACGGGGCAGCGAAGAGGTAGCTGAGCAAAGGCAAGGGACAGCCTGTGCGCTAAAGGCAAGGAGGCTACACGCGCAAGGCTTGTTGGGTGAAGATAGTTTCCCAGGAACTTTTTCTTAAAAATAAAAATTGGTTTGCCAACATTGATAAAACATAAAGTGCTTCTCCCGCTATAATGAGCCTTTAATTAAAAGTTGGTAATAAAGATACAAACACATAACTGATGCTTAAATATGTATAGATGTCGTTTCCTGTCAATTTTTCAAAGAATTAAAGAAACGAAAATGAAACTATAGAGAATCTCTGTATGTTCCTTATTCTGGTCTGATTATTTCCACTTTAAATCTTGTTAAAGTGGCCCTTGAAATATCCAAGACGTAAAGGTTAACACACACTTTGAGAAAATTATGTCACATCCTTAATTTGTACAGAGGTCGTGTGTAGATACAGGATGTTTTCTTCCCTTCAGATTGAGCTGGTGGGAGGACAGAACACAAAAAGGGCTAACTGGTCACACACACAGCCCGCCAGGGCCCCGGGTGGCGCCGGCACACCCCGCCTCTGCCGGGATCACCTCGCACGATCTCCAAGGCACCCCCGAGAGGCTGTTCGGATCCCGGGTGTGACCACTTGCCTGATGCGCCGTCTGTGTGAGTGGTGGGTGTGGCGGCATGGCCCCAGTCCCGCTCTCAACCGCCCTGCCCTGCCCCACTGGCCCTTTGCGGAAAAACGTGAAGAAGAGAAAGAGATGTTGTCATCCATCAGTTCTGATTAGTGAGAAAAAACGGTGACGACCTTCACATTTTGGGGGTTGCGAAATCATGTGACCTTTTCCCCAAATTAGTACAGATGCTCTGAAAACAATATGCAGCCAGCTGTCCATGCCTATGAATTAAAAAACCGGTAAATTCTGCAGTCCTGGTAAGGTGGGTCCTTGAGAGAAAGGGCCCAGGCGGGCGAGTCTGCCAGTGTCCAGCCTGCTGCCCAGCTCCTCCTGCTGCCAGCGCCAAGAGGCCCCTGGTTTGGATGACTGATTACAGAGGTGACCTAGTAGAAGGGAAAGAAAATGAAGGGCGACGGGATAGGGGGTCAGGGACACCCCTGAAACGGGGAGGACACCGGACTCTGGCCGCACCGCATTGGGCATTGGGTGACCGAGGCCTGATGTGTGCAGAGAGCAGAAGAATGGGAGACCGGGCTTTGGGAAGGGCCGACTGGCCGGACAGCCCCACCAGGGGTTGCATTGTGTCCCTAAAAGACATGCTGCAGCCCTCACCCCCAGAACCTCTAATGCGACCTGATTTGGACATGGGGTCGTAGCAGAGGCACTTAGCTGAGATGAGGTCACACCGGGGTAGGGTGTCCTTGTAAGAAGGGCGGAGAGGGAGGAGGCCTCGGGAAGTTGAGGCAGGGATGGGAGGGACAGGCCTAGGAGCTAAGGGAGGCCGAAAACGGACAGCAGGAGCCAGAGTCTAGGAGGAGGCAGAAGGACCCCCCACGGGGACCTCAGGGCGGCCTGGCCCTGCCGACCTTTCATTTCGGGCTTCTGGGTCCAGAGCTCCCAGGGAGCCGTCTGCTGTGCAGGCCCTGTGTGTGCTCCTTTGGTGCGGAGCCTCCCCCGTGAACAAGCCCTGCAGGGGAACCGACCCTCCACCCCTCCCCACATGTGCCTGGGGGGCAGGCACCTCCTCAACCAGAGAACAGCCCGTGGGCTGGGGGCACTGGGGGCCAGCATGGCCTGGGGCTTGTGGCGTGGGTCTCGCGGATCATGACCCCGGAGCCCTTCTCACCCTAGGCCCAAAGGCACAAAGGAGGCCGTGTCACCAAACGAACCCGGGGCAGGCGGTGGTATAAAGAGGCACGCGCCGGGGCCACAGCCAGGGGAGTGGACGCCCCTCCATCCCTCCGGCCCCCGGTCGTGCAGCCTCCCAGGGGAGTGGGGGCCGGGGGCCCTGGCTGGTGTCCCAGGAGCCTCCCCTGTGCATCCGTCACTTCCGTTCACATGGTGCAAACTCCGGGGGGAACAGACAGAGCCAGGCCTCTGGGGGGGCGGGGGCCTCAGCAGGCACTGCCAGGTGCAGGTGGGAGGGTCCCGGCCATCCCTTATCCACGGGCCGTACAGAAGGGTGACAAGGAGACTATACAAAAGCAACACCCAGTGGGCCCAGCTCTCCCCTTGGTTTGAATTTTCAAGTTTCCTTCTCAGTTTTGTTTTGTTTTTTTTCATTTTCCCACGGACCCAGCCAGTTACAGCTGGGGTCCCAAACCTCCCACTTTGTCGTCTCTCAACTGCACTCGGTCCAGGGCCTGAGTTTGCAGCCTGCCTCCCCATCCCCGCTTCTCGGGCTGGCAGGCCGCTGCATCGGCCGCAGGAAGAGAGGCCTCGGTGCCGGCAGCGGTCGGGATGGAGATGATTTCAGATCTGATTGCACCGACCAACGCACGGCAGCGTGATTGCCAATCAGTCCGGGAGGAGATTAGATTCAAAGCCGCATCGGCGTAGCTGGATCCCACCTTGCAATTATTCTAAACTAAGGCAGCGCTGGCGCTGCCACTCAGGTCCAGGACCCTGCGATGCCCCTGGGGTGACGCAGAGGCTCAGGCGTGTTTTACTCTCAGCTCCTGGAGCCCTGCTGGGCCGACGAGCCCCAATCAGGGGGCTGTCAGGGGGCTGTCAGGGGGCAATCTGACGCTGCCCTGTGCCCAGATTGCTCTCGAGGCCGGGACGACCTCAGGGGCCTTAATGGGCTCGGCAGCCGGGGGCGTCCCCCGCAGACCCCCAGAGCTCTCTGGCTCACAGCTGCGAGACCAGCGGCCGCCGGCCACGTGGCCCGGCCCCAGAGGGGTTGGAAAGTGAGGCCGCTGGGCTGGTTCAGATAACGGCGCCCGCTGCAGGTGACAGACTGTCCCCCTTTCACTCCTGCCCCCCTCAGCACTCTCAGGGTGAAATGATATGCTTGGAATTTGAATATGAACAATAATAGACGAGGAACAAAATAAACACTCCTCATGTAGCGAACGCACCACCGGGCGGGGGACAGGGTGCTATATAGATTCACGCAGACATGTTTCAAAACGAGCGAATTGGATGTGAAGACTCAGTGCCATCGGGGCCTTTGGGGAGCAGCGCCAGCCCGCACAGCCACCGGGAATGGGCTCCCGCACTCCTGCCTGATCTTCCCACCAGGGCGCTCGGGGCCCAGAGCCCGTGTCCTTCTGCAGGACCGTTTGGTCCCCTCCAGCCCCAGGGCCCGAGAGGCTCCTCCAAGCTCCCTGAGGGTATTTCCCAGCTCGAGTTTGTAACGGTACATTGCAATCATGGGTCCATTTCTCTGTCCCTCTCACCCCTTTGGGACAGGAGCCCTGCCTCTGACTTGTGTCTTCAGCACTGAGGACGGTGCCGGGCTGAGCTGGACTTGGCTGTGGGAGTGGGGAGGGAAGAGCTGAGGGGCAGGCGAGGAGGAAGCCAATAGCTGCAGGAATGGGGTTCGCTCCCCTCGGTGTCTGCAGAGCACTGCTGGGAACGAGCAGAGGCAGTCAGTGGCTGAGTCCAGGGCAGGGGTGCCAACGAGGGCTGCCCCCTTCCTCACCGCGGTCCCAGTGTCCCTGCCTCCAACTGGACACGGCGAAGACCAGCTTCTCCCTTTCAAAGTCAGGGGCTGGGGCTTCCCTGGTGGCGCAGTGGTTGAGAGTCTGCCTGCCGATGCAGGGGACATGGATTCGTGTCCCGGTCCGGGAGGATCTCACATGCCGCGGAGCGGCTGGGCCCGTGAGCCATGGCCGCTGAGCCTGCGAGTCCGGAGCCTGTGCTCTGCAACGGGAGAGGCCACAGCAGTGAGAGGCTCGCGTACCGCAAAAAAAAAAAAAAAAAAAAAAAAAAGTCAGAGGCTGATCCAGGAATTGGCTGGCACGACTTGTGAACATTTTCATTTTTTTTTTACCACCCCTGAATTTCATTCTTTAGAAAAAAGACCATCTTTCAGGACTGGTTGAATAAATAAATGACCGTGAACCGTATAAATGGTTCTCCCCACCCCATGGTATGGCGGGATCCTCTGGAAGCCCCGGTCGTGCTTTAAGCACAGTTGCTCTAGACCCAGACGGACACGGGCTGCACGACGCCAGCATAAGGAGCCCTCCTGGGAGGTGCAGGGCAGAGGCAGGTGTCTGTGCTGTAGACAGTATGGCTGGTCCACACTCCTAGAAAGGTGAGGCCTTCCTGTGACCTTCATAGAAAGCCCAAGGCCCTTGGCCTTGCCATGCGTATGGACTGGTCAGCACCCGGTCTGTAGCTGGACGATCTGATGACAAGAGCTGTAACATCCCCTATTTAAAGTCTTGAGCCAAAAAGCTCCGAGTCTGGGTGCAAAGAGCTTTCCTGACCAAGGGAGACGTGATATTTTGTGTTCAGCAGAAGCTCACTGATACAGCTCTGGACGGTTCCAACGTCACCGTCTTTGCGCGGTAGGTGGGCGAGCGGGATGTTCACGGGATCAGCGTGTGTGACGTGAACGGAGCCCGTGACGCGGAGACGCTCGCTGGCTTGTTGCTCTTCTGGGGCATCAGCAGCGTTTGCTTCTTCTCCAGCTCGGCTCGCGTTGACAAACTGAGCCATCATTGTGTTCTCGGAGAAATGGTGTTGGAGATAATTACTCAGGGATGTTCCAGAAATTCCCAAATAGAAAGATTAATTATAGTCATTTTCAGATTTCATGAAAACAGTTGTTTAAGGGAAAACGGCCATAAAACTGCTTTGTGATCATGCTCAATTTGTCAAGGTACGTGGAAATACAGTATAATTACCGCTGGGTTCGGTTATTTGAATTAAGAAGTACCATCGCGAGCCATGGCCGCTGCGCCTGCGCGTCCGGAGCCCGTGCTCCGCAACGGGAGAGGCCACAGCAGTGAGAGGCCCGCGTGCCGCAAAAAAAGAAGTACCAGACTCATTCTGCAGCTATTTTGGGAAATAGCTGGAAGAAATGACTAATGTAACGAACGACGGCTTTTTTGGTGCAGATTTCCAAACGCAAGCTCCGTTCTACGGGGCATGAGTGCGTGCAGGGAAATCGGGAGTCTTTTTCTCCTTAAACACTTTTGATCACAGAAGAGAGCATCACATGGGCGAAGGAGGGAGACAGGTAATCCTGTTTGGAGACTGTATGTCCCATGAGTGACACGGAGCCAGGTCTTCAGAATCCTGTCATTTCTGGGAACAGGGGCACAGCTTGGGCCGCTGGAGACCCCAGGGGAGCGAGACAGGTCCCGCCCTGACGCACAAAACGGAGTGTGCACTGTGCTGAAACCTAGGACACAAAGACAGAATTTTAGGAGCGTGCAGAGGATGGAGCTCTTCCCTTCTGGAATCACCTTTTCCATCCCAGCCACAGCCCCATCCTTCTCTCCTCTCCACAGGGTTCTGTGTGCCCACAGGACATCTGCCACGGTAGTATCTCTAGTTAGTCTGCAACACCATTATTTGAGAACTTCACATTAAGGCTCATAACGTATGGAATAATTTCTTTCTTTCAATCCAGTCAGAGACTTCAAAAAAAAAATCATCTTTTTCAACCCTTAGGTTATTATTCACTGTTTATATACATATCAATGAACATGACTATTAAAACCAAAATGGAGTGTTAACAATGATCCTTAGTGACTCCTTAGAATAAAGACTGTTTTTTTATACCCAAGAGCATACTTTTGTACTGAACACTTTCATCCGTTTCCTAGGAGTTAGCAGGTTTTGAAACGGAGGACTTCCGTTCTCCTGGAGATGACGTGAGTCACCTGATTGTAGTCACCACGTCAAATTTTCTTAATTGTCTTAGCTTCCCATGTATTTCAGTACTGGACTTTCAGAAGGGTCTTTTTCTCCCAAGCTTGCATTTCATATCTCACATTGTCAAAAGTAAGAGTATCTCACTCGCAGGTGGTAAGCCGATGGCTGGCTGCCCTGCTTTGCTGAGCGCTGCACTAGCTGTCGATTGCTGTGTAACAAACCACCCCAAACCTAGCAGCAAACACCCGTCCTCTCGGGCTCTGTGAATCAGCCACTTGGGAAGCCCTCCACGCCGTGGCTCCGGGCAGGGTCTCTCCCGAGTCATCGTCCAGAGACAGTGGGGCTGCTGCCGTCCGAAGGCTTGGCTGGGAGGTTCCTCGTGGGAAAAATGGCCAGTGATGCTTGAGAGGTGATACTCCATGTTCAGTTTCAAATCCTTCCCTACGCTGTGCACAGTCTACTCTAAAGGGAGACTTTTACATACAGATTCAGAGCCACAGATATTTATAGAGGTGTTATTATAAACCAGAAAACATTGGAAATACCCAAAAAAAGACGGCTCTGGGACTCCAAACCTTCAGAAACTCATGAGCACAGCGCCCGTGTGCCTGGCTTCGGGGAGGAAGAGGGAAAAAGGGAACGTCACCGGGGGAAACGCAGTTCAAGTTGAGGCTGGCCCTTGACGTCAAGCTGCTGAGAGAGGATGAAGAGTTATTGTCAAGAAGGACCCTGGGGCAAATGTGACCGGGAGAAACACCCGCTGTGTGAAGAAGCCCGGAAAGTGAAGGAAGGGTGTGATGGGCCAAGGTGGATGGGGACACGAGACACCTCAATCTTATCCTAGAAGGAGAGAGAACTTAGAGTCTCCAGGAGGCTGACTCTGGATGACATCCATGACAGCCTAAAGACAAAAATCGAAAACTAAGACTACGCAGCCGTAGAAAAGTACGAAGAAATCCACCAAAATGTCCATTGTAGTTCTCTCTGGATAAGGTGTGGGTCATTTTCCCTTCTTCTAAGTTTTAGTTCTGTTTTGTTTTTTAAATCATGTTTAAATTTTTTATGGGAAGAACAAAGCAATTTTTAATAGACACTCTTTTTATTAAAACATTTAAAAACTTCATCCACACTTAAATTCACTGGTTTTAATGCACGTCCTGTAAGTTTTGACAAATGCAAAGTACTGTGTAACCACGACCACAATTAAAAGGCGAAACAGTTCCATCATTACCACTCCACCCCCCGTCAAATTCTCTCAGACTCCCTTTGCTGTCACCCCCGACCCTGCATTCAGGGTCAGCCAGCCACTGCTCTGTCCTCTGACCCTATAGTTCTGCCTTCTCCAGAACTGATGTCACACAAATGGACTCACACCGAATGGAGGCTTTGGCCTGGCTTCCTTCACTTGGCACGCACAGTTGAGGTCACCCATGTAGCTGCAAGCCCAGGGAGCTTGTCCCGTTGGTTTGCTGACTAGGTTTCCATTGTCTGGAGGAAGCAGTTTGAGCCTCTGTTCCCACTCTAGGGTCACGTGGGTTCTTTACAGTGTGGGGCAATTACCAAAAAAGCTACTGAAAGCATTTGCAAAAGTGTTTTTGTTTGTTTGTTTGTTTTTGTGAACACTGGTTTTCGTTTCATTTGGGCAAATACAAATACAAGGGAGTAGTTGCCAGTTCTTATGATAAGACTCTTTATAAGAAATTTCTAAACTGTCTTTCAGAATGCCTGCACCAGTTTACACGAGAATTCCAGAGGTTCCGTATCCTCACGGACACTTAGTAACTGAATTTTTTAATCTGTTTACTATGAATACTAAGTTTGTTAAAGAGAGTGGAATCTCGCTGTGGCTTTAATTTGCGTTTCCCTAATGACTAACGGTGTGGAACACTTATTTCACGTGCTTATTTGCCATCCACATATTTTCTTTGGTAAAAATGTGTTCAAATGTTTTGGCAGTTTTATTATCGGGCTGCTTGATTTCTTATTGTTGAGTTTTGAGAGTACTTTACGTATTCTGTATATAAGTCCTTTGCCAGACCTGTGATTTACAAATATTTTTCCTAATCTGCACCTTGTACTTTGATTCTCTCAAGCATGACCTGGGCAGAACAACATTTTAAATTTCGATAAAGACCAATTTATTAATTTTCCTTTGCGGATTATACTTTTGATGTTGTATCTAATAACTCTTTGCTAAACCCAGTTTAGTTTGTTCTTATTTTTGTAGCTAGAGTCTTCTTGATTTGAGACATTATTTATTTTCAAATGTAAACATTTAAATCTATTTTTTCCTAAGCACTGCTCTAACTACATCCCTCTAATTCTGATATTTTGTGTTTTAATTTTTATTCAGCAAATAAATATTTTCTAAGTTTCCTTGATACTTTCTCACTGACCTATGGGTTATTTAGAAATGTGTTGTTTAATATCCCAAACACTGGGGATTTTCCAGGTATCTTTTTGTTACTGACTTCCTTCTTCATTCCGTTATTTCAAACAATATAATATCTATGACTTCAATTCTTTAAAATGGGTCAGGTTTGTTTAACGACATGCAGTGTGGTCTGTCTTGGTGAATGTCCTGTGTGGAGCTCTACGAATGTCAAGGTCAAGTTGGTTTGTGGCGCTGGTCAGATTCCCCTCTCCCCTTGGTAATCAATCCCTTGGGTGCGTTAGCTGCTGATTGGCATCGAAGGGATCATCAAAGGGTCGGAGGCCCTTCTGACCACAGGGCTCCCTTGGTCTCCATGCCCCAAATGGGGTGCTGATGAAGAGACCTCTTGGGTTCCAGCTGGCTAGGTGACAGGACAGAGCTCCGAGCTCTTCAAGTAGCTGGGGTCTTCCCATCCGTTTCACTCTCCTTTCTTTCCAGCTGCCTGAAGAGTCAATGCCCTGACTGCTTCTGGGGCAGGGGGCTTTCATAGTTGTTTCCCTGAGCCGGACCTCAGGTTCTTCCTGAAGCTGGATGGAGAAGCTCTTCCCTCCGGCACTCGGCTGCCCCAGCCCTGGAGGGCCCCTTCTCAGCCCCTCCACGCCCGGCTGCTCCGCTGTGCTCCCTTCCTTCCTTCCTTCCTTCCTCTTTTCCTCGTCTCCAAATAGATTCCTTTTCCCCATTTCTCGACAGCAAACCTGCCTGAAACATGTGCTTTCTCTGAAGTTTTCTTTTAAATAGAAGAACATGCTATACAAATCCTAAAAACACACTTAACAAATAGAAGTAAATAAGGCCCTGAATAGATATAAAGGTTGCAATGCCTCTTTTATCTGGGGAGGGAAAGGGGTGTGAAGCCATAGGTGTGAGATTTGGGGAGGAATATTGTGTTAGTGGCAGCCACTAGTTAACAGCAAACAACCTGCAAGGAAGTGGGTGAGGCGTCTGCAGGGGGCATAGCACAAAATAAGAGACTGAAAAGGTGAGCAGTGGTTAAAACCAAACAGGAAGTGCCAACGTGATCCCGCTGACACGCAAGAAACACAGAAAAACTCACCAGAAATTCCCGCCTGTATTAACGGAAATCATCTGTTTCAGTTAAATTGTTCAGTTAATTAAAAAGCTCACCTACAACTTGGGCTGAGAGAAAAGCTCCTTTAAAGGCCGTTCCTTTTACTTGCTCCATTCTTGGTTAGAGGGAACGAAGTTAATTAAGTTCTTGGAAACTGGGCCACAGAAATTTACCAGGACACCTTTGAAGGAGGGCTGGTAAGTGGTTGGCGGGGCTTTTATCTGCAGACAATCCCCCAGAGCAGAAAGGAGGTGGGGCCCTGCATGTGATTCTTTTCGGTCAAGTGATAGCGACCCACATCTAATCATTATTTCCTCCACATTTCCTCAAAGTATATCATGGCAGTTAGGGGAATACTGGGGTAAAAACTAGTGTATGAGTCACTCTAGAACTGCAAGTAACTACCACCTCTGTTGTCTGTGGGAGGGTGTAGTTGCTGCTCAAAACACTGCAAGGTCACCAGGGGTCTTCTTACATCAGATTGAATCACGCTCAGAGCTCCGCTGCTGGTGAGCCCAGTGCAGCTGCCCCTTCCAGGGCTGGCGGTCCCCACAGGCCCAGACACTCGGCGTGGTGCCCAGCCAGCATGAGTCCAGTCAGTGCTTCTCCAGCCGCCCCACTCAGGCCCTAGGCCAGGGCTCCCGACTTACCT